>NC_042632.1:39180612-39491270 GCF_901001135.1 Rhinatrema bivittatum | reverse complement strand
GTCGCTCATGAGTGGCCCCAGTGGCCATGGTTTGTGGACCTGCTCAATCTCTTGGTAGAGGGTCCACTGCGGTTCCCGCAGCTTCCGAACCTGCTTCATCAGGGTCCTGTTTGTCTCGATCAGGTCGATCGCTTTTGTCTAGCGGCATGGCTTTTGAGAGGAGGCGTCTAAAAGGTAAAGGTTACTCGACCACTAACTTACATACGGTTTGGAAGGTTCGAGTCATGGTGCGTTGAGAGTCATATTGTTCCCACTCGGGCATCGGTATCTGGAGTTCTAGCCTTCCTTCAGGACGGTTTGTCCAAGGGCTTGTCCTGTAGTTCCTTACGGGTACAGGTGGCAGCCCTGGGCTGTTTTCGCGGGTCTATTGACTGAGTGGCGTTGGCGGCGCCCCCTGATGTTTCTCTGTTTCTTCGTGGGGCAAAACATTTACACCCACCGGTGTGTTTTCCATGTCCATCTTGGAATTTGAATGTGGTTCTTAAGGCTTTGTGTACGCTTCCTTTTGAGCCATTGAAGAGGGCGACCATCAAGAACCTCACATTGAAGGTGGTATTTTTGATAGTGATTTCCTCGGCACGTCGGGTCTCTGAACTGCAGGCGTTATCATGCAGGGAACCATTCCTGAGAATCTCAGATTCCAGGATTAGTTTGCGGACAGTACCATCTTTTCTCCCGAAAGTGGTGTCCTCTTTTCATTTAAATCAGTCTGTGGAACTTCCTTCATTTACCGATTTGGATTGGTCGGACCCTCTTTCAAGGGATTTGAGAAAGTTAGAATTAGGAGGGTGCTTCTGTATTATCTGGAAGTCACTAACCCTTTTCGGGTCTCGGATCATCCTTTTGTTCTCTGGAGTGGACCAAAGCGGGGTAATATGGCCTCCAAGACCATAATCGCCCGGTGGCTGAAAGAGGCCATAAATGCTGCCTACTTGCTTTGTGGAAAACCTTTGCTGGTAGGAGTTGAGGCACATTCCACTCGTTCCCAGGTGGCTTCCTGGGCTGAGTGTCATCAAGTTTCCCCTGCAAGAGATTTGCAGCGCAGCAACTTGGAAGACGTTGCATACCTTTGCGAGACACTACAGGCTCGATGTGCAAGATCAGAGTGAGGGAAATTTTGGGGTAGGCGTGTTGCAAGCAGGCTTCTCCAGTTCCCATCCCTCTTAGGT
This sequence comes from Rhinatrema bivittatum, assembly GCF_901001135.1. Taxonomy (NCBI): domain Eukaryota; kingdom Metazoa; phylum Chordata; class Amphibia; order Gymnophiona; family Rhinatrematidae; genus Rhinatrema; species Rhinatrema bivittatum. Next base: position 39,490,101 of record NC_042632.1, on the reverse strand, counting down.
ACAAGCTCTGGTACATCCCAGGAGTCTGGACTGATCAGATACCTACAGGGAAAAGAAAATTAGGTCTTACCTGCGATAATTTTCGTTCCTGTAGTACCAAGTATCAGTCCAGAGTCTCACCCGCTGTGTGAATTAAAGTTGGGGAGAGTCCACTACTGCTATTTGTTTGTTTGTACTCTGATCTGCGGATTTTTCTGCTGTTTGTAACCCTTTTTACAGGTCTGGTTCGGTTGTTGGGGTCAGTGATCCATAGGTTAGCTTGCTTTTCCTGTAAATAGTTTGGGTTGATAATCCTTCTGCTTTGACATTGCATAATACTGGCTGACTGTGGGTGGCACCCTGGTATATTTATTTATTTATTTTAAGTTTTTATATATTTTAAGTATATATGGCAGAGCCAGTCAAATCTTGCTCTGTCTCAATCTGCTGGTGCGGAGGCAAAACCCAGGAGTCTGGACTGATCCTTGGTACTACAGGAACGAAAATTATCAAAAGGTAAGACCTAATTTTCTTTTCCTCTCTTCTCCAGTATCTGCCCCCCCTGCCAGCCACCTCCCTCCCCTGCATCCATCCTTGCCATCTTCACCATGATCCAACAGCATTTGCCTCCTACCTCTTCCCTTCTCCATCCCCAGCATCTGCTCCACCCAATCCTCACGATCCGCGCTTTTGCTTCTTTTTCTGTCCCCATTCCCAGCATCCTCTCCCCTCCACCTCTCCAGATACCCCGCTACATTGTCTGTCTGCCTGGCTCCCCTTGAGTATATGAACTCAGTGGAAGGCACGTGTCCCACCACTTCTGACTGCCCCTCCTTGTCTGTGCCTGCATTGTAAGCAGGTTCAAACTCAGATCCAGCATTTTGTATCTGTCGATCTTGTGCATTGCGTGATCAGAAGTGCCAACCTACAAGTTTTGAACCTGTTTGTGGTGCTGGGACAGGTTCCCATCTTCCTGTGCATGTGGATGGCATGTGCAGCTGGACACAAGTGCACCTAAAGGCAACACTGCTCATGTACCCTCATGAGTAAGTGAGCCACTGATTAAGAAACCAGTGTAAATCAGGGGTGCCGGATCTCTCTAATGAGTACATAAAAATGCAATGGTATTCACTTCCAGTCTCTCGAAGCCTGCAAAAGAGTCAGGGTTTCAGGATATCCCTAATGAATATGCACGAGAGTACATGCCGATCTTATGCATATTCAGAAATATCCTAAAAACATGACCCACTTATGGTTCTCAAGAACTGGAAGTGAATAGCACTGCACTGAAGGGTAATAATCAAATCTTTTGAAAAACTCAGCTGACTGACATAAGAAGAGGCTCATTCCATCAGAGCTGAGGCATTCTCAGGGATCTGGGAAAGATCTGTGTCTCGGATATTCAGGGTTGACACTGGGTAATTCATACCACACATAAGAAATTGCCATGCTGGGACAGACCAAGGGTCCATCAAGCAGATGCAGATACCACAGCAGAGGCAGCATTGGCAGGGCAGTAGTCTACAATCCACAGCATCTTTAGCACCACCTGTCCCTTCTTGCAGTTAACTTACAGCCCAGGAGTACTCAACTTAGTCCTTGAGTCCGACCCCCCCCCCCCCCCCCCCGCTGGGCTTTCAGGAAATCCCTAATGAATATGCATGAAGCATATTTGCATACATAGGAGCTAGTACATGCAGATATCATGTTAGAGTATTTCTTACTTGCACCCTCTTAAGCTCTAGGTGGGTGTATTGAGGAAGGAGGGTGGGGGTGGTATATACGCTCTTCTGTATATCAAGGAGTGCAGCTCTTTACACTGGGAGCACCATGCACAAAGAAGATTTCAGGATATCCAAACTGAATATGCAGCTGCATGCACTGCCTGAAAACGCAACTGAATTGCAGCACAAAAATCCATTTATCTATCAAGACAGAAGTAACAAACTGACTGTGAAATGTCACTTGTGTTTTGACTTGCAAGACAGTGCAACCATCCTTTTATATTTTCTTGAGAAAATCCTCATTTGTCCGAGATGGGCCGTTAATTACACAGAAAGATGTGTGCACATACACTGGACACTTTTTATAAAAATATATTTCCCCTTTCATGACACTTCAAAGTGGATTACATTCAGGTACTGTATGACCTTCCTTACTTCCAGAGGGCACACAGTCTAAGCTTGTAGCCGAGGCTGCTCTAACCACTAGGCTACATCGCCACTCCATAAGCCACAAAAAGGGGTTAAATTAACACAAGTTTGAAACCTGTCGGCAGTAATGCCAGTCTGCAAGGTTTCTATGAACTGAAATTAATGCCTTCCCTGCTAGCTAAGGGACATCTGTGGCTGCAGACTTCCAAAACACATCCAGGTCATTGTAGCTGATGTATGGTTGGGCCACAGATGCAGGTGCTAGAACCTTTGCATAAAGATGAAATTATTATATTTGCAATTTCAGCTAGAATTATAACAAAATCATTTTTTTTTGACCGAGTTATGAGATCTTTGATGGCTCAAACATTCTGATTTCTGTCCATTCCAACATAATCCCTCCCCTGTGGTTCCCTTCAGGACTGGGCAGGGGTGGCAGGAACCTACAGAAGGGATGCTTGCGAGGAAAAGAACTGGAGCAGGAAGGAAAGAAAGAAGGAAAGAGAGAGAGAGACCAGATTGAATTAGGAGGTGGGGAAGCTTCAGGTTTGTTGATTGTGCAGCAGGCTGTAAATTAACAGATCGTTTGATTTAGTGGATTCTCCTGCCACTGCATCACAAGAGCCTGTTGGATTCTGGGGAACCAGAAAATATTGGGAACCCTTGCTTTTGAAAAAAAAAAAAGAGGAGCAGGTTCCACAGCTCTTAATTCTTTTCTTAGTAGCTCCTAATATCTGGAGGCTCTACTTCTGAACCTGTGCTGAATAGGGATTATGCATTCATGCATCCAATAGCTTGGACGTTTATCACATATCGAACAAATGGACACACAACAAATGGTGTACGCCTATATCGACGTACTTTAGAAAGACGCACACACCATTCGTTCTGTGTGCATACATTTGTTCAATCCCTTCTCAGTGGATACCAATTGTTCTTCACTAAGCAAGGATATAGAGGTCATTTTCAAAGGGACCTCTGTGAGGAAAACTGTTTTACATGCTGAAATGGCCTTTTAAAAAAAAATTACCCACCTGAAAAGCAGGTACTTACACGTTTGTCAGGTTTATAAGTTTATCTGGACTTAGTGGAGGCATTTTCAAAAGTACGCACATAAAATTTCTGTGCCCAACTGAGCAGATGTAATTGCGTGTGGGAGTTTTGGTGGGCTAACTTATGCACATAGTTGCCATCTAATTTATAAAGGCTATTACAAAATGACTCCCTTAGAGGATAACTTTCAAACTGCACGCAGCGGCATATAATGTGTGTATATGGCCGTGCACAGATTTAATATAGCATGGGCATTTGATACACGCACGTTTTATAAAATACCCGCATCTCTATCCTGCAACATACGTGCGTATGTAGTCGAATGCATACAATACCTGGAAACCACATAATGCTCTGAATGCACGCACTTAACCCACCTATTTTAAAAACATACATGCGGATATTTTACGAACAAAAGTCCCAATTTGCACATGCAAGCTGGAGTATTTTATAACATGCACGTGTCAATGAAATTACCAGGTTTATCAATTAGTCCACCAGGTCGCCCAGTCCTTCTGCAGCTTGAACTCCCACCTCCCCCCCCCCCCCCAGAACTTCCATCCAGTCAGGATGCCAGATAGCAGGCGTAAAAATAAGCGAGTAAGCTGGAAAATATACGTGCATAAGTGCCTTTTTAAATAGCAAGTTACATACACAGCTGTTGGCCCTGCCCGGGAACACTTCGTTGACTCCTATATTACACTTATCTGCATGTACATGAATGTGCATTGTGGACTTTTATAAAATATGGATTTTTCAAGCGGAGGCTACTTACACAAATATGTGCTAATTTTTACATGTAACATTTTGAGAATTCACCTTTTAATGTCTGCAAAGCTCAGAGTGAGCAGAATTAAAATTCCTAACTCAAAACAGTGATGAGAGCTGTCATGGAGATCCATGAGGAAGACAAGATAGTTGCAAAAAAAAAAAACAAAAAAAAAACCAACTTCCTAAACAAGGATTTTTTTTAGGGTCTGAACAAAATAATGGTCTAAAGTAATCAACTTAATGTATAGAAAAAAACCTGACATTTACTAAACATCTGATGTTAATCTGATCTCAGTTCTACAACTGGCATGCAAGTCAGTACGAACTGTGGCAGGCAAGGAACAGAAAACAAAAGTGCTATTTTCAAAATGGAGCACATTCAACATAACTGTCTAGAAACAAAGGATAGTACATTGCAAAGTAATTCACTCTACGCGGGTTCCTTATTGCATGTATTTTTGAGTGCGCACCTCTTTCATCCTGAAGAAAGCCATGCCTGTGAGCAAGGAGTCTGATCCTGCCTGATGCTGTCGGCCAATTCGTTGCAAATCCAGTTGATCAGCAACTTCCTGGAGACCTCCCTGGAAAAAGCACAAGATACTAGCACTGTGCATCACAAATAGACTTTCTGCTGGATTCAGTTCCCCCCTGCACTAGGCAAGAAGGCACAAGGCTATTTGTTACTAGATGGAAATACATAGCTAGCAGTCACTGCCAAGGCAGCTATTTCTGACATGGTTGGATTTGGAACCTCAACTTCTGACTCCCCCCATCATTTCATTATGCATAATTTAATCTACCTACAAATATTTGAGGTGAGATGTAATACAAAGCTTTAGTAGTTGTACTAGTCTTGAAGAAACCAAATTATTTGCAGCTGTAATTCTTTTCATTAGAGCAACACTAGAATTATCCAAAGATGATGTACATGAGCTTGCAAAATCATATGGACCCTTTTAAATAATGTTCACATCTAGGAACTCATCTAAACTTTATTATTATGAAAAAGGTTTAACTAAAGCAGTTGGAATGATCTATCAAGAATACATTCCTTAACAAGTCTTCACAATGAGCTTAAATACCCTTTTTCTTCAAGTCTTTGAGAGGCATTTCAAATCAGCAGACTCAGACTTAAGCTAGGGCCGGTAGCAATGAATGTCCTGCACACTGCTGTGAGGAAGATCCCGTTTTGATTCCCAGGTTCAGCTTCTATTCCCTAGGACAACAGGGGTTGGACATGCGACAGAGGCAGTGTTCACAGCCCTGGGCAAAGGGATGAAAGAGTCTGAGCCATTGCTTAAAGAGGACACCAACTAGTTAGACTTCGGGTGCATGTGTGGATCGGGTTCTCGAGTGAGCCACAATCTGTGGCCCCTGGCCTAGGATATTCACTGCAATAGCTGGGCTAGAGGCAGGAGTTGTTATAAAATAGTGGGGGGGGGGGGGAAATCACAGGTAGCTGTGAATGAGAGTTAACGCCACTGTAGCCCAATAGAGATTGGCTCTAATCCAGATGAAAGACCAAAAGGAGGAGGAGGAAACTGCTGAGCAAAAAAATAAAAATAATAAGCTAAGATGAAATGCTTTAAGGTACAAAGCTTCAAAACTAATATGTATATACACACACATATGTACATACACACAAACACAAACACAGCGCCCTGGAAAAGGTCAACCCTTTTACATTTTTCGCATTCTTCTAGAAAATACAAATCAAAATGCCTTAAAATAGGATTTTCACTGATCTACACAACATATTTTACACTTTCATTGTGAAAGAAGAATTATAGAAATACAAGCCGTAAAGCCCGTTAAAACGGGCTACATTACATTTAACACAGCACCCTTCTACACTTTTTCTCCCTCACTCCCCCTTCCCCTCGTTCACTCCTCCTCTTCCCTCCACTCAGTCTTACTCACCCTCTGTCTCCCACTGCCTCCTTCCCCTCACTCTCACCTCCCTCCCCTTCCCTCAGTCACTCCCACCTCTCTCCCCTTCCCTCAGTCACTCCCCACCCTCTCTCAATCCCATCCCCTCTCCCTCAGCCCTCCTCCACTCCCTTTTTCTCTGCTCCACAACTTCTTACCCTTCCACTTACTCACATCCCTGTCTCTCACCTCTCCCTCATTCTCCCTCTCCCCTCATTCTTCCCCTTCCACTTACTCACATCCCTGTCTCTCACCTCTCCCTCATTCTCCCTCTCCCCTCACTCTTCCCCACCCCTACCTCCCTCCCACACACTCACCCACTCCTCCCTCCCTCTCACTCAGTCCCTCCCCCTCCCACTCAGTCCCTCCCTCCCTCTCACTCAGTCCCTCCCTCCCTCTCACTCAGTCCCTCCCTCCATCCCTCCCACTCACTCCCTTCCTCTCACTCAGTCCCTCCCTCCCTCTCTCTCCTCCCTCCCACTCAGTCCCTCCCCCTCACTCAATCCCTCCCTCTCACTCAGTCCCTCCCTCTCACTCAGTCCCTCCCTCCATCCCTCCCACTCCCTCAGTCCCTCCCTCCCTCTCTCTCCTCCCTCCCTCCTGGCCGCCGCAGCCCTCAGCCGCTGCCACCCGACGCCGACGCCACCACCCGACGCCGCTGCCGCTCGCCGCCATGTTGGTTTTTTTTTTCTGAGACCGACGTCCTTGCCCGCACATGCGCAGTAGAGCTGCTCTCTACTGCGCATTTGCGGCACGTCGGTCAACCTTCGTTTATTAGGTAGGATTCCAAAAGTAACTAATAAAACAACAAAAAGCCTTGATTTTATAAAAAAGTCTTCACACCCTTGGACTCAATACTTGGTGGAAGCTCCTTTTGCAGCAATTCCAGCCTTGAGTCAATTAGGAGAAGGTGTGGGATGAAACCGTTTTTGCCCAGTCTTCTTGGGCTGAGGATAGTCTGTGCACTGCTTGAGCCTTGCCATTGATTTCCGATTAGATTCAGGTCTGGGCCACTCCAGGATATTCACGTTCTTCTTGCTGAGCGACTCCATTGTTGCTTTTGCTTTGTGCTTAGGATCATTGTCCTGCTGAAAGGAGAATCTTCTCCCCAGTCCCGGGTCTATGGCAGATGGAAAGAGGTTTGCCTCCGGGATCTGCCTGCATTTTGAACCGTGCATTAAATCTTCATAAGCCTCCCCTTTCTTCCCGGTTATCCCCACAACATAATACTGCGTCACCCATGCTTTACTGTCGAGATGTTAGCCACATATCACTTAGCATCAAGACCAAAAAGTTCTGCTTAGGTCTCAGACCACAAAACCTCCCTCCACATGCCTGCAATGTCCCCTAAGCATTTCTTTTCAAAACACTATAAGGCACATCATATGGCTTCCTTCTTGCCACCCTCCCATACAGCACATTTGTGGAGTAACCTTGAAATTGTTCAACACATTTCCCCCAATCTAAGCCAAAGCCCTCTTTTAAAGTAATCTTAGGCAGGCAGTAGGTAGGGATCGGAAGAGCATTACTTGTAAACAATATAAGGCTAATGTAACAGCTATCATGCTGTACTTTATCTTTGCTATGACAATATTGAATTTCAATACAAAGATTTAAATAAAAAGTAATCTTAGGCTTCTCAGGGACCTTCTGTAGAAGTTTCCTTAACTCAAAGCTGATGGCTTTGCAGGGGCAGCCTGCTCGTGGCAGTGCCAAACTGTTTCCATTTTAAAAGAATGGATTTGACAGTGCCTCAGGGAATATTCAAATACGTTGAAAATTTTTTATAGCCAATCCCCCAATCTGCATCTTTGAATAATGTTCTCTCGAAATTCTTTTGGCAGCTCCTTCTTCAGCAGGTTTTGACTTTTGCTTCAAATTCACTTCATACACTAGAAATAGCTCGATTCTTCATCCAGAATTGGCTCAACTATTGTGACTGGACACAGGTGGGCTATTTAAACCCACTATGGGCCTTGTTAAGGAAGGTTTTTGGTTTTTTTTAAATTGGAGCTAATTTGGGTTTGCTATGGGAAAGGAACATAAGATATGCCATACCGAGTCAGACCAAGGGTCCATCAAGCCCAGCATCCTGTGGCCAACCAAGTCACAAGTACCTAAACATTAAATGAATAGATCCCACGCTACTAAGCCTTATATATTAATAGCAGTTTATGGCCTTCTGCTCTAGGAATTTATCCAAACCTTTTTTTAAACCCAGTTACACTAACTGCAGTAACCACACCCTCTGGCAACGAATTTCCAGAGCTTAATTATGTATTGAGTGAAAAATAATTTTCTCCAATTTGTTTCAAATGAGCTGCTTGCTAACTTCATGGAGTGCCCCCTAGCCCTTGTATTACCTGAAAGAGCAAATAACAGATTCATATTTACCCATCCGAGTCCTTTCATGATTTTGTAAACCTCTTTCATATCCCGCCTCAGTCGTCTCTTCTCCAAGCTGAACAGCCCTAACCTCTTTAGCCTTTCCTTACAGGGGAGCCATTCTATTCCTTTTATCATTTTGGTCGCCCTTCTCTGTACTTTCTCCAGTGTAACTACATCCTTTTTGAGATGTGGCAACCAGAATGGCACACAGTATTCAAGGTGCGGTCTCACCATGGAGTGATACAGAGGCATAACGACATCCACCATTTTATTCGCCATTCCCTTCCTAATAATTCCTAACATTGTTTGCTTTTTTTTTTTTTTTTTTTTTTTTTGATACCACAGCACACTGAGCCGACGATTTCGATGTATTATCTACTATGACACCTAGATTTTTTTCCTGGGTGGTAACTCTTAAGATAGAACCCAGAATTTGTTTAGTCTTTCCGCAATGGCCTTACCTTCCCTAAGTGCCCCTTTAACCCCTTGATCTAATGGTCCAACCGACTCCCTTATAGTCTTTCTGCTTCGGATATATTTTAAAAAGTTTTTATTAAGAGTTTTTGCGTCTATGGCCAACTCTTTTTCAAATTCTCTCTTAGCCTATCTTATCAATGTCTAACATTTAACTTGCCAACGCTTATGCATTATCCTATTTTCCTCTGAAGGATCCTTCTTCCAATTTTTGAATGAAGATCTTTTGACTAAAATAGCCTTTTTCACCTCTTTTTTTTTTTTTTTTAACCATGCCGGTAATCGTGCCTTCCTTCCACTTTTCTTAATGCGTGGAATACATCTACGCTGCGCTTCTAAGATGGTATTTTTAAACCAGGTCCGCGTCTGATGCACACTCTTTACCTTTGTAGCTGCACCTTTCAGGGTTTTGTTTTGTTTTTGTTTTGTTTTTTAAACTATTTTTCTCATTTTGTCAAAGTTTCCCTTTTGAAAGTTTAGTGCTAGAGCCATGGATTTACTTCCTGTCCCCCTTCCTGTCATTAATTCAAATTTGATCATGTTAGGATTATCAAGTGGCCTGGGGCTGCATGTGTTCCCCCTGCTTGTTCACATATGCCACCACCATGGTGCTGTCTGACTGCTTTCCCCTCTAAACTTAGCAAGAAGACCTGGGAGTACCAACCTGATGGCCCTCAACTCTAACCTGTTTATTGGCCTTAGAGCTTCCACATCTTTTCAATTTCCTTGGGCCTTCTAGCCCTGGCAATGTACTCCCCACCCTATCATACTGGCATACAGTGTTAGCATAGTCCTGCCAGATTTGTCTAAGTCTACGCCTTTTGGGAGGCAGGTGGGTTCCAGCCACCAAACTCTCCTCCGCTGGCTGGGGATCCTGTAGGAAACTGGCTGGGGATCCTGTAGGAAACTGGCTGGGGATCCTGTAGGAAACTTGGAGAAGAGACGACGGCAAACTGCAGGCCAGTAAAGCCTGTTGCAATGGGCACATATGTGCCCTGGCCCATGGAACTAAATGTGTCTCTCATTAACCCCAATAGCTGAAGATAAATCCAGTTATCTGGATGCCTCTAGGGTATGAAACATCCTCACTTGTTCTAATATCTTAGAGATTCTTTTGGGTACAGATACAAGTGCCCTTCCTTTGTATCAGAGAGCGTGCCTAAGAACTCTTGCTTCTGGGAAGGCTCCACATTGTTCTTTGCATAATTTACTACCCAAACTAGGAGCCAGATCACTATGGCCAAAGTTCACTGGTTCTCCTGGGCAGATTTTGTTCTGATGAGCCAGTCATCCAAGTAGAGATGAACGGTTATCTCTTGCATGCATAGAGCTGCTGCCAAGGCCACAGATACCTTTGTAGAAGTTGCAAGTCGACAGGGCAGGGCCTGAAACTGCTGGCCTAAAACACAAAAATGAAGTCCTTGAAATGACTGTCTCATGGGAATATGAAGACAGGCCTCTGCCAAATCTAATGCCAGAAATTCTCCTCTTCTTACTGCTGCCGTTTCCAAGCAGATGATCTCCATCCTGAAGTGGAGTACTCTCAAACATCTGTTGACCCTTTGTGGTCCAAGAGTAGGCCTGGGACTATAGCCTTTACAATGTTGTCTTCACAATCCTTTTCGGTTTTCGACATGCAGAAAGAAACCATAAAGATATCTGGCACGGGGGAAATGCACTCGGGTGCATACCCCCTTGAAATTATGTCCAGAACCCATTGGCCCATTAGGAACTGGGCCCACCCCGTGTAATACTGCACTACTGGCAGCTTACTAGTGTTACCTACAGAGGGCCTGCCTCACATCTTTGTGGAGGGTGATTACTACCTGCGGCTACAGGCGGGGCTGTCCTTGGACTTTTGTCTCAGTGAAAGGTCTAGGATTTACCTCTTGATGTGAATGCTTCTGTCATGTCTGACATTTTAGCTTTGCATTGATATTTAAACTACTGACTTCTAAAGATACATCCGCTAGTATGCTTTCTATCTCTGGGAGTCTTTGGGGCTTCGTTCTGCTCCAGTCCTTTACCAATTTCTCTAAGTCTTCCCTGAATAGGTGTTCCCCTCCCCAGACAGGCATGATTTGGAGGAAGAGTCTGCCATTCAGTTACAGAGCCAAAGCAACCTCCTGTTTGCCATCCCAGAGGTGACCAACCAAGGCCTGTCTAACTATACCATACAAGGTATTGCCAAAAAGGCTACTGCTGATTCCAGGTGAGATTTCTTCTCAGCAATTGCTGAACCCAGCAGAAGGCTGCTCGCTCCACATAACTCCTGCAAATTGAGGCCTGGATTGCCAAGTCCCTATGGAGAAGAACTGTTTCAGGATTGCTTGTATCTTCCTGATCTGGGGGTCCCTTAATGCTGTACCTCCTCTACTAGGATGGTAGTTTTACAGGCCACTGCTGATATCAATGCATCCATCTGAGGGACCCATAATAGCTTATTCTTTTCCTCCGCAGGGAGGGAGCATAATTTCTCCATCACCCTGCCAAGAGAAGTACCATTCTGCTTGAAACATCCTTCTTAGGGCTCCCATGCAAAGGAAAGTATCTTGACAGCTTCCTTATTCCTTGAAGGATGGGGGGGGGGGGTCACCATCTTTATATGCCAAGGAGCTTGAAAATTTTGAAAGCTACAAGACCCTCTTTTCAGAACAGCCTATCAAGAAATCCTTCTCTTCCAAGGGATGGTTAGAATTTTAAATTATTGTGCGCCCCAGACATTATTAAAACTAACAGAGCAAGGAAAAGGGGGGAAAAAAAAGCAACAAGGGCAGCAACTAACCACCAACAAATAAAAGAAACAGAATTAACCTGACAGACGTAATGAAAGACTCCCAGGATCAAGGGGTAACCCCCCTTAAGCAAGCTGCCCATCAGCATCTGTGAACAAAATTAAGTAGCTGGAGGGCTGCCCATGTCACTCATGGGTGGGACCAAAGCTGTATTGGTCTAGAGCACGTGGGTGGGGCTACAACAGCATAGCCATCAGTCCTGACACTCCATGGCTCCCCAAAGAGCAGTTCAGCAGGCAAGCTTGGAAGGAACAGCCAGTGAAGCCCTGGGAGGCTGAGAATCCTGGCAGCATCTGCGATCCCTCTCAGTGTGTATCCTCAGCAAGCTCTGAAACATTACTGCATGCCAATCCATCCCAAGTACTGAAACTTGTGACACGCAGCAATCAGTTATCACTAGTCGGCATTAGCCTTTGAAACCAATTTATTTACTTTTTGTCTGGAAGCTTCCTCACTGTTCCCCTGCGCTTCCAGCACAATCAGAACCAATTTCTACTGGAGCTGTGGCACCATGGACCTTCATTTAAAGTTATTCAGGACTCCTTCCCCCTCCTCCCATCTAGCCCAGCCATTGCAACAACAGTCTTTTGGCCAGGAGACAGAGACCATGGCTCCCTCTGGTACTCGGTAAATATGCACTCTGAATCTTGGCTCTCTCTCTAATTCCCAAGTACCCTGTTCTGTCAAGTAGCTTCTCCTCTGGCACTATATAAAATACCTTTAAACGTATCATCTGTGTGTCAAGAAATAAAATGTGTTTACTTCCTAAAAGAAATTGAGGTTAATTTAACAAGACCTACATTTCTGAAAAAAGTGATGTTTCCACCAATGGCATCTGGCTAATCTTTAATTGATCATTTCTTCCCTTATAAAATGATACAAATCCACCCTAAGACAAATGCTTTACTAAATAGCCCGCAGTCACCAGGATCTGACCCAACTCCTGGATTAGATATAGCTTTTTACATTTACTGCATGAGATGACTTTTCAGTAATTCAACATAACTGTTTAAAAATGACAGCCTTGCCTTCCTTCAGTATCCTTAGCCGAGTCCCTTCAAAGTCTGGTGATTTGTTCCTATTGTTTTTGAACCCATTTTTTAGTCATCTAGATTGAAAGGTGAAGTTTTTAAATAAATTCTAGAGATTTACCTCCATTACCAAATTTAGTATTTTAAGTTCCTTTTCATCAGTAGATACAGATGCAAAATATCGCTTCTAATCTCTGAAGTATGATCAGAAAAACAGCAGTTTAAATACTATTTCAGCACTGCAATTTATCAAAATGAGCAGAAATAAATGTAAATAATGTTAAAATAATGAGTGGAACAGTATAGCCTACTATTATAGTTCAATCTTTTTCAGCTTAAATGGACACGTTTTTTGCAATGACCTGAAAAATGTAGGCTTTAAAAACCAAAAACAAACACACAAAAAACACACAACCCGGCAATTACATACTTTAAGGTTTTTGCAGCTCTTCATTAGGTATTTCACGTCATAGATGGATGGAAAGAAAAGGTTCAATATATGAAAGAACTCGTGTTCCTCCTCTGGCAGTCGGGAATCCGTCAGTAACTTCACCATGTAGCCAAAGTCATATCCACTGACAAAAGAAAAGCACATTCAAAAGCAGTGATATAGCAACAGCCCACAACTGTCCAGGACCCTCTCTCATAATGGGAAAAAATCTTGCTATTCCAGGGAGGAGCCAAGACTGTCTGTAATAATCCTAGAATGGCATAAAACCCCGATTCAATCCTACCTACTACTCACTCTGTGACGCTGAGGAAAGTCCCAGTCTCCTTGCACAGAAACCAAAAGCTCCAAAGAGTTTTGCTTTTAATATATTTAGATGTAGAAGCTGAGGAATGTAAATCTACAAATACTAAAGATTACAGCACTTTTGGCGTAATGCCACCACTTCCAGGGTTTGTGCTGTTTCCGTGCCAACTCATCAGCAATTAATTTATTATTCCATGTGCTTAAAAAGTGTAAAGCAGTAAGAAGCAAGGATGATTCTTCCCTTTCTCCAAAACCATAAACACTGTTTTCCCATAGATAGGATGAATTAGCCATGCTTTCTGGGTGACTTCGTCCGACGGCCCAGGGCTTCTCTCCAAGCTTTAGGAGTCTCCTCAGTTCACATTAAAGCAAGTAGAAGTATGAATGGTAGAAAGGTTGTCCAAGGAGAAGAGTGGAAACGCATGGTTAATCCATCCCGCTATTAGCAAAAAGTTTACAATAAGCAAACTTCCTCTTTTCTGTCGATAAGCAGGCTGAATTGGCCATGCTTTCTGGGAGGCCCAAGCAAAGGACTGCTGCAAAGTCTCTCTTATGTTGTATGTTTTCTTTTTTTGCAACCCAGACTCCTTGTAGACAGCCATACTGTCAGGTTCAGGGAGGAATGAGTGGGTGGAGAAGATATCCTTCCTCTAGTATTGGAGGTTGAACTGAAAGTTGTACGAGATGTGTACCAAGGTTGACTTCTTGCGTTGTCCTGAATGCATTTCTGTACTGTGGGCGTGATTAATGGAATTGGAGGATAGGCATAGACTAGACCCCTGGACAAAAGGAATGCATCTTTGGTTACATTTCTGTTGTGTTCCACTGTAAACAAGTCTATCCACGGAAAGCCCCACTGACAAAAATAACGGTTTGCTGCATTTTGATTCAGGGACCATTTAGGACCATTGTGGTGTATTTGAGATTCCCAGTAGATATGTTGCTTGAAGGGAAATAGAGTATGTCTCTGCTCATTCCTAGATGTTCATTACCTCCCTACATAGTATCCAGGAACCTGACCCTCCCTGACCCTCCCTTTTTTGTTTATGAAGAACATAGCTACTTGACTGTCCATGTGAATCATGGAATTTGTTCTGAAGAATGTGTCAAAGTGTGAATGGCATTCCTTATCAATCTTCGATCTAGTAGGAACTTCCCCTCCTGCAACCATAGACCCTGGGTCTTCTAATAAATTGCCCCCCCCCCCCCTCAAAGCCTGAGTTAAAGCATCCGTTGTGAGGTTTAGCTGATGTGGTGGTTGATGAAGGGGTGCTTCGCTTGTTAAAACATTTGGTCTTAACCATCAATTCATATCATTCTTCATTAAATAGATAATGGTTATTCTGGTAGGCATGGGTTGATAGTATTGCGACCACTGGGTTTTCAAGCCCCACTGAGGGATCACATGGATTGCTGCTGCCATGTGGCCAAGAAGCACTAGTACATGGCATGACATCGAGGAAGACCTCGGACAAATTTGATGACAAAGAAGACAACTGCTGAGCTCTGTCATTTGCCAGATATGCCTTTGATTGGATACTCTGCGTTAGGTGCAATATGCATTTCTCGTAATTTAGCAGAAATCCTAATTCTCTAGGCATTTAATAGTATCCCTGAGGTGGTCTTGTATGTTGGTTGAGTTTGGAGATACTATGAGCCAATTGCTGAGGTAGGGGGAATAGTCATATCCCCTTCCTTTGTAGGTGAGCCACAGCTAAAACTAGACATTTCATGTAGACTCTTGTGGCAGAATAGAGTCCAAAACGGAAGTACCTTGATTTGGTAGCAATCCAATCCTATCTTGAAGCAAAGGTAGAGCCAATAGAAATGCTGGATTGGGATAAGAGTGCATCCTTGAGATTGAGGGAACACATCCAATCGTTGGGATGTATGAATGGAAGAATTTATTTTAAGGATGTCATTTTGAACTTTTCTTTGTAAAGATGTTTGAGAGAGTAGAGGTCCAAGATTGGATGGAGGCCCTCGGGAATGAGGAAATATTGGGAATAGTAGCCCTTGCTGTACTGAGGAGTTGGTATTTTGCGAATTGCATCCTGGAGTTTCTGTAACTCGTGATTTAAGATAGGGAGGAGGACTAGATTAGGGGGGGGGGGGGGGGCCCTACTAGATGGTAAATAGATAGGTAATGTTTTAAATTCAGACAGCAACAGTTGTGTATTATGTTCGGTATCCATCTGTCCGATGTTATTTCGGCCTATGCTAAATATATTCTACGTATTCTGCCCCAAGCCTGCATCAGAAGCTGTGGTGGATTGCAACTCAAAAAACTTGCTTCGGTTTTGGTGGTTGTTGTGATCTTTGTGGTTTCTGTGATCTTTGTTCCCTTTGACGGCCCTTTTACTGTGTCTGTTGGGACTGCTGCATGGGTGGCTGATAGGAAGTCGGGCAGTAGAAGGTGTACTATTGAAATGGTTTTCTTTGGTAATATGGATGTTTATACTGGGCAAAACATCTCCTTGGTGTGCTTAGTTGTACCGAGGTAGTGGTCAGTGATTGAACCACCACATGCTGCTCTTTGAGCAGTAAGACTGTTTCTCTTAGTTTATCACCAAAAGGTTTGTCTCCAAGACACAGAAGATCTGCTAGCTTTTCATGCACATCCTCTTTAATGGTACTAGCATGGAGCCAGGTCATTTTGCATGTTGTGATTGAAGCTGTTGAAGTGCAAGTCATGATTTCAAAGGCTTTGTATATGAATTCCAGAAGGTTAAGAGTCCTTCCTCCAGATCATGCAATGGTTGGGGTGTTGCCTCCTCTGCAGAACTGGATTTCACCAATGATTCAGTTTTTGCACACATTCAGATACTGAGTCATGCAGAATTCATGTTGTTGAATTCTGGATGTTAATATTGTGCTCTGGAAAACGTTGCGTAAAAGGCAAAAGATCTTGTGGTCTTTCCCTGGGGGTGCAGTTGAATGGAGCCTGGTCTTTTTTGCTTTTTTCATTGCTGATTCTACCACTTCTGAGGCATGAGGTAACTATCGTAGTGTGGAGTTTTTTTCAGGCAAAATTTAAAATCTATTCTGCAAGCTACAGGTAGGCCTGAAAAAGGGAACTCCCTTGTTTTTGTGAGAACAGTATCTAGCATTGTGTGGGATGGTAGTGCTGTAGATTCTGCTGAAATATTGAGAATCTTCAAGAGACCAAGGGCCTGATCTGGGGGACTGGCATCTTATAAATTTCTACATTCAGTGCCGTTCCAAATTTTTCTACCAATTTAGAATAGGTTAAATCTTCTGGTGGAGAAGAATACTCAGACAGCTCTTCTGGAGGATCCGAAGGAATGCCTGTAGAACTGCTTGGCAAGTTTGCTGGAGAGAGGTCTGGCAGATCATCATCCTGCAGGCTGAATTCAATCTCCAGATAAGGGGAAGCAATGTTCTCTTCTGCTGGTGGAGACATGGGTCTCTCTAAGATAGGAGATGGTGGTTGCCAGAGAGGAGGGCTGCGAGGATATTTATGTGGGGAAAAAAAACCAGTTGGCTTCTCTGTAGGGTGTATAGAAGAGAAAATGTTTTTCAGAATGGAGGTTGTTTGTTCCATTGCTTAAGACCACCTAGTCCCCAATGATAAAGGGGGAATGCTATGCACTGGCGTCATCTGTGCTCTTGGCTAGAAGAGTGAATAGGAAAAGATGTGGTCAATTGCAGTTTTGGGTGTGGTTCAGCCGTCATCATAAATGATTTCAAAGGTCTATGAGGAGGTAGAGAAAATGGTTTAGGTAGAACAACTTTGTGCCATTTGTAAAGTTCCTCCTGCAGATGTGCTGGATGTTTTTGCTGTATGGATACTAATGGAAGGTCTGAGTAGACTCAACCCACTCTGTGAAGAAACTGAAGATGCACTGGAGTGGGGACAAGTAATAGACAGAGATGACCAGTCTGGCTCCAAAAGGTATTCTAAGTGCTCACCTTCCTGTGCTGGAAGGGAGGTTGGTATCATGATGTCAATGCTTGCAGGGTTTTTTGATTGTTGATGAGCTGAAACATAGGAAGGATGTCTCCTTTTATGCAATTCCTTCATAGGCAATGTATTGGTAACCTTTTGAGGTGTAGCTTCATTGGAGGATATCTTGGCTAAGAGCTGGTCTTTGCTTTTGTGTGTGTCATTTGTGCCAGCGCCAAAGATTTTAGTGGTTTGGCTGGCAGCTGCTGCGTCTGTTTCTACTTGGTTACATTGTGCTTGGTGGGTTTTGACAACACTTGCTTCGATAGTCCATGCAACTGTGGTGCTTCGTGACTCGAAGATTTTGACGATGCTTGCTTTGGTGGTTTGCGAGTTGTTGATTTGGATGCTTTGTCCAGTGCAGCTTCATGCAACTCGTGTGTTGGTCGTGTTCAATGCATTAGGTTTTGGCAGCTGTGCTGGGGCTGTCGACTCATGTAAATGATCAGCTGAGATAGAGGCTTGTCCTGTATCTCAAGACCTTTCCCCGTTTGAAGACTTTTTGGCTATGTCATGCGCTTTAGTTGGGTCTTAAGGCCCAGAGAGAAGCGGGTCGACTGAGCTTTGATGATTGGGGGAGATGGAACATAGCTACCTGATGTGATTGACACTGTATCTTCCTCTATCAATCTGGCAATTTTTTGTGCTCATTGTCTCTAGGGCCCAGTAGGTTGATTGGTTATGTTCAAGCCAGAGATAAATGTAGCAATAAGTGTGTGTATCAGTTATGGACATAACGCGTCCACATTGGCTATATTTAAATCCAGGCATCCTCTTCGACATTTTAGCTCTTAAGTGTTTTTGGGGGTTCGCATTAGCGAACATGTAACATTTTCTGAGGAGAACGTGGAGTGTTCCACACGTCCATACGTAGTGTGGAAAAAACAGAACTGAGGAGACTCATACAAATGCACGGGAAGGGCCGTGTATGCTCAAAAGAGCAAAGCTCTAAAAGCTTGGAGAGAAAGCTCTGCCCTGAGCAGTCAGATATAATCACCTGGAAAGCATGGCTAATCCAACCTGTTTATTGACAGGAAACCAAGAGGATACTTTCTGTTTTAATGAAAACGGTTTTCCTAAAGTAAGATTACATCAGCTACAATGCAGGAGTTCAAACCCCACAAAAACAAAAAAAGAAAGCCACAAAATGGTGTGCTGTTCTGCAGTCTCTTCTCTCCCTCAAAGAGCCCCCTGTCGAATGGTAGAAGTGACTAAGAAAAATTCAAGACACAAAACCAACCTGTGAAAAGAAAGCCACTTCACATTGTCGCAGAGGACCACCCCCGAGGTCATGAGTAACTCTGCAAAGTGCAAGGTGTCTATACCCTCTTCTTCATGCTTCTGGAACTGCAACCCTGAGTTTGCTAGGAGATCGATGGAATCCTGAGAGTACATGTCCTCCCTGCAAACAGAAGCAATTCTACATGAGCTGCGAGCCACTGCAAGAAGCCGCAGCAAGGCACAAAGCAAGTCCATAGAAAAATAGCCCTTTACACAGCTAGACCTGCATCGTTTTGAAACCCAGCCCGGTTTTAAGCCTTTTTCTTTTTGTAGGAAGAAGCAATGTTTAACATTACATGCTGCTTTGGAGTTCTTGCTTTTCTGGTCAGTGGAAATTAGCTTTCAATTTCTGGAAGAAGGGGTGCAACTAGATTTATATTCCAATACACACAGCCAGCAAGGGATGTAGGTCTCAGAGGAGTTATTTATTCATGCAGTTACGGGGTTCATGCACAAATAGTGGAGGATAGTTTTAACCTGAGATGGACTAACTAAAAATGAGGGTAGAAGGCAGGTGAGCCATGCCAAATATACTTTATCACTTTACTTTTAACCACCGCTCCTAGTTTCCTATGACAGCTCAAGGGTAGATTCTGCAGCAACATTTCTAAAATTCAGTCGTTGCTGATATATTTACATACATTTGTATATTAAATATAAATCTGTATTTTACTTTATAGAAGTTTTCTGACATTTCTTTTCTTGTGTTTAGTTTATTTAGTTCTTTGTTTGCATGGAAGGGATATTAATAACTGGCACACAGAAAAGAAAAAGGGGATCTTGAGGAGGCAGATGGAGAAGAACGAGGAGGGAGAGAAAGAATCAGGTAGCAGAGCAGAAAGAAAGGAAAAACAAAACAACAGACATCCTGGAGCAGAAAGGGGAGATCTGGGATCAGGCAAATGAGGGAGGATCCACTTGTGCACTCCTCCTTCTGTCACTGATCCTTCTCTCGTTCACATCCTCCCTCTCTCATGCCACACACTTCCCCCACTTCCTATGCAGGTCAAAGCATGATACTCCAGCCCTGAGCAAAAGAAGAGAAGGATGCGGTCTGAGGTGTCGCTACCAGCCAAGCCAGGATCAACGGGATGATGAGAGATGTTCTATCTGCCACTATTTTTATGCTTCTACCAGGCCCCCAGTCTCACACAGCAATTCCACAGGGAACAGGGAATTTCATGGCAAGGGCTGGATTTTATGGCCCTTATAACAGGAGGCTGGAAGCCCTGTTCTTAACCCTCTCTAAACCCAAACATATCAGTACAGCACATTGCAAGAGGATACCCACAGAATGGAACCATGTACCACATTACAAATCTTTTCCGGTGCAACTTATGCTATTTATAAATACACAAAACTGTATCATATCTGCAATTAATCCTGCTTCTGTCAACAACTACTCAACAGTATATGGGTAAATATCTTGCTATTCTTTGCCCAGCAGCTTCCTCCTGCTCTTTCAGACTTCCAACTCAGTTGGAGACTGCCACAACTGATGTATGGCACCTCAAGCTACCAGGATTTCTTTGAATTTTATTCCCTCTAGTCCAACTACTGGCATGACAGTACTCTGGCTAAAAATCAAAGGCCACAGCTCTCTCCAAAACTTGGAAAGTGTGCTCTTGAGCCAGCCAATAGATGTCACTGTTGTATGAGAGCTTAATTCCCAATTTTAACTAGCCTAAGTAGCAGAAATTGGATCCATGAATCAAACCCAGGACTCTAGCATGTTAGCTAACAGCAGAACCTCTGACCATTTACATTTATTTTTACAGGATCTTGATACAGAAATAATGGAGAGGAGGACATATAGGAAATAATCTTCAAACAATTTATTTAGAAAAAAAATCTGTAGCCAATTTCTAGAAAAAGCTGAAAAAGGAGAGAGATTCTTCATTTCTATGCTTTTTCATACGTAGTGTCCCGTTTTACAAAAAAAACTTCAGATCCATAAACTATCTAAGAAAGCGCCAAAATTACAACAAGAGAGCAATAAATCTAGTTTTGAGGAAGACAGAGGATGGTAACAATAAAAAGTACTATGTTTGAGGGGGTGATGTCAGTATTCACAAATAATTTATAAACATATTTGGTTTTGCAACTGGCAAGGCTTTTATGCTCCCTGCAGCACTCCACAGTAATAGAGCCCACTCTGTAAACGGAGTCTCCAGATTTAAACTTGCAACCTGTCCGACTCCAAACTATGGATTCTACCACGGACCTACAGTTCCCTTGAGCTAGTAGTGACGGTAGCCTCAGGTGCTTGTTGCACACCCCTTGCTAGGTCATCCTGTCAGAGGAACTAAAGATGTCCTTTGATTCCAACCACTTCATTCTCAAAAACTTTCCTCCATCCAATCAAATTCATTATTTGACAGCTTAATTACACAAAAAAAAATCAAATAAGCTTAGCAGGTAAAACAGGAAGTGGCAGGATAATATCCGTAAAAGTCACGGGAAGGAGATTAAACCAATACTGCGTATGCCTTCAACTTTAACAAAACAGTCTGCAGTTTACAAAAACAACACACAGTAAAAACTGCCCAAACAAGGATAAAAGAGAAGTCAAATCAAGCAAACGTTTGCTCTTATAATTAATTCAGTTCAACAAGAAAGAAGGTGGGCAACATCACGTGTTCTGATTAGGACAGTCAAACAAACATCTCACCCATAGAGAACTTACGTCAGGTTGAATTTGAAGTTGAACTGCCAAGTATTGGTCCCAGGAGGATATTCCCCCTTTTCATTCATGAAAGTCAAACCAAGCTGAATAATTTTCAAGAGGTCAACATTACAGCGCAGGAGCTGGTACTGGTAATCTATGGTGCTGCGGAATTCACCAATGGGCCTCACCACAACGCCAGGAAATTCAGTATCCTACAGAAATGAAAAAAGAACGAAGAAATACATTTCTATTAGCAATAGGTTTTTGTGCAGGAATCCTCAGAATTGCAGAATATAAGTAGAACAAGAACTAAATAATAATTAATTTGGCTGACAGCATTACCTAAGCATAGGCCTAATTAAACCATCTTCCTATGGAGTAAACCCTACCCCTTAATATGCAATTTACCATGACAGCTGCATGCTTGTACCACACCGAATACATACTTTCCTTCTACTGCACTTAAGATTATTAAAACACAAAAAAGGGCCATGGGTATGTTATATTTTTATTTATATATCCCCCCTTTTTGCATTTCAAAGCAGATTACATTCAGGAACTGTAGGTATTTCCCTATCCCCAGAGGGCTTACAATATAAGTTTGTATCTGAGGCAACGGAGGGCGAAGTGACTGGCCAAAGGTCACATGGCGCGCCATTGGGATTTGAATCCTCGACTCCCTAGCATGCAAATCACTGCCAAATTAACATTTGTTTGTTTGCATTTACAGATGTGAAGTTGCGATACAGACTGAAAGTTATAAACTGGAGTTTGTGGAATATAAGAATTTATTAAATAAATTTAGAACATTCAAATTATAAAGCTTTTAATGAAAAACTACTCAGCTCTTTAAATGGAAAACTAGACACTCAGAGAAAAAATGTTTATGGCTGCTCAGCCTAGCCAACAGTTATCTTACTGGACTTAAATACAGCATACGCAAATCCTCTATGGGAGATGTATTGTACATAAAATTTATGGTTACTGGAAATGGTGAAAATATTAAATAAATATTTAGAAAAAACAGCCACCAGGGAAAATTCTTTACTTTTTCCATTGTTGCTGTTCCTATTTTATTTCATTTTCATAGTTTCAATTTTTTATATATTGTCTGCTTACCCTCTTATTTTCACTTTTTGCTTTTCTGAATTCTAAGCACCAGATGCCAAATTGTTGGCACTCTGATGATTTGGCTCATGAGATTTTTCCAACCCTAGTTACTGGTATTAGAAAGCCAAGTAACTTATAGTATTCCAATGCTGAACACTGATTTACCGAAAGACTAGTACAAGCCGGATGTCTAAATGACCAAACTTATTAATGCTGCCAATTTTCAACCTACTACTGCTGCAGGCTACTAGTTACCATTGCTATGTAGCTGAAACTGCGAACAAGTTCTCGGATTTTCCTCATCTCTTCCTCCAGATTAATAGCCCAGACTTCACAAATAACCTGGCTGTTATCCACAACCGCAGCTGGCATGTTGGCAGAACTGAGGGCAAGCTCCTGCTGTGACAATGTTGAACTATAAGGATCCAAAACCACCAGAGATGAAGGCAGTGGTACCCAATGACCAAACACCTGGGGTGAAGATGGCAGGCTGCAAGAACTGTATAACTGCTGTTGTGAAAATGGCAGGAGACAAGTATTGTGGACCGGATCCTGAATTTGCACTACAAGAGAGAAAAATAATTTGATGTTCATACTTGATGCTAAGACACTTAGTCTACATAATACATATCCAAAAACGGTATTGAAATAATAAAACTAAGAAATTTTGACAATAGTGACTATCAACTAGTTACATTCACATTTTGGTCAAAAGTGTTTACTACTCTTTTTTTCCTTTAACTATAATGGGCGCGATTGTGTCCCTTAGGCATACATCTGTTATGCACACAGCACATACAATGTCTAACTAAAAACAGTAATATAAAGGAAATCAAACTGGAAGGTGTATATAAATATCTGGGAGTAGAGGAAGGTACAACAATCCAGCAGAACTAACTCAGGAAAAAAAAGAACAAAGTATTATTGGAGATAAACTGATATTGAAAAACTGCTTTAACAGCATAGAATAAAATGCAAGCCATCAATCAGCATGCAGTCCCTGCACGGTTCTGGAATCACAGATTGGCCCCATAAAGATCTAAAAAAGTTTATATATAAGAACAAGATAACTCCTCCATACCCATGAGGTAATCTATAAGAACCAACATACACCAAGACTGTATGTCACAAGAGCAGCAGGAGGAGGAGGAGGAGGGGGTCTTATAGAAATAGATTACACATAGAGTACTATCATAGTCCTAAACCCAAATAGTCAAGAAGTGTGGAAATATGAAGTGAATGGCCATAATCAATCTCTATTCTTGTTTAACTACTGTACACTACCTTGGATGAATATTTTTTCATAAAGACTTAAATTTTATTATAAATAAACTTGGACAAGCTTTACAACAATCAGAAGGATTGAGTGAGAATCCACCAGCACAGAAAGGAAAGAAGCAACAGAATTTGCAAAACAAGAGAAAAATCTTTGAAGTATCAGACCAGCAAACAAGGAAAAAACTGGCAAAAGCACAAATACAATGGGGGAAAAAAACAAAGTTACTTCAGAAACCCCATGTAGATCAAAACCTGACATAAGAATGTCTAAGGATAGGTAAACTTAAACCTAAAGATGAGAGATTGATAACTGCAGCACAGGACAGTGGACAGCCAGCATAGGAACAAAACAAAACAAAAACCAGTAAAACAAACACAAATTCTGTAAAATAGAACTGGAAATGGTCACACTTTTCATGCTGGATGTAATGTGCTCATGTCAGAAGACCTGTATATAGAAATGTACAACAAATAGGAATGACTCATCCACTGGAATTATGTAAACACTATAATATTGTTGTACCAGTAAAACAAACAAACAAACGTAAAGAATGAAGATGTTGTAATCACCTGGAACATTTCTATTCCAATCAATAGCTTGATGGTAGAAAACAAGACTTTCAGGCTGATGTGCCAAAAAGCGCATTGTTTTCGGCGCCCGCTCTTTCAACATATGCACTGCCCCCTCTCCTGGGCGCGCAATATAGCATGCAGATGAGAGGACGCTAAAAGGAGGCACTAGGGACAATTATGCACCCCTAGCAACTCCTTGACCCAGGAGAGGTAGCTGTGCCCAGGTTAAAAAAACAGACAATCGTAAAATTGAGCATCTGTTTCCCTGAGCTGAAGACACACTTTTTTTAAAAGTTTTTTTTAGTCTTTTCTGTGCACTTTTTCAGGCTGCTCAGAAATTAACACCTACCCAAGGGCAGGCGTTAATTTCTGAGCGTAAAATGTGTGGAACAGGCACACTTTTTATTTATTTTTTTTTTTTTACAGTATCTGGGGCAAATGACCAATAGCCTCCTCAATAGTTTCTGGGGGATTTGGAAGCGCATTATGGATGCGCTAAACCCCTTATTGTGCAAGGGATTTTGGACACGTGTCCAACCGAATTAAACACTGCGCTCAGCTGAGTGCACTTTACAGTATCGACCTGATTTGGCAAAGGAGAAAAACACAAGAACAGCATTGCAAATAGAAGTGCCTGTACTAAGCAGGTAACCTGTGGAACATACAGAATAGCCTCTACTACTGAGAGATGTAATCAGAAGCCAAGCGAACGTGCAGAAAGATACAGAAATAATCCCAATTACATTGGGTGCCACTGATCTGATTAAAAAGAATTTCTATCTTGATAAGTTGCCTATATATATATTATATCCTATGAACTCAATGCAAGTATTAAGAAAAGCAGTAACAGTAAATTTGACAAACTGACAGACAATCTTCCCCAAAGTATCCTGGTTTAGGAATGGGATTCATTCCTGTCGAGGCATGTGCAGAACAAACTAATTTGGAGACATGGCCCACAGAGGCCCACAGAGGCCCACTGGATAAGCCCTGATGCATTTTGTATGCTAGCAAGGCAATGCTGGGGAAAATGAATTGCAGACCACCACGATTAGCAAACAAAATCACCACTTGTCTGCCACACTGCAGCAACAATACCTAATTTCTGCAGAAAAAGCTAGTTAGAACTGTCAACAGAAACCCCCAGTGATGGCTCCAATGTTGTCTTTTTGTTAACATGGTCTTGGATGTCTCTGTTCAATTAAACCGGTGGGCTTAACAAGACAGAACACACCAACTATTTCTCTGCAAAATGGACAGCCTCGCCTTTTGTCGCTAATGAAGGCTTGAACGCTGTAAAATTCCAGAACACAAAGAGATGGCCAAATATCCTATTTGGAGAGAGGGTCAACTTTCAGCTTGCTGAATTTTCTCTCGTGCTATCAAATACGTGGGTCAACTCTGTCCGGCAGATTTACTCCCATTAAAAAAAAAAAACAACTTTGCACAAAAGATGTCAAAATGACTATTTCCCTGGCTCTCCGTTTCTTCTGCTGCATCCTTCATTAACACCATTCAATGTCTTTCAAAGATTAAAACATGGCGCTTCCCTTTCCTCACCTTTCCTTCCCCCAAGTCAACCACTCTGTCCGTCCGCCCCACTACCCCGTCCTTCTGTCCTAATCCCCCGCTAAATCGCCCCTCTGTCCCCATCATTCTCTCGGTGCCCGCCTCCTCGCATTTCGTTCTCTCTTTCTTTATTCCCCGGTCTCGCATTCACCATTTCCAGCTCCTCTCCTCCTTCACCTAGGCCTCCCCTCTCCTCTCTTTCTCCCCACCCCTCTGCCCCACTTTGCACACTTAATCCCCCACTCACCCCTCGGCTCCTCGGGAAAGGCTTCGGCGGCCGCCGCACTCTCTCCCGCCCCGGACCACTCGTTCCACTCCGCCGCCCGCCCAATGGCGTCTCCAGGGAGATGGAGAGACGGCAGCACTGCGCACGCGCCCAGACTTCCGGGACCCCTGCCTCCGCCACCCCGGCTCCGCCAGTCAAGTCTCGGCTCTCGCGACATCTTCGGCCGGAGGTGGAACTAGCGACGGGCAGCGGCGGAGGCAGCTCACTGCGCAGGCGCTCGAGAGAGAGACGCAGCTATCTCTCCGGTAGGTGGCGAGTTGGTAAAGCTTTAAATAGCCCGCACCGTGCGGAGGGAGAAAGAGGGGCCACGGGGGGTAGGGTCGCAGAGGGGGGGGCGAGGCGAGGCGATGAGCGTTTGGGCAACGTGCCAGGCCACCTAAGGGGGACACCGCCGGAGGCCGGCCGGCTGCCCGCCCCATACTGGATTCTGCCCGTACTGGGGGTTCGGCGAGGGCCAGTGAAGAGTGCTTCAGCCTTCCGCAGCCTCGCCGCTCCCTCCCATGTACATAGCAGCTCCAGCACCCTTACATTGGAGGCTCTGGCATTGTACTTCTCTTGACAGCGATACAACCCCACAGCATCACCCTCTCTCCCCCGGCCTGGTAATATACCCCCCCCCCCCCTCCAATTCTCTTCTGAGTGTTTTATTTATTCCCTTCTCTCCCTCTGCCCAGTCTATATGGCCCCCCCCCCCCCCCCATTTCCCTGTCTCTCCCATCCTCTGCCCTGCCCAGCACCACTATGGTCCACAAAACGTTTCCAAGTGAGCAGAAAACTACTTACGAGCTTTAAGGATTGGATTTATTCTTTAGGATCCTGCCGGGTACTTGGGGCCTGGACTGGTCCATGTCGGAGACAGGATTCTGGGCTTGATGGCCCTTTGGTCTGATCCAGTATGGTTTTTCTTATGTTGGTGATAAAGAGGGTTTGGATGCAGTGAAAGGAATACTTACCCCTTGCTGCTGCTGCCACCCCTCCATTCCTTCCCCAGCATCTGCAAACCTGTCTCCTTCCCCAGCATCTGTTCCTCCTTTCACAGCATCCATACTCTCTCTCTCTCTCTTTTTCCCAGCATAAGAACATAAATACCATACTGCATCAGTCCAAAGGTCCATCAAGCCCAGAATCCTTTCTCCGACAGTGACCAGTCCAGGGAGCAAGTACCCGGCAGGATCGAAAAGACTAGATCCAATCCTTAAAGCTCAAAACGAGGGATAAGCAGTAAAAGACTACAAGGCTAATAATGATTTTTGGATGTTTCCTCCAGGTATTTTTTTTGAAAGTGGCTATGCTTACTGCTTTCACTCATCCTCTGGCAACAAATTCTACAGTTTAATTGTATGATGAGTGAAAAAATATTTTATCTATTTTAAAAGTGCTACCTAATATCCTGATGGAGTGTCCTGTAGTCCTAGTACTATTGGAAAAGTTAAATAACTGTTAAATCACCTACACTCCGTTAAAGGGTCTAAATAAAAAACAATTTATCCACTATTCCAATTCTACTACATGGTAATTTCCTCCTTTAACCGAGTTATTTGTAAACCGGCGTGATGTGCCTCACGAACGTCGGTATATTAAAAGTTGTTAAATAAATAAATAAATAAATAATTTTGCATCACTGTAAATAATTTGCTGTCAGTTAATCTCCCTTTTCTTCTCTCTTCCGCTCCCAGTTGTGTACGACCCTGTTTTATTGTAACTGCAAATTCCTTTATCCATGCACTTGTTATAGTTCTTTAAGTTCTTTGTATATTGCACACCCTGTTAAATGTAAACTGGTTTGATGTGATACCCTTCATGAAAGCCGGTATAACAAAACAATAAATAAATAAATAAAACTGTGCCCTGTTTACCCATTCCATCCCATTTATGATTTTCTATACCTTTATCATATCTCTTCAACCATCTCTTCTCCAGGCTGAAGAGCCCCTGCAGGTTTAGCCTCACTTCGTAGGGGAGCTGTTCCATCCCTTTTATCATTTTGGTTGCCTTTCTCTACCTTTTCTAGTTCTGCTATTTCTTTTTTGCCTCTTCTTCCTTCCTTCCCCGGCATCTGCCCATCCCTCCCTCAAGATATGCCCCTGCTTATCCTTCTCCACCATCTGGACCCTACCTCACCCCTTCCCCCCCTTTTCCTTTCTCATCTCGTTCTTCTGCTCTCTATCCTTCCCGCTGCTCTTGCCCCTCTCCCCCTCTCCCATCTGCTCCCCTCTCCCCCTTCCGCGTTCATTGTAATTTCTGCCTTTTGAGTTTTTTTTGTAAACCGGCATGATGTGTCCTACGAATGTCAGTATATTAAAAGTTCTTAAATAATAATAACATATGTCCCCTGTCTCTCCCTCAGCATCTGCTCATTGCCTCTGCCCCAGTCTCCATTCCCCCTGCCTCTCCAGCATTCAGCTGGCCCATGTCTTTTCTTTTTAATTTATATTCTGCTGTTTGGAACGGACCAGTCCCTGCAAAGCAGATTACATTCATGTACTATAGGTATTTCCCTGGCCCCAGAGAGTTTATAATCTAAGTTTGTACATGAGGTAATGAATGGGGAAGTGAGTACTAGCAGGATTTGAACCCTGGCTCACACCATGCAGCTCTTCTCATCTGAGATCTCTCTCTCTCTCTCTCTCATTGAGGAGTGATAACCTGTGCTGGGGCTCCCCATTTCTCTACCTACCTACCCCTCAATGCTGGCACCACAAGAGTGTTCAAAACTTACAAGTTGTCAGCAGCACTTACAGCTGCTGATTTCGAGATGCACAAGATCAGTATCAGGAAATGCTGCAGCTGACCTACAAGCTTTGAACATGCACATGGTGCTGATAGTGAGGAAGTGGTACAAACTTATAAGAGCAATGGGGAGCCACAATATTCATTTATTTATTTAAAAACATTTCTATACCATCTTTCGCAACAGGAGTTGAACAAAACGGTTTACAAATTTCAAAATAAAAATAGGAGATAACAACTACAAATTAAATTAAGATAAAAAATTTAAAATAGAAAATCATATAAAATAAACAGAAAAATAGAAAGTTAAGAAAAAAATACAATTTATAATTTTAAGCCCTTAATTCTAACTGTATCTCCTCAAATTCTTTAGGTTAACTATGCTGAATCTTATACAAACAAGGGTATAGTCAGAAATAACTTAAAATTAGAGTAGGAACAAGGTTCCCAGAGTTTTATCATAGCGTTTACAATAGTATAATTGGCAGGGAATCGATAAGTATGTGAAATGTATGATTGTTGTATGTTCATTCCTTCTTGTCCTGCAAAAGCTTCTTTAAATAAATATGTTTTTACTGAGTTTTTGAATTCTTTGTGACTGGTGATCTGTCTCAGAACATTTGGAAGCGAATTCCAGAGTAAGGGACCCGCTATGGAAAAAGCTCTTTCCCTGGTTATGTTTAATCTTGCAAGCCTGATTGTGGGAACATCAAGTACATTCTTACTAGCAGATCTGAGGCTTCTGGTTGGGTTTATAGAGCCACAATACGGTGCATAACCAGGTCGAGTCAGGATCATATGTCAGCGAGTGTATTAGTGATAATGCTTTGTACTTAACTCAAAATGTAATTGGGAGCCAATGTGATTTGAACAGAATAGGTGTGATGTGTTGTCTCATTGGAGATCCTGTCAATAAACGAGCTGCAGCATTTTGAATCTGCTGCAGCGGTTTCAGAGTGGAATCAGATGAACCTAAGTAAAGATTGTTACAATAATCTAATCCGGAGAAAATGAGAGATTGAAGCACTGTTTGAAAGTCGGATTTAAATAGAAGTGGTTTTAATCTTTTTAAAGTAGGAAGTCTGAAACATGGTGCGTTAGGGATAAATTAGTTTCTAATTGTATTTCTAGGTTGTGAGCTACTCTTGATTTCTATTAAATCGTTTCCTAATGTAATCAATGACGGTGGACAGTTTGCAGGATTTGCTATCACACTTAACAGTAGAATCTCTGTTTTTTTGGTATTGAGTTCGAGTCTGCTGTGAATTAGCCATTGCTCAATTGTCTTAATGTAAATTTTACATAGGGAGATGGTATCAGCCCATGAGGATTTATACAGGACAAAGATCTGTATGTCATCAGCATAGATCTTAAATTGGATGTCTAATGCAGATAGTATTTGACACAGTGGTAAAAGATAAATGTTGAATAATACTGGCGACAAAGAAGACCCTTGTGGGACTGCAGTAGATTGAGTATAGATTTGTGTTTCTGTTGAGTATCCCTTCCTAAGTCCGTGTTGATTTGGATGCAATATGTCATGTTCAAGCAAGTATTCATTCAGTTGATATAATTATGAATGATTCTATTGTTTTAGATAGGGAAGTCAAAGTAGCAATAGGTCTGAGATTAGAAAGATCTAAGAATGTAGTTGACTTTTTCTTTTGAATTGGAGTAATGGAGGCTTGTTTCAATTGATATGGACAATTCCCAGTTTCCTTCAGTTCTTTGACTAGCAGGTCCTAGGGATTCCTGACAAGCCAGCCTTCTCCTCCCAGTGGCTCCATCCTTACCGTACGCTGACTGAGCAGCATTTTTTACCCCCAATCTTGTCACTTTAGGTGACCGTCTAATTCACTTAGTGGTGAAACCAGTCCTGGGCTGATCCAGTACTTTACATCCTTACAGTTTAATTCTAGAAAGCGTCCTCACAATATCAGATTGCCTGTGGGGTTGTCTTCTTAGATCTCCTTTCTCTTTTAACCTAATGTTTTTATTTTTGATGATTTTTACAATTTTAAAAGAGCTGTGCAGAGCCAGGTGACTTTTAGCCTGGGGAAGTTTGCTGAATTTTCTTCAGTGAATTTTCTTCAGTGAATCTGGGAGGAAATTCAATCATATTCAATATCACAGATGCATCTATCACAGTCATTTTGAATCCATCTGCTTCATATCCCTTGAACTGGGTGAATCTGCTTGAACTCCAGTGCATATTTATGGATTCAAGGGATTTGTGTCCAAGTTTTACTTTTTAAGATCAGTGAACTAATTCAACAAACCTGTGAAGTTGGGTTCTTTTACAGATCAGCAACACATCTTCCATCTAGAACTATATGGTTTAATCTTCATTTGGAAGTATTTGAAATCTTAAAACTATTCTTAAAAAAACCTGTTTAGCATTATGTATGAGGGTACCATGAAGAAGCATTTCAGGGTTCAGAATTTTATGAGTTAGCAAGTTTGACATGCATGCTATAACCAGGCCTCCATTATCGCAGCACAAGCTTCATGTTCTCCCTGTGATACATTCTCTTGTTTTACACTTTTACTGCTGCTCTTAGGTCAAGGTTTTCTTCTCCCAGTATCTGTCCATACAAGGTTCAATTCCTTTCTGTAGGGCCTGTAGGGTCTTTAAGATCATGAGAGGTCTTGAACGAGTAGATGTGAATCAGTTAAATATTTAATAGAAGGACTAGGGGGCATTCCATGAAGTTAGCAAGTAGCACATTTAAGACTAATCAGAGAAAATTCTTTTTCACTCAGCACACAATAAAGCTCTAGAATTTGTTGCCAGAGGATGTGGTTAGTGCAGTTAGTGTAGCTGGGTTTTAAAAAGGTTTGGATAAGTTCTTGGAGGAGAAGTCCATTAACTGCTATTAATCAAGTTTACTTAGGGAATAGCCACTGCTATTAATTGCATCAGTAGCATGGGATCTTCTTGGTGTTTGGGTAATTGCCAGGTTCTTATGGCCTGGATTGGCCACTGTTGAAACAGGATGCTGGGCTTGATGGACCTTTGGTCTGACCTAGCATGGCAATTTCTTATGTTCTTATCTAGAAAAGAGATAAACCAAAGGGCAATCTTTATCTTTTTAGATTACTTCTTAATGTTACCTTTGGCTTTCTTTTTCTTTAATAATAAAACTTTTTATCTATCATTTCCATGAGTTGCATAGCACCATCAATTTGGAGAGAAATAAGAGTACTGATCAGGCAGTTACCTTATGTAATCTCAAACTTCAGTCATTTAAAGCTTCAGGATGAGATTGTGTCTAAAGGTATTTAGTATCAGGGTGGGCACATCCCAATAGGCCAACTAAGCGGTCACCTAAGGTGCCAGCCATTAGGGGGGTGGCAAAGAGCAGCCATGTGGGTCCGTGAGCAGAGCCCATCCCGCTCGTGGCCGAGAAGAGTAGAGACTTGGCAGGCCGTGAGCGGCAGAGAGTCGGTGGGCCACAAACAGCGCCCATTTTGCTCACGGCCAAGAGAAGCAGAGTCTCGGCAGGCCACAAGCGGCGCCTCTGTGTATGTATGTGTGTGTGTGAGTGAGAGGGAGAGGGAGTGTGTGCGTGTACGAGAGAGGGAGGGAGCCTGTGTAAGGGTGCGTGTGTGAATGAGACAACCTAAATATGTGTAAGGGGGGGGGCCTGTCTGAGTGAATGAGATTGGGGCCGGAGCCAAGGCCTGGGCCAGGTGGGGGGAGGGGGCGGGCGCAAGGCAGAAGGATTTAGGAATAGGCAAATTAGGAAGCTGCCTCGTGCTAAGTTTTCATAGGCACGGGATGGTTTCTGGTGCCTTGATACTATCTGGTCCTGTTCCTTCCACGGTGCCAACTTGCAACAACAGCTGCTTCAAAAAACAGTTCAACATGGGGCCTGTGAACCCTTTCACACTGACTGGCTTAGCAGTGCCCTGCCCCTTGCACAGGTTTCCATGGCAACAGGAAGAGGGGCAGGGAAGCGCTGGGCCCATCAGTACGGGAGGGTTCCCACGCCCTGGACTGAATTTTTGTAAAGTAGCTATTGCTGCAGGCTGAGTTGAGGGGGGAGGGGAGCGGGGAGAGGAATATCCCCCAGCACCCTAGCAATATAGCTGAGGGGGGCCCCTTCCACTCTCAGTTGCCTATAAGCGCTGGTTTATTAAATCCGGCCCCGACTAAGATTGGCCAGTTTTTGTGACAGTTCTGTTTTAATAATCAGATGCAATATACTTTCTGTGTTACAATAATAGGAAGTTGGAAAGACTGCATGGTGGACATCAGCTTGCATGCCCGCTAGCAATCCCCTTCTTTCACTGCCTAAGAAACACAGGAAAGGCTTTTCTCCCTTTAAGGACATTTGCCAGGTTCAATGATGGGAGAAGCTTGGCTTCGTACCACATGTTAGGTGGAGCCAATCAGCTTCAAGCAGGCTGAACAATTACAGTAGCTGTAAAGAAATTACAGTTCTGGGCAAGAGACACCATCAGCAGCAGCAGCGGAGCTTCCCAGCAAGCACAGCCAAGGAGCAGGCGAAGGACCCTCAAGCAGTAAGGGATAAGATCTCGGGACACCCCAGAAGCTGGGATGAGCGGTAGAGGAAGTGCAAACGATCAGCTGGGAAAGGCAAAGAATAAAACGAGGGAGGGGAAGATTCCAGAAGCAGTTCTTATTTTGTAAAAAATGAAACTTGATCCGGGGCTCCAAACGTACATGGGACAGGGAAAACAATAGCAGCTTTTGAGTTCTAGAAAAGTAGGCTTGGTTTAGATTGGTTTGAAAGATGTCTTGCTTTTTGAGGTTTGTTTTTTTTCCCCCCAGTGTTTGGAACCGCTGGATTGTTTGTACTTTTCTAAGATCCAGTTATGGGATAGAGATTTTGATACTGTGACAGACAGGGAGTTAAAAAGATAGTATTTATACGGTTCAAATAGGTGCAAGAAGGTTGCAAGTGCTATCATTTTCAATATGTAATATTTCTCATTTGTACAGTAGTTTTACTTATCTGCAAAACTTAAAATACCTTTTTTTTTTTAATTTTGTAATATTCAAATATAGTGAACTATTGTTTTTTTTTAATGTATGTGTGTGAGGGGGGGGGGGGGTGTCGGTCAATATACAAAACCTTTTCCACAGGTGAAAACTCACTTTACTTGCAAAAGTAAGGCCGTTGAATGTTGGGCAGCCTGGCTGCAGATTCTGTGCCAGTGCACTGTTCGAGAACACACATACTTTGTTACCCACGGATCCTGGAGGCATTCCCAGCCTGGAGTGGAACTATGGGTGCGGGAGGTGATTTTCAAAAGGATTTCTACACGGAAACAAGGCTTTTGAAAATTGCTACAATATATGCTGCTTTTACGCGTGAAAATGATCCTCGTTTCCTCAGGAGAAATGGCCTGCGCAGAAAGCAAGGGCAGTCGCTGCAGGCTACAGTTTTATTCTGTATTGTTTTATGTGGTTTGGTTATGATGGACTTTGGCTTGGGACAGACGAGAGGCCAGATTAGCTGGGAGACCCAAGAGGGAAGTTGGGGCTGGGTTATATTTGATAATTGTATGTGCTTAGCTAACAAAAAAAAAAAAAAAAAAAGGATGACTCACAACTTGACAGACTGGATGGGTCATTTTGGTTTTTATCTGCTGTTATTGATTTTGTGGCCATATTACCCTGTGCCTGCCTTGAGCTCTGGGGGAAGGAAGGCAGTTTCTAAACTGGAAATGATCAAAGCAAAAGACTAAAATGATTTCTCCTTTTGCTCATTGGTGCAAACCCTGAGGGTAAAAGTATCCATAGAGTTTGCACTAGCAGAGGCTGCCATACAGGCCGACGCAGTATCGGTGCATGTTAAACGGGTGCTCATGACTGAGCGCCTGCTCTCTTGAACGCACGCCGCTCCAGCTCTCCCGGGCACCCCATTTTTACATTAAAATTAGGTGCCGCGGTAAAAAGGAGGCGCTAGGGGAAGTTGTGCCTGAGCGCCTCCTCGCCATCTGGTGCCCAGGAAAGGTGGCTGTCAGCAGGTTAGGAAACGCTCAGTACAATGGTCCATTTTCTCCCGCTGCCGGCAGAATATACAACCACGGCCTGGACCGTGTATATTGTGGGTGTATATTGAGCACCCAGAAATTTTTTTTTTTCCCGCAAACTGTGTTTTTTTAAAAATGATTCCGCAGTCTGTGGTCTCTCCTACATGGTATCGTGAATATACTAGTAGGAGGGATCACAGAAAGCAGTAATTTGGGGTTTTTGCAATGCGCTCTTGTGTGCGGCGAAGCTTTATGCCAGCCCTGGGCTGGCGTAACATTTGCCGTGTTGCAAGGGTACAATTGATCGCACGGGAAATGTTTTGTATCGTGGGGGGATTAGCTAATAGCCTCATCTGCATGTACTTTACATGTGATGAGCGCTGTTAGTTACATGCTCGATTGGAAGCCCGCTTTTCACGCGCTAATCCCCGTTTTGCATTGGGGGGTTGATGGACATGCATCCAAAACGCACGTTCAGTCGCATGCTGAGCCGTGCGCTGGCCGCAGCACAGGGTATTGCATCAGCCTGCTAGTGTCTTGTGTATAGTGTAAGCGAGGTGATATATAAAAGGGGATGGAGTCACATGACCCATCTTGTACCAAATACCAATCATTATTAAAACGGTGAAACAATCAGATGTTATATGACCTTCTGTGTAAGGCTCTCTTATGGTCTCTATTTATAGAATGGAGGCCAGAAGGAAGTTATTAGGTAGGCGCATGTTTCTGGTTTAAGTAATGCAAAATAACACAGTGCAAATAAACCACTTCATAGAGTAGGGTGGGCAACTTCGGTCCTGGAATGCTACAAACAAGTCCTTTTGTTTGGATATCCACAATGAATATACAGGGGGGATATATCTACTTGCAGCGAAAGGCAGTGCATGCAAATATCTCTCAGGCATAATCATTGTCCTGAAAACCAGACCTGTTTGTGGCACCCCGGGAGTGGAGTTGCCTACCCCTGCCATAGTGACCTACTGTGCCACTTCTGGCAGTCTGACACATTTAGGCTACTGTAGGCCAAGGGTGGCCAACTCTGGTCCTCAAGAGCTACAAATAGGTCTGGTTTGCAGGATATTCACAATGAACATGCATGAGATAGTGTCTGCAAATATATCCCCTCCTTGTTCATTGTGGATATCTTGAACACCAAACCTGTTTGTGGTACTTCAGGACTGGAGTTGGCTACCCCTGCCATAGGTATATCTGATAAATATGTATTTACTGTCAGAGGGATCTTTGTTATTGTAAAATAATTGCAAAGTGAAGCTGCTGAAGTTTGCAAATACAAGCTTGTGAGATGCAGTTTATCCTGTACATGGAACAAGTCTAATAGCACTCTAAAAATGATTGGTTATAGTAGTAATGATAGGATAACCAGATAGGTCCTTGTCCTGGGGACAAGCTGAGCCAGTCCTGGTTTTACCCTGTTGCATGCAAGGAGAGACTTAATTCTGCTTTCCCAATGGAGTTCCCTAAGAAAAACAGGACTACATCTCCCTGCATGCAATGGACATGGAGCTATTTAGTCACCTTCTCTCTGAAGCACATGATATAAGAAATAATTTCATTGGTTTGAGACTGTAACTTTATGCCTAGGAAGGGAGCGTAATAGCATCAAAACCTGAAATGTTAAATGTTTTGCTAGCCTAATAAAAGTATCATTGGCACCCACGTACTCTGACCTTTTTCTGTTTAACTAGTTTTCCTTTTTCAGGCTGTCCGTGTTTGTGCTAGCATGCCGGAATTATAATTTTACCTTGAGTCATGATCTGAACTCCAAAAAACAAATCTGAAAGCAAGTTTTATCTAATTATCTCATTCGTGTGAGTGCAGGCCCTGAGAAAGAAAAGCCGCTCGATGGCGTACAGGCCGTGTAAAACTTGTCAGTATCTGGAGCTGTAAAAAGATAGTGTCACGAGATCCATGGGAAAGCATGAGCAGTATCACGGAATAATAACCACATTTTCTTTATTGTGAGCAAAGGGCTTCTCCAGGAAAGATAACGCAGGCTGGATACATTGCCCAATCGCTGCCTCTTTTCATGTCAGCTACCCAAAACCTTTTTATGAAAACCTAAGAACAGCTGAGAAATGCATCTTGGTTTTCTGTGGTAATTTCTATCCTCACAAAAAAGTGGGTTGAGTTGAAAGAAGAGTTAGAGGTCTATCAAGTTCAGCTTTCTTCTGATTGCCTAAGAGAAATGTTTATGTGGAATCAGCAAAGAGGACAGTGAAGAATAAAATGTACAACTGAAGTCCACTTGGCTGACAAGTTTATTTTCTTTTATTTTTGACGACCTCGTTCCGATCCCTTGCTGTTGTGTGATCTTTCCCAAGAGGCCTATTTATATCGTCCTGTCCAGCCGTCCGCTTTGGCCTCCAAAACCTTGTCTAGATTGTGAAATTAGTTTGTGCATTTGCCTTTGCTTTGATGGTTCTTTTGGATAGAAGAGACCTTGCAAGCTGCTTTTAAATGTATCTGAAGTGTAAAGGCAACTGGAGCATCTCATTCTGGCAGGGGCCCCATAATGGATGTGAAGAGGGATCTTGTTATCATAATCTTAGTGCATTTGTTTTTCTTAATACATTTGAAAGGATTACAGTCTGTCCCCTGTACAAGGGCTACCATTGGTGTGCAGTAAAGAATGGGACAATCCCTTTGCATGAATGTTAACATTTTTAATGGCAAAAAAAAATGGAAAGGCGGGGCTGTTTCAGACTCATGAAATTCACTCAGACCTCATGCATAGCAGTGCTGTGGCTTGCCGTGCAGGAGACAAAGGATCAATGCCTGTCCCGACTTCTCCTAGGGGTGCTGCCGAGGCAATGTTGACCAGGCTGGGGGGGGGGGGGGGGGGGGGTGCAGGGAGAGGAAGAAGGGGTTTTGGCTGTTGCCCAATGGCAACACTTAGTGGCCAGACTCAGAGTCTCGGCATACCAAGTTCTGGAAGGATTTGTAGTCCCTGTCCAGCCCAGCTGGGGGGCCCCAGGAGGCGTTAAAAAGTGAGAGCAGAATTCTGGGTAGTTGCGAATAAAGATTCATGGTGCCCCAGCTAAAATCCAGGAGATAATGATGGAAGCCCAAAAGAACAGGAGGACATCTAAAAAGCTTGCCAGAGGGATCTGGGCATTCTAACGGGTTGAACTGCAGCCCACATATACTTACATTTCTGTGCCTGTTCTGCGGGGGCAAAAAACGGAACGTTCTAGTCAATTCTTCTGCTTGGAACTCCTCATTTATTTTCATTTTATTCTATGGGGTAGAAACAAACCAAAGCAACAATAGTCTCTTCCTTACCTTTGCTCCTGCTCGTAAATGTGTTTTACCGCACAGTGGGGGGGAGGGTCATTTTCAAAAGGATGAATGCGCCTAAAACTGGGTGGAAGTGGGCTTTTGAAAACTGCAATGCTATATCCTTCTTTTCTGCTCGCAAAGCATTTTAATGCATTTAAAATAATGTCTTAATTAAATATGACATTTTAAATGCATTTTAAAAAAGTTCTAAAATATTTTCTAAACATAATGTGTACTCTTGGCCTGGGAATATTGTGGAATGCAAAGGGATAGTCACTTGCCCCTCTCTTCCGGATTACGAAGGCTTTTTTTCCATGAATTGAAGCAATTTGTGCAGTATGGGGCAGATCTTAAAACCTGCGCGCGGGCGTAGATTTGTTTGTGCAAACCTGGTGCAAACAAATCTACGCCCGATTTTATAACATGCACGCACAGCCGCGCGCATGTTATAAAATCCAGGGTCGGCGTGCGCGCGCAGGGGGGTGCACAATTGTGCA
The DNA here is from genome assembly GCF_901001135.1 of Rhinatrema bivittatum. Lineage (NCBI taxonomy): Eukaryota > Metazoa > Chordata > Amphibia > Gymnophiona > Rhinatrematidae > Rhinatrema > Rhinatrema bivittatum. Next base: position 39,451,509 of record NC_042632.1, on the reverse strand, counting down.
ACTTGTGCGTGCCGAGCCGCGCAGCCTTCCTCCATTCCCTCCCGCCTCCCCCACCTTCCCCTATCTAACCCACCCTCAGCCTTATCTAAATCCCCTCCCCCCCACCTTTGTTCCAAAAGTTACGCCTGCCCGAGGCAGGCGTAACTTGCGCACGCCGGCTGGCTGCCTGCCGGCGCGCTGTGCCAGAGCACTCAGCCCTGCCCCCGGACTGCAGCCACGCCCCCAGACCACCCTTTGTTCGAAGCCCCAGGACATGCGCGCGCAGGGGTAGGTTTTCAGGGGTTACACGTGCTTAAAAGCCAGTCAATAGTAGGGTTGATTTATTGATTATTGTTCTGCAGTCACCCATGTTGGATTTTTTTGTTCCCTCACCTATGGCTCTGCCTCCCTCCCTCAGAGTGTGGCCTCAGTAAATGACTGTGTAAAAGAGATTTTTAATTTGTAAATGGAAGAAATCTTTATTTAACAGCTTTTAATATACCGGTGTTCGTGCGGGCACATCACGCCGGTTTACAATAAACTTGAGAAAGGAGGAAAATTACAAAAAACAGGGCGCGGGGGGGGGGGGGGGAGCAAGCGAGAAAAGGGGGAGTGAGGGAGTGAGGGGTATAGATAGAGGAGGAAGGGATAGCAGCTGAGAAAGTAGAAAAGCATAACCATAATTGTAGTGGAGGAATTTACAGGAGGAGGTATTTACAGCAGAAGGACTGCAGAAGTGTGATAATTTAGAGAGGGTTATACATTAAACTTATGTCTGAAGGAAATCCGGTAAAGTACGTTATAGGTCTCCTACACTTTTTATGGTGCCTGGACAAGGCAGGAGCAGTGTGGCATTGTGAGATCTTCCTAGAAGGCCTGGATCCCTCACTATCTTGCAGTGCTTGTTCAGTAACTACCCGCTTATCCTAGCAGTTTTTAGATTGTTTACTGAATGTCAGCATTGAGCAGCCTAAGTGGAAATTGCAACTTGCTTCTGGTCACAATTGACTCAAACAGCACAGTTCTTAGTGTCTTTTCTTCTTCTTTTTTTTTTTAAATAACATTCTGTTCTTCTTTTGGGGATTTTACAGGTGTTCTTTGCCTATATATTCTAGTCTGGGAGCAGCCTTCCTCTTCAAGAGTGCAAACATTAAGAAGATAGAGGTGAGTTTTGGGCTTATATCCATCTCAGCTCTTTTGTGTCAGGGAATGCCAGGCCAGCCGATACTGCAAGGTATTGGTAAGGATCAGAATTTTGCAGCTAAGAGTTTCCTAAGGAACATCAAAAATCAGGCTGACTTCCACTGAATCAAAGACCTAAAGCTTGGAAGCAAAATTTCAGAAAAAAGATGAACGCTGGGCGCTTGGGAGAAGCTGTAAAGGTCTGGACTGCCTGGCTGCTGCTTTTGCTTCCCAAATCATCCTGTAAAAAGGAATCTGGATTATGACATAGGCCTGGGCTTCTTTTATTTCAAAGTATGCTGGGAGCTTTTCAGTGTGAAAACCTTTGAGATCAGTGCTTAAAAAACTGATGGCCGTCTTCCTTCTACTTTGAGTCTGAGCCAGTCTGTCATCCTATCTCACCTCTCCATTCATAAATCCAGATGATCTTCCAGACTCGTACATGCAGGCTTTGGCGTGGAGTTGATTCCACAACACACTCCGTGCGAAATACCTGTTTTTAATGATTTAGCCAAAGGACAGACACAAATATCAACCTATGTTCCACTTGTATTTTTCTCCTCATTTTCTAACTGAAATAAGAATGTAATATTTCTGATAGCTCTCCATGGGAGGGCAGGAAAAGCTAAGTATATTGAGGGCCAGCTGAAATCAGAAACCCCCTGATAGATTCGCCGAATGATCCCAGTATCAGTACAGAGAAAGGGTGTCCTCTTGAGAGAATTTTGTTATGCAGGATTATCATCCTGGAGTTCACTTAAATTAGTGTTACTTTCCCTGTATACAAATTAAACTTCCTTCTTTGGAAGTAAAACTAGCAAAGACTCATTTTATGAGCAATGGATCAGTTTTTAGAGACCTTGCCTTTCACTGTCTTCACTTAGGGACTTTATGTCTCCGGCCGTGGTAGGCCTGGGCAAGCCTGAATTTGTTAGATCTTGGCAGCAGGAGACGGCTGAAGCTCAGCTGCTACCTGGATGGGGAAAAAGCAGGGAAGGGAATGCAGTGTTCTGCCAAGGCAGCAAGGCTGGGGCTGTGATCACCCAACCCCCCCTGAAAGCTTTGCAAGTGAAAACCTCCATCAGAAGGAAGACTAAAACGGTATTAGTGATGCAACCCCAGGTCTAAGGTCAGACTTTTGCAAATGGCTGAATGAATTTAATGTATTCCCCAGGGGGAAAATCTGACAAGTTCAGGAATACAATGCTCTTAGCATAGGGAAGAACATATTATGGACCACATGAAAGACAACTGAATGAGCACGGAGGTTTCTACCCACAAAGTAAAAAAAAAAAAAAAAGCACACAGGAAATATCATTTGATTCTTTTCATGGAGCCTTCCCTGAGTGGGGCTTATTGGATTGAAGCAAATACCACAGGCGGACAGCATACAGGGGGTCAGTTCTTTCATAATATCACAACACATGCCAACCTGTCTCAAGAATTTCTGGCTGCCAGGTTGCCATAGGAATAGAGCCAGTGTCTTATCACCTAGCTTAGTAAGAACAAGCACTGGAAAACTTTCCACCAACTGAGAGCCGGTTTTTAAAGGAAAGCTTTGGTTAAAGTGTGCATTCAGCACTACCTACAAAGAACTTTTTTCCGACATTGGGAAGAGAAGCGATGAACATGCAAAGCCCACCTTATAGCAAACTGTAACTGAATGCACCCAATGTGTTTTACTCCTTCCGATTAACACTGAGTATCACTTTCGGTAGCACAGGAGGACATTTTGAATTATAAAAGACCTTCTCTTGTATTTAGAGTAACAGAACCTGTCGTCTGTGCACTATGATGGTGAAAATCCTATAAAATACCCAAGAACTGCTTTTCTGAGTGTAAGAGGCTTTTTTTGCACCAGTATAATCGTACAGCACTTTAAGGAGAAATATAATGAAGCTCAAGGAATGTTCTAGAGTCTGCTAAGATTTAATGCAAAAAAAAAAAAAAATGCAGGATCATGTACCTGGGCCTTAAAAACCCAAGGGAGTGGTATAGTATAGGAGTGAAATTCAGCTGGCATTTAGGGGTGATCATAGCTGATGATCTCAAGGTAGCCATACAGGTGGATAAGACAACGCTAAAAGCCAGACAGATGCATAGAAGAAGTATGGTCACTAGGAAAAAAGGAAGTGATATTACCCCTCTATAAGTCCCTGGTGAGATCCCATTTGGGTACAAAGAGGATGGATTCGTTACAGAGGGTGGATATTACAATGGTCCTTGGTCTTTTTGTAAAGCATATGGGGACAGACAAAGATCTAAACATGGGATAGGAGAGATATGATAGAGACATTTGAATACATCCAAGGTATCCGTGCACAGGAGGTGGGCCTCTTTCAGCTGAAAGAAGGCTCTGGAATAAGGGGCATGAGAAGAGGATGAAAGGGGGTAGTAGACTCAGTAATAATCTAAGGAAATATATGCATAGAACAGCCTCCCAGTGGAAATATTTTATTTATTTAGTTCGACATTTTATATACCGTCGTTCCAGTTATAGATCACAAGGGTTTACAAATAGTGGAGACAGAGACAATATCTGAATTTAAGAAATCAGGAAGCAAGCACAGGGAATCTCTGAGAGAGTGGTAGGACTTGTAGAGATGAGCAGACTGGATAGGCTGTAGGGCCTTTTTCTGTCATCATGGGTCTATATTCCTATAGTTTGTTTCTTGTTCTTTCAATTCCATAAAAGCAAATTGTGGCAGGGTGAGAAGGGTGGGGTATAGGAGCAGATATTGTATCTATAATGGTATCAACAATCAGTGACAAACAAATTAGCACTTTGCCTTTACTAGGATAATTAATGCATTATTTGGGATACTGCCTTAGCTGGACAGTTGGCTGTGGGTGGCTTTGCTTCATTTATAAAAGAATCAGCTGTAAAGAGATAACAGTAGGGCATACTTCAAGGCTGTGCATAATCTAGTTATTCCAGACTTGCACAGCAATGAGTGGGTTTCACATATCAAGGTCAGGTTGCAAATCAAATTGCTAAGGATGGCTTGTTCTGTTGTGAAAAGTGGTGAATCTTCTCAGCTTTTACACATTTTTAGCTGCTTCTGACTTTAAAGAATCACAAAGACCATAAAGGAACAGTAAAAAAACAAGATTTTCTCTTCTTCCCATAAGTGTTACACTTGATGACAGTAACTGTAGCAGCTAATTTTCCAATCCCAAAGAAATCAAGTTTGCTTATCTGTATACAGGGTTCTCTGTAGACAGCATGAATTAACTATAACGTGGGTGACATCATCTGATGGTTCCAACACAGACGCAGCTGTCAGGAGTTCAGTAAAGACTTTACTGAGCATGCCCGGATGTCCCATTTCTGTGCACTGCCTTGTGAGCCCCTCAGTCTCTGCCAGAGCCTAATCTTTAGTGAGGTAGTCAGCTCTCTAGAGAAGCATCATTAATCATACTGCTGTTTACAAGTAAACAGACTTGCTTTCCCCATCATGAATTGGCCAGAACCCATAGGGAGTCCCAAGCTGAGGGTTGCATTGTGGAGCAAATACTTAAAGACAACCTGACTGCACCGATGGAGGGTGGACTACTGTGTGGATAGACGGTGCAGAACCTGCTTCTTCAAAGCTACTGTCTTGAGAGCCTCAGGATCTGGCTCAGCATGCAACGATTTAGCACAGAAATTTAGGGTCTACTTTACTAAGCTTTTTCTGTCTGGTACAGACAGAATGGGAGAAAAGCCTTAGTAAATCTTTCCTGTAATTTGTAATCCAGAGCTTGTACTGTGATTTAGATCACTTGTCTATACTTCATTTCTTTTACATGTTCTGCCCTGGTACAGTTGTAAATGAAAGCGACAGGCCTGGCAGGCCCTGAGCTCCATTAATACTATAAAATAGTGATGCACGCCAGTTCACGTAAGAATAAAGTACCTGACGAGGCACTGCTAAACAAACTGTCTGCCTAGGTGCAGAGTGTCCACGGACCTTGTACCTGATTTTCAAAGGGAAAGTATCCATCAGGCACCTGCGCACTTCTGTATCTCTGTTTTCTGCAGGTAAAATTTGAAAATCCAATCTCAGGGCCCGGTTTACTGATCCCATCCTCCAAGAATACCTCCCCTCAATCCAGCTCACTCTTTGGAAGCCCCACCCCCGCAGACCTTGAGCCGGATTGAGTAAAGACGGCACTCAGCCAGTTTCCCTGGGAAAATGCCTTTGTAAATTGCCCTCCACATTAAGTTCTCAGTAGCCTTCTTATGCAATTTTTCCATTTCCCCCCTTAAATACCAAACTGCCGATGCCTTTTTAAGCATTGATTCACGTACTGCACTTACTCTTTCAGATAATGGGAGAGGCTGGAACTGTGCCTCCTGCAGAGCACCATCAACAGGTACAGTTTGGGAAAGCACGCAGAGGGCACTGTAAAGGATATAGTGCACCGTTTATTGTGGACAGGAGAGGATTGCAAACCACTTACCCAGAGCCCCAATTTAGTGCTGTATTTTGTGTGGTGTGTAACAATACAATATACAATTTCTTTTAAAGCTTTTCAAATCCCCATTACCACTGAAACAAAACACCCTTGCTTTCACTGTCAAAATAAAAATCTCTTACTAGAATCATGTTTACGGACTTCAGTCCTATGACAAGCCAACTGCACAGGAAGTTGGACGAAGTGGTGGTAATTTGAATTTAGAAAGCAGTTTTCATCCAGACTCCCAATGCATATGTCATGCATGTAGGCACCTATGGGGGTGCATAAATCATTGTCCTGATTCTTTAAAAGCTTTGGAAGGGATGAGTGGAGAAGGAAGTAATGCATGAAGGGAAGAGCAACTCACATTATAGCTACACGATGCAAGGTTCCACATTAGGAGTCACCTTCCAGAAAAAGGATCTAGGCATCATTGTGGATAATATCTGGAAATTCTCTGCCAAGAAAGCAGATAAAATAGGAATTATTAGGAAAGGAATGGAGAATAAAATAGAGAATATCATAATGCCTTTGTATCGCTCCATGGTGAGACTACACCTTAAATGTTGTATGCAATTCTAGGCACCACATCTCAAAAAAGATATAGCAAAATTAGAAAAGGTACAGAGAAGGGTGACCAGAATGAAAAAGGGAATGGAACAATTCCCTTATGAGGAAAGACTAGAGGTTAGGACTCTTCAGCTTGGAGAGGAGATGGTTGAAGTGAGAAAGGATAGAAGTCTATAAAATGATGAGTGGAGTGGAATGGATAAATGCACATCGATTGTTTACTCGTTCAAAAAAATACAAAGACTAGGGGATACACAATGAAGTTATTAGGTGCAGGTAAATAGGAGAAAATATATTTTTACTCAACGCATAAGTAAACTCTGGACTTTGTTGCCGGAGAACATGGTGAAAGTGTAGCTCGATTTAAAAAAGATATAGTTGCACTGGAGAAAGTGCAGAGAAGGGCGACCAAAATAAGGGGCATGGAACGGCTCCCGTTTGAGGAAAGTCTAAAGAAGTTAGGTTAGTCGCCTCTTCTCCCATGTGCAGTTTGGAAAAGAGAGGACTGAGAGGGATATGATAGAGATCTACAAAATCATGAAAGGATTTGAACAGGTTAATGTAAATTGGTTATTTACAGTCAGGTAATAGGACAACTAGAGGTCACTCCATGAAGTTAGCAAATAGCTCATTTAAAACAAATTTTAAAAAATTCACTCAGCGCATAGTTAAGCTCTGGAATTCATTGCCAGAGGATGTGGTTACTGCAATTAGTTTAACCGGGTTTAATAAAGGTTTGGATAAGTTTCTAAAGTTAAAATCCTTAAACTGCTGTTAATTAGTAAGGAATAGTAGCTTGAGATATATTTAATGTTTGGGTACTTGCCAGGTACTTGTGACTTGGATTGGCCACTGTTGGAAACAGGATACTGGGCTTGATGGACCCTTGGTCTGACACAGTATGAGATATCTTATGCTATTCCTGGAAGAAAAGTCCATAAAACATTATTAAGTTGGACTTCGGAAAGTACACTGCGTATCTCTGGGATAAGCAGCTTAGAATCTGTTGATCTTTTGGGATCCTGCCAAGTATTTGGGACCTGGATTGGCCACTGTTGGAAACAGGATACTGGGCTTGATGGACCCTTGGTCTGACCCAGTATGGCAAATCTCAAGTTCTATGAATGTTATTTCTCAGTAAAAGACTGAGGCACAGCAAGATGCCGTAACTTTCCCAAGCTTGAGCAGAGTCAGTGAGGTTTGAATTTCCAACCCTGGCATTCCACTGGGTCATAGTTCAGAGCTTTGCCAACTGACCCACAGGAAAGTAGCAGTTCCCATAGGCTTATTGCTAAGAGCTTGTGATAACTGATTGTCAATAACAAAAAATATAACATGATAACACCTAGTCAATATTTTAGTTATGTACACATTTAAAAATGTCACTATTTAGATTTTAAGTTAATACCACAGTCTGAATTGAGGCAGTCCTTAGTAGCCTTACAGTTCCAGCATTTTGTAGCATTTATGCAGTCTTATACCTTATAATGAGCTTGAATTACTAAGACTTTTTTTCCCCATTCTGGGGAAAATTTTCAAATAACTTATGCAGTTGCAAAATACATGGATGCTTTTAGCATACATATTTTCTGCTAATTTTCAAAGAGAAACAAGGTACCCCGGATCAGTCCAGATGAATGGGTTTATGCATCCCTATCAGCAGATGGAGGTAGAGAACAAAACTTTGAGGGACTGCCACATAACCAAGAGTGCCACCTGCAGGCCCTCAGTATTTCTCTGTCTTCAGCAGATGGTAGAGGTGCAAACCTGCAGTCTGGAATTCTTAGAAGAAAAAGATTTAGGAGAAGAGGATTCGGCTCTCCGAGGTGTTAAGTTCCTTCGTGGGCCATCCCTTGGGGGAACAGGGCTAGCAGGAGGTTGGTGATCCCTGACTGGACTTGGCCCTTCTTGACAGTAGGGGTAGATGGCTAGGGGGTCCTGGTTCCTTCTCCTCCTCTGGGCCCTTCCTTCCCTCAGTGAGCCTGGCTCCACCGCAGCTGCTCTTCAGAAGCAGGGAAATAGTTGCTTTCCCCTTTTCTGTTGGCCTTTCGTTTAAATCAACTTATAAGAAAAAAGAGAAATGAACCAGGGAGAGTGGCAGAAGCAGCAAGAAGGTCTTGGTTTCTTGCCGGGTGGCAGGTGGAAGGGAGCAGGCCAAATTGCCTGCCTTCGTTGGGGGCTGGGTGAGTGCTAAATTTCAGCACTGGACAGCGGTGGGAGCTATTGTTGAGGCATAGTTTAATTTTAGGCCTGACTGCATTGTACAGGCCTGACCGCTTAGACATGCCGGCTCCCGCACAGCTTGGCAAACTTTGCCGCAGCTGAGGGCTGAGGCAAGCTCGCCTCGATGCAGCCTCATGTGCTTCGGGTGGGGTAGGGCCCCAGGACCTCAGTGGCCCCCCGGGGGGCGGCAAACAGTTGCAGGAGGCTGGGACGGCTCTGGAGGCCTGGGGGAGGCAGAGGAGTCAGCGGCCATTTTGGCAGCACATGCTGATGTGCAGGCTGCCATTTCTGAGCCCCAGGATTTTCCTCCCATGCTTTTTTCAGTGGGAAAGGACCCTGCTGGTGGCAGGGGACAGGGAGAGTCTCGTGAGGGAACGAGTCAGGACTCTTCCTCATTTTCTACTTCTCCTTCATAAGGCTTATTTATCCAGGAAGGAATTAGGGGCAAAGAGACCCTTGCCAAAGAAGTCCCGGATGGCCAAAAGGGCTAGAGGGTTGCTGGAGTCAGGAGGGATCCTGCATATGATGGGACTTGGATGAGTCCCAGAGGAGGAGGATTCAGATGCTATGGATGACCCTGATCAGCTACAAGGGGTTTCAGTGGTACTAGACAAGGACCCTGTTGGTGCCCTTGGAGATCTGATGCACGATATGGCCAGGATCCACTGGAAACTTTGGGGGACCAGATGCAGGATCCAGATGCTCAGGATCCGGATGTGGTTCCGATCGCGGAAGGCGATGACCCGCGAGTGGACCGGCTGTTCTGGAGTGAGGAACAGGCTCTGTTGATTCCCCAGGAGCTGAAGGAGCTCGGGACTAAGGATGCCTAGGAAGCTTTGGACAAGAAAGGTGTGAACCCGCTCCTGGAGGGATTGCGGAGACCCCCCTACAGCTTTCCTGTTGCCGAAGCAAGTGAAGAAGTTGGTGGATTGAGAATCTCCCGAGGCAGGCCTGAGGGTCGCGAGGGCTATGGGGAAGCAGATCTTGGAGTTGTGGAGAATTCCCAAGGTGGATGCAGCTGTGTCTGAAGTTACCAAAAAGACGACCCTCCTGGTAGTGGGAGCAGCAGCCCTAAAGGATATCCAGGATAGGAAGCTGGAGATTCTGCTCAAGCAGTTGTTTGAAGTTTCTGCTTTGACCCTTCGTGCAGCAAAGTCTGATGCAGAGAGCCTGTTTGTCCTGGGTGCAGAAGGCACATGACAAACATTCAGGAGCAGCATCTGACACAGCACAAGTGGCCTGTTTAGAGGCAAGGGGTAGCCTATGTGGCCGAGGCTCTGTATGACATGGTCTGGACTTCTCACATCACATGTAGAAATTGTCCATTGATCAACGAGTGATAGATTATTGGCGAATAACATGTTGCATCTAATAACTTACTTCAAATGTATCCAATTCCTTTTTCATCGATTTTTAAAGGACATTAAAATAATTGATTTATTTTATTGATATTTAATACTTAAACGCAATTGACCATCATACCACCCCGCAGTATTGCAAGAAAACAACTTTTACTTGCGTTTCCACCGCTCGGGGTCACCTTTAATAATCGGTCTGTAAAACTCAATTTTTAAAGACATTTTTTTCTTTTTTTAAAAGCAGTAAATGGTACTTCCCTTGTCTTTTTGAGATATTCTGATATCCAAGTCCTGATGGTCTGGAGTACGATCTTGGTGATGGTAGCACAAAGGCTCATGTGGCTGTGAAATTGGTTGGCGGATGTATGGTCTAAAGCCTAGCTGTTAAACCTCCCTTTTAGGGGTAAGTTTCTCTTCGGAGAGGACTTGGAGCAGCTTGGGAAGCTATTGGGAGAGTCGATGGGCAATAAATTACCTGAGGACAGGAAGGGTCCTAGGAAGTCCTTTCTGCTGCGAGCCCATTTTCAAGAGACAAGGAGATTTTGGGCTGGCAGGACCCCTGCACCAGCATCACGTAAACAGAGTTCGGGCAGACAGCAGCCCTTTCGGAATCAGTGCAGATCCCTGAGGGATGATGGGTCCCAAGGGGGCAGCGGAAGCAAGATTGAGCAATGAAGGTGTGTTGGTCTGCTCCTCCCTGCAGGCTATCAGAGGGAGACACTCTCTCTTTTACGAGGAGTGGACCAGAATAATGTTGGACCGATGGGTCCTGGAGGTTGTAAGAGACGGTTATGCCTTAGAATTTTCTCAGCAGCACATGGACTCTTTTGTAGTCTCCCGCTGTGATTCCCAGTGCAAGCGAGCGGCAGTGTGGGACATTCTACAGCGGTTACAATTTCTGCGCGCCATTGTTCCGGTGCCTCCTCGGGAGAGGGGGCAGGGCAGGTATTCTGTGTACGTTGTGGTGCCAAAGAGGGGACCTTTCGGCCCATTCTTGATCTGCAGAAGTTAAATGTGGCCCTCTACGTGCAGCGTTTTCAGATGGAGATGCTGTGCACGGTTATAGCGGTGGTGCAGAAAGGAGAGTTTCTAGCATCGTTAGACTTGTCAGAAGCCTGTCTTCATAGCCTCGAACACCAGAAGTTTCTGAGATTCATGATTCTGGGAGAACATTTCCAATTTCAGGTTTTTCCCTTTGGGTTAGTAATGGCATCATGCACATTCCATGCTGGTAGTGGCGGTGGCACTCAGGAAGGAAGGTATCCTGGTGCACCCCGTACTTGGACGATTGGCTGATATGGGCAAAGTTGGAGGTGGAGTGTGGTCGCTCAGTCCAGTGTGTACTTTGGCTTCTGGGGGCATTGGGCTGGGTGATAAACATCACAAAGAGTCATCTGAAGCCGACCCAGTCTTTGAAGTATCTGGGGACATGCTTCGATACCCGATCGGGGAAGGTGTTTCTGACTTTGGAGAAAGTCCTCAAGTTGCAGAGTCAGGTTCTTTGGTTAATGAGCCTGTCTATGCCCAAGGCCTGGGATTACCTACAGGACCTGGGTTCCATGGCTTCTACGCTGGAATTAGTACCATGAGCTTTTACTTACATGTACCCTCTACATGGGACTCCGTTGTCCCGTTGAAATCCGCTGTTGGAAGAATTTCAGCTTCCTTTAACATTGCCAGAGAATGCCAGGTCCAGTCTTTCATGATGGCGGACTTGGCGCAGTCTAGAGAAGGGAATGGATCTGGAAATACCCGACTGGATACTGGTGAGCACGGATGCCAGCCTCTCTGGATGGGGGGCGATTTGTCAAGGAAAATCAGCCCAGGATCAGTGGTCACCGGAGGAGGTGGCTTGATCGATCAGTCAGCTGGAAACCAGAGCATTTCACAAGGCCTTGTTGGTATTTCTCCCGCTCATCCAGACAAGTTGGTGCAAGAGTTCTCAGACAACACCATGACAGTAGTGTACATCAATCACCAAGGTGGAACGAAGAGTCGTCTAGTGTCTTATGTAATAAAATGGCTAATTATTTTAAAACAAAAGTTACAGATATATCAAATCAACTTTCCAAATTCCCACTACCTGCATATAAAGATGTTGAACCCATCTTTACATGGTCAGAATTTACCCTGGTCACAGAAAATACTATACAAATTATCATCAGAAAACAAAATCCTTCCAACTCACCTGACAACCCCTGCTCAGGCGCTTTTTTCAAAGCATTGGGCCCACACGCTAGCAATTTCTTAGCACAGTTAGTAAACCAATCCTTAGAAACCGGTTTCTTTCCATCCTCTCTCAAAAAAACCTCAATTCTACCTATCTTAAAAAACAAATCCAAAGAAGAATTCGATCTCAGTAACTTTAGACCCATTGCCACATTAACATCCTTAGCCAAGTTAATTGAATCAGCAGTACTATCTCAACTATCAGACTACCTATCAGAAAATGACATATTACATACAAACCAACATGGATTTCGCAAAGGTCACTCCACTGAAACCCTTCTCCTAACTTCCTTTGATTCTATATTTCGGGCTTTTGACTCTTACACGGACCACATTATTGTTTTCTTGGATATATCAGCAGCTTTCGATACCATTGATCACCAAATACTTATTTCCATTCTTAAATCTATAGGCATTACAGGTACTGTACTACAATGGTTCATTTCATTCTTATCAGACCGCATCCAACAAGTCAACATAAACAATTACTCCTCCGATCCATATTCCATTGCATCAGGTGTTCCACAAGGTTCTTCTCTATCTCCTATTCTTTTCAATATCTATCTGCTACCTCTTTGCCGCATATTAGCCTCTTTAAATATAAACTTCAAAATCTATGCTGACGATATACAGTTTATGGTACCATATAATATCTCCTGGACCCATACACTATCATTAGTATCACTATATCTTACAACCATCGATACATGGTTATCTCATAATCGTCTGAAACTAAATCCAAAAAAAACAGAAATAGTTCACCTCTCATCAATCACTGACTCATCTATAGGCCCCCCCTTCTCAACTTATATTCAACGGAACAACCATCCCCATTTCAAAATCTGCAAAAAATCTAGGCATAACTATCAATACAGATCTTTCACTAAAACAACACATATCCATGTTAACTAGGAACTCCTTCTATAAACTTCAACTCTTAAAACGGCTACGTCCTCTACTTTTTTTTCATGACTTCCGGACTATTCTTCAATCACTCATTTTCTCTGGACTGGATTACTGTAATTCTCTATATATAGGCCTCCCAGAAAACACACTTCACTCACTCCAACTAATCCAAAATGCAGCAGCACGTATCCTAACAAATTCATCAAAAAAAACCCACATTACTCCAATACTTCAGTCTTTACATTGGTTACCAGTTAAACATAGAATACAATTCAAAATTTTGTCCATTATACATTCTCTTATCTACACTCCCAACTCGGTTACTTTATGCTCCATCCTCCGAATTTACAAACCAACTAGACACCTAAGATCATTGGAAAAAAACCTTCTTGACATTCCCTCACCTCGACAAGCCCGTCTTGATATCACCAGAAAAAGAGCTTTCTCAGTCATAGGTCCCATTCTATGGAATGCTCTACCAGATCCTATCAGATCCATATCCAATCCTAAGCATTTCAAAAAATCTTTAAAAACTCACCTATTTCGAACCGCATTTCAGATACCACCCACTAAATAATCATCTCACACTTCCAGAATACATATCTCCAGTTAGGCACCCAACATTCTCTTGTTCTGTGTATTGATTTCTTTTTGCTACCTATTTAATTTTAAACAATTTGTTATTTTATATTAATGAAAATTTTTGTAATTTATATTTTTATATGTCAACCCACTTTCAATCATTATTATTCTTACTTTTAACTTTTACTTTAATTTTAATTTGTTTTTATTTTTCATTTTATTATTTTTGATATATGTAAACCGTTTTGACTAAACACTGTAAAGACGGTATAAAAATACTTTTAAATAAAATAAATAAAATAAATAGTGGCACTGGATGCGCAAGAGCTGTTCATATGGGTGGAGAAACAACTGGTGAGACTATCTGCTTCTCACGTGAACAGAGTGGAGAATGTGCAGGCAGACTTCCTCAGCAGACAGCGTCTGGATCCAAGGGCGTGGGAATTGTCGGCAGAAGCTTTCATCTTGCTGCAGGCAAGGTGGGGCAGACCAATGATAGATCTCATGGTGACCCCAGCAAATGCAAAAACAGATCAGTTTTTCAATCGCAGATGGGAGATAGATCAGAGGGCATCAACACTCTCGTTCAACTGTGGCAGACATCTCTTGCTGTACATGTTTCCTCTGTGGCCACTCGTAGGTCGGGTGCTGCGGTGCATCAAGCTTCATCCAGGCAGAGTGATTCTGGTAGCACCCGAGTGGCTGCGTCGGCCGTGGTTTGCAGACCTTCTGCATCTGGTGGTGGACGGCCCCATTCGCTTGGCTCATCCCTCAGGATTGCTATGGCAGGGACTCGTATTTTCAGACTGGGAGGATCACTTCTGTCTAGCAGCTTGGCTTTTGAGAGGTGGTGACTCCATTTAAAGGGATATTCAGAGCTGGTGATTGCAACGTTGCTTCAAGTGAGGAGACCTTCCACTTCAATGGGTTATGTCTGGTGTGGAGAGTTTTCAAATCCTGGTGTTTGCAGAACAGGGTACAGCCTTTAAAGATGGACATCCTGCAGATCTTGGCCTTCTTGCAGCGTGGGTTGGCTAAGGGGTTTGTCTATAATTCCCTTCAGGTCCAGGTAGCAGCTTTGGGTTCCCTGCATGGTAGGATTCAGAGGAGACCTCTGGCATCTCATCTGGATGTGGCTCGTTTTCTGAAAGGGGTGAAGCAAGTGCGTCCTCTGGTGTGGAAGATCTGTCCGGCTTGGAATTTGAATTTGGTTCTTTGGGTATTGTGTGGCTCTCCCTTCGAGCCAATGTGGAGGGCATCGTTGAAGGATTTAACCCTGAAGACTGTTTTCCAAGTGGCCATCTGTTCGGCTAGGCATATATCTGAGCTGCAAGAGTTGTCATGTAGGGATCCTTTCCTATGCTTTTCAGAGGATGGGGTCTCTTTACGCACGGTTCCTTCCTTTTTGCCAAAGGTGGTTTTCTCTTTCCACCTTAATCATGTGGTTGAGCTTCCGGCCTTTCTGAATTTGACAGGCGATATTCCAATGGCTAGGGAGCTTCACATATTGGATGTGCATCATATTCTTTTGCGATATCTCAAGGTGACTAATTTCTTTTGAAGATCTGATCATCTGTTTGTCCTGTTCAGTGGAGCAAAGAAGGGAAATAAGGCTTCCAAGGGCACAATTGCATAATGGTTAAAGGAGACTATAGCTGTAAGGGCTGGTTGGTGCCAGAGGGGTTAGCAGCACATTCCATTAGGGTGCAGGTGACCTCGTGGGTGGAGTGTCAACTGTTTTCTCTGCAGGAGAATGAAATCTTTGACTGTTATATTCTAAGGGGCATGGAATAAACACCATGGATCCCTAGGAACTAAAGGATGGAAATGAAGAGAGAAATGCATGGGGGTAACTTGCTGTGTGGCAGTTGCTTCCCTTAACCAATAGGCCTTCATGCTGTTGATGCAGCTCCAGTATTGCTTTCTGCTCCCATATTACTTTTGTTTTAACGTTGGGGGGGGGGGGGGGGGGGAAATCGGATTCAGACAGCAACAGTCAAGGACACTAAATTTTAAGGTCTGGGATAACAAGTAGGAGTGGAAATAACTTGCTGATGCAGCAGTTACAACACTTAACCAATAAGCCTGATACTTTTGATGCTACCACGAGCTTGCTGGGCAGACTGGATGGATTGTTTGGCCCTTTTCTGTCGTCATTTCTATGTTTCTACTGACTCCTGCTGCAACAATAGTGGCATTCTCTGATGGTGGTGGGGACAGATCTATCTTCAGGGCCTGAGGTACTTGACTAGACTCTAGATCTCTAATAATGAGTCAACACACCAAAAATAGTCTTTACTGTGAAATTTATTCAACAGAAACAGTTTTGTCACATGGTACATTTCTTTGTTGTAGCATTCTTGAATACACTATCAGTATTTCAAATGGGTTTTCTGATCTTTCCTGGGTTCCCCTGTCTTTCCTTCCCAAAATTTGGACCGTGGTGAGTTTCCTCTCCCTGCCCATACCCTGTAGTACCTTATTTCTAATGCTTAATCTTGGTTGCACTCTCCTTGTCCCTCTAAGATGCACTGGATGAGCAGCTTGCTCTGTCTTCTTTCACTTTTTTAGAAGCTTGGCACCAGATTGGCACCTTTGGGGCATCATCTGGGCTAGCTTTATGTTCTTCAGATCGCACACCAACATTAATTTCATTTCCCTTGAATGGCCAGTATACCACCACAGGAGACATCCTGTGTGACCACCTGCTGTTCCACTGCTGCTTGGAGACAAGATGCAGGCTTCCTCCCTTGCTAGCTCAAAGTACCACTCCAACAACTTCACAGAATCTTCTCTTGGATCTCTGTTAATCCCAGGATTGTACCATCGAGGCAACTCCAATAGGCTGGCCCTACCAAAATGGTTTAGTCCTCTCTACCCTCTTTCAACTCAATATGTCCTCTGCTGGGAGAAACACGGTTTCTAGTGAGGTCCCCCTTGTAAAAAAATATCATGTATGCTTCATATGTTCCTATCCCCAGTCTAAGCATGCCTTCAGGAACACCTCCTTAAATTTGGCTAAAAGTATGCACGCTCTGAGAGCCCACGTGTACTCAGCCAGTTTTCAGACAAGCTAGTTTACCTGGGAAAATGGCCATTGGGGAAAAAAGTTTAATAAATCAGGCCCTAAGATTTTTGTTAGTGTATGACGTGCAGTGTAATTTCAAAACATACTTGACTATATTGTGTTTTGAGTTAATAATAACAATTCTTCTGAAGAACATTTTATTGGGCTCAAAGTGCCTTACCAGTAGTAATTTTGTAGAAATCAGATCTTAGATATGCTCATGTGTGGTTCTTCTAGGATATCCAGATCATATCAACTCAGTTTACTGCTTAAAAATGTTTTATCACGCTCTGCCAGACACATAAGGAGGAAAGATTGACAGAGCTTGGCGCTCAGTAGCTTAACCTCTTACATGCAAATGTGTGTCCTAGAAATGCCAGCTTGTAAAATAACTGATCTCTCTTTATTTTGCTCCTGGGGTGTTCTTTATAGCACCAGACACTAAAGAGGAGTGATGCTTACCAAACACAGAAGGGACAGCTGTGGGATTCAGTGAAGAAAACAGCCTTTGTGCTGGGAAGTGGCTTGCTTACCTTCGCTGCCTTCAGGAACTCTGTAACTTGGTAAGGAAACATCACCAGAGCCTAGCTGGGAAAGAAGCCATGTAGGAGAGGAGTGGGGGGATGCTGCAAGAAGCTAGATACTTCTATGATAAAATGCTATGAGAAAAAAAAAAAATCACGCATTATCTAAAATAAAAATATTCAGTAGCCTACCAAATTGATGTCAGCATATATACCTCTCAGGATCCCCGAAGATCTTCACCCTTTTCTCTTTCAGGCTCATATGAAACAGATTCTCAGAAGAACTCAGTTGGTCCTGGGTTCATTTTCCAAAGAGACAGTGGAATTAGTAGAATTAAAACACACAAAAGGTTTTTTATCTAAGAAATGAGCTTAGTACTAATATGTTACTGAATATTTTTTAGATTCTGGACATTTTGGGTCTTCTGCATATTTTGAACATGGAAATTAAGATCCCCGAGGATAATGGCGGGGGAGTTTATGTCTAGGTTTTTGGTGATGTATTCGATCAAGGGGGATGGGTCGCTTTCAAGGAGCCCAGGAGGGGCGTAAATTAGGCAAATTTGGAGAGTGGGTGATTTAAATAGACCAATTTCGAGTCTGTGGGGGGGGGGGGGGGGGGGGGGCGATAGGTTGGAGGGTTAAATTGAATTTCTTTTTGGCGGCGAGCAGGAGGCCTCCTCCTCTTTTTTTGAGTCTGGGAATGGAGAATATGTTATATAGGTCGGTTGGGAGTTGGTTTATTAGTACTGAGTGAGTTCTTTAGCCATGTTTCGGTGATGGCGCAGATATCAGGACTATCATCAGTGAGGATATCATTAAATAGGCTGGCTTTTTTGACAATGGACTGGGCATTTAGGAGGAGGAGGATCGTGAAAGTTGTGAGACCGATTAGTTGGGTGAGGGGGGAGGTCATGATGGGGAGTAGCGATCTGCGGTGTTCGTAGGGTGCTCAGATTGGGGTGGCATAGTGTTTAAGGATAGGAATGGGGTGAGGCAGCATTGTTATGGGGAGCATAACGATGTGTTATTCATGAGCAGGATTATGGGAGGTGGACCTAGAGGAAGAGGGGCCGAGAGTAATGGAGGGGCAGTAAATGGGGCAACAGTGTGGGTTTGCAGGGACAGGGTACAGAGCACTGCAGAGATGTTACTATGAATGAGGGATAAAATGGCAGTGGAAGAAATACTGGGTAAAGTTAGAGAGGAGGGGGATGAGATTGAGATGAGGGTAGGCACAAAGGGGCGCACCAAGGGGCAGGCCCCTTGGTCGTGCTCCTTCGGCGCAAGACACCTAGGGCTGGCCGGCAGCTTTAAAGGGCCTTCTGCGCTGAAAATGATGCGTCCGGTAGGGGCGGTCCGGTGGCGTCGTTCGGCGGTGGAGCAGTCCTGAATGGAGGTAGGCCGCTTGATGCTTGGCTTCGGCCTCGGCCCTGCTGAAAGCAGCGAGCTGGACGGCGAGTACAGCGTTGGGTCGGCTGGGTGGGAGCAGGCAGTGCTGCAGCGGTCGATCGGCAGTTGGGCACAAGAGGGAGTGAGGACCGACTTGCCTGCGGCTTTAAAGGGCCTTCTGCTCCAGAAACGATGCTTCCGGGAGGGGCGGTCCAGTGGCGTCTTGCGGCAGTGGAGTAGTCCTGGTTGGAGGTAGGCCGCTTGGTGCTCGGCCTCGGACCCCGATGGGTCGTCCCTGCTGAAAGCAGCGAGCTGGACGGACGAGGACGGCGTTGGGTCGGCCGGGTGGGAGCAGGCGGTGGGTGCAGCAGCGGTCGATCAGCAGTCGGGCGTAAGTGGTGGAACAGCTTGTGACTTGGGATTGGCCACTGTTGGACACAATGCTAGGCTCGATGGATCTTGGTGTGACCCAGCATGGCAATTCTTATGTTCTTATGAGTGAGGGGATCAAACTAGCAGATGACACAATTATTCAAAATGATTAAAAAATGAACAGACTGTGAAGAATTGTAGAAAGTGGGGAACTGGGCATCTAAATGACAGATGAAATTTAATGTGTGCAAGTGCAAAGTGATGCACATGGGGAAAAATAATCCCAACGATAGGTATACAATGCTGGGCTCTGTATTAGTAGTCACCATCCAGGGAAAGGATCTTTTAGAGTCATTGTGGACAATATATTGACATCCTTAGCTAAGTTTGCAGCAGCAGTGAAAAAAACCCCCAACAGAATGTTTGGAATTATTTGGAAAAGAAGGGAAAATGAAAACGAGAATATCATGCTGTGGTGCAACCCTTCAGTACTTTGTGCGCTTCTGATCACCCCATCTCAGAAAAGATACAGAAGGGCAACAACAATGGTAAAGGGAATGGAACAGCTCCCTTATGAAGAAAGGCTAAACAGGTTAGGGCTCTTCAGCTTGGAAGAGATGAGTGAAAGGGATATTTATTTATTTAAAAACTCTTCTATACCGTCGTTAACTTAGATAACCATCACAATAGTTTACAGAAAGGCACGATAAAGAGAATTATGAGTGGTATAGATTAGAAATTAAACATGTGCCATCATAGTACGGTAACATTTTAGTACGATAAACTATGTGTTTAAGTTAAGCCTATATGTTTGTTAGGAAATTGTTAATATAGGATATGATAGAGGTTTATAAAACCATGAGTAGAGTGTGCAAAAGAAAATGGTCATTTCTCTTTTCAAATAGTACTAGGATTAGGGGACACTCCCTGAAACTGACAAGTAGCAGATTTAAAACAAATTGGGCATCTGAGTGGAAAAATAATTGCTCCAATCAAACTGTGGAATTTGTTGCTAGAGAAGGGGCGTCAAGGCACCAAAGCTCAGCTGAGTTTAAAAGAGGTTTGGACAAGTTCATAGAGGGAAAAGTCTATAAACAGTTATTATGCAGTAGACTTGGTCAAGCCATTGCTTACCCTGGGATTAAGCACCAAAGAATTATTCTTCTCTTCGGGTTCGGCCGGGTACTTCATGATGATCCAGACTGGCCATGCTTGGAGACAGAATACTGGGCTTGATGGACCTTTGGTCTGATTCAACAGACCAAAGGTACATATATATATATTTTTTTTTCCCCCCACAGGCACCTGCAGAGATTCTGGGGAGCATCTGGATATTTCTGGCAGGCACAGTGGGGGAAGGTGCATCATTATTTTGGGGGCAGTGAATGGGCACTCTTTTCCCTAGGTGAGTAGTAGCAGCTGCTACATGGCGTAAACTAAGCTGCTTTATTACCGGATTAAAACAATTTTCAATGCTTTGTGATGCTGTTGTAACGTGGTTCACTTCCGCTATGTTTGCTGTGAAGCCTATATTGTAGCATCAGCAGATGCACTGTGTGCAAGCGCTGCTGGTCATTAGTAACTATTTGTTCTGTGGGATCCAGGTGCCCTTCTGATCCCCACCCTCGCCTTCTGGTTCTTCAATGCCATCCTGATGGTTATCGACATAACCGAAAAGCCCAGCTTTATCACGCGCTACCGGATTCAGCTAGGCAAAAACAGCCCTGTAAGTATATACATACACCTTACCTGCCACCTTTTACCAGGCCGTGGCCACTGGAGTGTGGTCTGAGATTATAGCAGGGGCAAGGAACATAAGCTATTTCATTTCTAGAAACAAGACTGACATCTGCACATAGTCTCCTCTAGCTGTGGGTTTCCTTCCATCCTGAATCAATGAAGGTTACTGAAATTATTATTTTACGGTAGATTTATCTTGAACTGGTTTAATCCATAGACCTCTCCCCCTCCCCTCTACTTTGAGATCAGAAGCCGAGAGGGCATGCTGTTCTCAGCTCTGATCTTCTGCTTGTTAAACTCTTGCTCCGTTAATAAAACCTAGCTGTGAATTTGTTTCAGTAAATAATCACCAGTCTTAGACATAAAGGGAATGCTTGTGTTGCTTGCAATAAAATTCTAAGAAAAGAAAACGAGGGCATGTTGCTTCATGTGGCTTGGTAAGGCACAAGGCCCTGGCTGGTGGCCAGTTATGTCTGTGCTCGACAAAGAGGAAAGCCTGCCTGCCAAGGTTACCCACCCCTTGTGCAAGTGGCTGAAGCAGTCCAATGAACCAGCCCTTCCATGTGAGATAGGAGGAGAAACCTTACTTTCAAGGTTATCCCACTGGGACAGGGGAAGGCAAATGGCTGTAGGCACAGTCCGACAATTTGATTTGCACAATGCATTAGGAAAGATTGCAGGTTTTAAGAGCTGCTAGACTGATTCTTGTAAGACTCCTTTACCACAAGGCTTGGAAGTGGAGCATAAATATAAAATCAACATTTGAGGAAAGGCATGAACAAAATCAAAAAGTTATACACTTTATTGAAAACTTGTGAAAATAACTAATAAAATACCTCAGGACAAAAACCAGCAGTATATTAGGGGGGGGGGGGGGGGGAGGATGTGAATAGTGTTATATAATACAATTTTTCACCCCCTCGCTTTTAAATTCTAGAGTAGCCGATGTGGTAGCAGTGATTGAAATCAGTTTGTAGCTCAGAATCAGTGTCCAGATGTTCATATCACTACAACCCCCACCTCCACCCCAAAATCTTAGCTGCTCCTTCTTCAGACTGCATACTCCAGAATAGTTTGTACAAAAGAAGGAACAGCGTAGCACAGAGCCTACGTTCCTACTGCCTGGCTGCTGCTAAATGGGCTATGACTTTGCAAGCCTGTCACTTTTAACACCAATGCTAAACTCGCCTGAAAAAAAAACCAAATAATCAGGCC
This sequence comes from Rhinatrema bivittatum, assembly GCF_901001135.1. Taxonomy (NCBI): domain Eukaryota; kingdom Metazoa; phylum Chordata; class Amphibia; order Gymnophiona; family Rhinatrematidae; genus Rhinatrema; species Rhinatrema bivittatum. The sequence continues at coordinate 39,429,727 of NC_042632.1, read as the reverse complement.
CACTACCCTTGACATATAGTCCATGCACCAGCAAAGCTTTAATGAGCAGTGTTGATTCCTGATATGAGTCTCTTTTATGTTCTCTCTAGGTGGACTCTGCCAAACTCCGCCAGGTTGTGCGGACAGTGCTGTTTAACCAGATATTCATCTCCTGCCCAATGATAGCAGTTATGTACCCCATCATGCAGTGGCGGGGCAACCCTTGTGGCCCTGAATTACCCACCTTTCACTGGGTCTTGATGGAGTTATCAGTCTTTGTTTTGATTGAGGAAATTCTCTTTTACTATTCACACCGGTGAGTTCATTCCTCATGACAAAATGTTCTCAGCATCTGTGCCCTCTTCCCACTCAGTCAGAGGCATACAGCCACCCTACCTATGTTCCTTTCATGCATCATCATACTCTTTAGTTCCCTCGTAGTTTGTCCACCGCTGTAGCAATTCATTGCTTGGCAACCTGAACAGGCAGAAGTTTGCACCAAGGCTCACTCCCTCTCATAAGAGAGAACCTAAGGCAAGGTAATGGATGACAGAAAGGTTCAGGGTTTCTCCTACATATCTTCCTTTTACTCTCTCTACCTTTGCAGGAGCTAGGGTTGATGGGCTGTAGAGGTTTTGATCAGTAACCACAGCCAGAGTGTATACAGCTACTAGACAGCTCCGTTTTTCCAGCAAGTTAGTAGTAAACAAAAGATCTTAAGAGTTTTCCCCATTGCCATAGGGCAGTTTTGGGGCATGACCATTTCACCTCGGCTATGGAAATTTATAAAAGCTTCCCTTGCCTGTGAATGAACACACGGGCAAGAAAGCTGGCTCTGAATATTAAAGGAGCAGGGTCCACACCGGAGGCAGCAGAATCTTGATTTATTTTTATATTGGGTGATTGATGTGTTCCTCTGCTGGATTGTAGCTGTAGAGGTTGCTTCCTACATCAACATGGTGACCAGCTCCAAGGGATTAAAATACAAGATGCAAATAAAACAAAGAAAAACTTTAAACATCATAGACATGTCATAGAAAGTCATTTCATACCTTACTGATGTAGAATAGACTGTCCCATTACTGTAGCACTGTTCACGTATTGTTTTTTTTCCCATAAGGAGGGATAAACTTTACTTTCTGTTCTACCATGCAGACTTTTCCATTACCCTAGCCTCTATAAGCACATCCATAAGAAGCATCATGAGTGGACAGCTCCCGTTGGTGTTGTGTGTATCTACGCCCACCCATTAGAGCACATCGTAAGTGTGGAAGGGAAGGGGAAGGTCTTTCCTCTAGGACCTGTTTCTAAGTAATTGGTGCTTTAGAGTCCGCTGCGTATTAATGGGGAAGATTGTCTTAGTGGTGGGAGTTGAAGAGGTTTTTTTTTTTTTTTTAATAAGTCATTACCTAAATAAAGGGGCTCAAAATTGCCCTTACACAGACCAGCTAGAAGTACTAGGGTCTATAGCTTGTGTACTTTTAACTGGATTTAACAGGTTAAAAAGTAACAGGAGAAGATTGGATTTCCAAGGCTTGCAGAAGAAGCAGGTGCAAAGACCATAGATCCCTTATACTTAATGGGTAGTTTTCAAAAGGAGAGGACATGCATACACTCCCTTTGCAAATTAGGTACAAAGGTCCACGCCTTGACACTTGGATGGGCTGTTTGAAACAGATGTAAAATGTCAATAAGGCGGGCCAGAGGTGAATGAGGGGAAACTTGGCTAACAGGCAAAAACTCCCTATTTTCAAAGTCACAAAAAAAAAAAATATATAGATCTTGAGTCAATTGGAGCAGTAGAAATGTATTTTTTTTTTTGGGGGGGGGGGGGGGGGGGGGGGGGGAGAGAAAAAGAATGCCGTACTGTATCAGACCCAAGTCCACCAAGCCCAGCATCCTCTCTCTTATAGTGGCCACTAAAGATCATAAGTACAATCCTTCTTGTTAATAACCAGGGATAAGCAGTGGCTTTCCCAGGTCTACATGGCTAAGAGTGATTTATGGACTTTTCATCCTGGAACTTGTCTAGACTCTTTTTGAATCCAGCTCCAATAACTGCATTCACCACATCCTCTGGCAACAAATTCCATTATTAAATAGTTTGCTGAGTAATCAAACATTTTTCTCCAGTTTGTTTTAAAAAAAAAGTGCTACCTATTAGCTTCAGGGAGTGTCCTCTACTATTATTAGAAAGAATAAACAAACATTCCTTATTTACCCGTCCCACCCGACTCAAGAGTTTATAGACGATCTTATCTCCTTGCAACCCTCTCTTCTTCAGGAACTCTAATATAGCCAGGAGCCATTCTAGTTCTACGCTATGGTTTTTGTGATGGAGCAACCAGAACTGCACACCGTAAAGGTATAAACACCATGGATCAGTAAAGAGGCTTTCTATTGTTTAGCGTTCATGAGGGTCAAGCCCAAGGAATAGGTTTGTGCACCTCTGCCGGCAGATGGAGATGGAGCAAAAGCTGTCATCACGGCTATATAGTCCCTCCCTGACATCAGCCTGCCAGTATTCTCTGTCTCTAGCAGATGGTGGACATGCATTTCCCTTCAGGGATTACCTGTGTAAAAAAAAAAAAAAGTCAGCGACAGGAAGACAGCAGGTATTTTCTATTTCCTCAGTATTTGGCTCTCACACTCACATCTCTAGGGAGGTGAGGTGTATGTGCAGGTACATCAGATTGACCAGCCAGTTAGCTAAGCTTCTCCCATTTTGGCGCGTGGTAGGCCACAAGGTACTTTCACACGCTTTTTTTTTTTTTTGCTGCAGACCATCGGTGCGCATTTGTGCGACCAGGAGTGCACCCATTCTCGCTTGTGCATGCATTTGGGCATTCTTCCTTCTGGATGCACATTTTGTGCACCCAGTTTAGGCATCGAACCCAGGCATCCAGTGGGAAGAGCGGCCTAGGCACGTAGACTTGGATGCACATTTTTTGAGTGTCCATGTTAGATGTGCTTATATGCACGGGAAAGTTATTCGGGAGCCTTCATTGGGCTGTGCAGTTATAGCATGGCGCCCACGGCAAAGAAACCTAAGTGCCTATCGGTGCTGTCTGCCACATGAGAGCCATTCAGCCGGAGCTTTCTTTAAGCCTGTATCAGCACTGGCTGGATGCTCAGGGAGGTTTGCCTCCTTCCGATTTTGCTGACAATGGCCCATTGCCTCGATTTGAGGGAAGTGGGACCAAAGGAGTCACTGCAGGGGTGTATCCTCCTTTGATTGGTCTGGGGGACTAATCAAAGGTCCTAAAGGGCCACTGGCTCATAGGTCGTCAGGTTTGGGCCTATGGGACCTGGAATGGACCCAGCCTCTTTTTCCTGGGTGGAATTCTTCCAACGACTGCAGACATTTTTACAGGGCCAGTCTGCTAAAGCAGCAGTTCCTACTAAGGAAGGTCCAGGGACTCCCATCGCTCTTCCGCCTGTCTTCATGGTCAAGCACTGTCATAGTGCAGTCTGATAGCTCGAATGCAGGTGGATCAGGATATTGATGACAGTGGCGGCTCTCCTGGTGAGGAAGGGAATATTCCCCCAGATTTGGAGCCCTAAAGAACTCCTCTACGTTTCTTTCAGAGAGATGAGTTGCTGGCTCTGATATATCAGACCCGTGGAGTGGCTGGACCTGACAGGGACACAGAAGGAGTTTATGTTGGTCACCCTTTGCAAGGCTTCCTGTTTCTTTCCTCTTTTGGATGCAATCCAGGAGTTGATTGCTCTGGAATGGAATGCGCCAGAAGCATCCTTTAAAGGAGGAGGACACATGTTAGCAGGTTTAGACCCTTGGAGCCGTAGGCCAGAAAGCAGTTACGTTTGCCTAAGGTGGATGACTTTGGGTGTTCTATTACAAAACACACCATTGTCCCGGCAGAGAGAAGCGTGGCTCTGAAGGATGCTCAGGATAGGAGGATTAAGGCTATCCTGAAGCAAGCCTTTGAGGCAGTGACAATGAACTTATAGATTGCTTCTTGTTGCACCATGGTAGCTCGGGTTACCTTGTAGCTTTGTCGAAGGTCTGGTGGTGTTGGGTCCAGTTTAGGGCCTATGGTTGAAGCTTGTGTTTTGTTAAATCTACACATTTATTCTTTACATTTTTAAATTCAATTATGCCTTTATTATAGCTGTTTCCTTAATATTTACATTAAACTTATAAATTCTGCAGTATCCATATATATTACTCATATGTGCATTTTACTTACAATATGTGGACTCAACTTCCGTTCCGACAAGAATATGTCATCCTCTGGATACTGCAGATTTGGGGACTGGTAGTCAGGTGGTTGGGTGCAGATAACAGATTCTCTTTCTGTCCACTGCCAAATATCTGATGCCGTCCTCCTACACCTCCAGTGCAAACTCCCATGCCACCCTAATTTCTCTCCAGACTATGAGCCTTGGTTTGTCACCTGGTTCTCCAAGGTTCAAGAGGGAAATGTAAAATGCTGACCAGTGAACACCTAAGGTCAGACAGATTGAGCCAAAGTCCACGAACCCAGGATGTGGAAATCTTAGTGGGCGAGGGAGAGAACTGCAGCTGTGAAAAAAAAAAAAAAAAAAGGGAAGTTCTGCTAATAGCAGATAGTGAAGCAATACGTTTTGGAGCAAGAAGTTTCCCAAGAGCTGGCTTGTTTGTGGGCATGAGAAAGAGGACAGATGTTTTGGGGGGGGGGGGGGGGGGGGGGAGTATTTTTGTAAGCCATTTCTGACTTGTCTGGAAAATTGTTGTGGGACAGACAGCACTTGACAGAAGGGCTAAAAAAGGTCTAACAGAACTATATTACTAGATGGAATTGTATATTTAAGAAGAAGCTTAGCAAATGTTCTTTGAAGGAGTTTGGAGAGCAGTCAGACACTGCACTCTGTGTACTGTTTTCTTTCCTTCTACCATAGCTTGTAAACCAAAGACACATTTTCCTTACAATAAAGATGTCATTATTGGCCATATTTGATTCTCCTTTGGCTTGGTATTGGGGGCAAAATACACAAGAACCAGGGGCCGCCTTCTTGGCTGATGTGGGCTGTGACTTTGTATGCACAGCCGCCAGAGGAGCTGCTTTAGTTATTGCGGCTAGGCGACAGCTGTGGCTGTGCAACTGGTCCACAGATACTATTTCAAAGTCCAATCTAAGCTGCCTTTCAAAGGCTCGCTTTTCTTTGGCAATGAATTGAAAAAAAATGGCAAATAAAGGTGGAGAGATCCGGACCCCACGTGTGCCAGAGGATAAGAAGCCAGTTTCCCGGACTTTTCAGAGGAATGGCCACTCTCAAGACTACCAGCATTTTTTATGTCATGGTGGAGGTTCTTCCGCAAATTTCAGTCCTTTTGCCCCCGAGGTCCTTGAAAGGAGGAGTACTGGAGGCAGAGCCCCTTGGTCTTCCCAATGAAAGATTGCAGGCTCAGCTGCTGATGCAGAAGTGGTTGTCTATCCCAGTTTTATCACAGGTGGGCCCAGATTACTTCAGATCAATGAGTCCTTGAAGTGGTTCAGGAACAGCTATGCTCTTGAATTTCTTCGCATTCCTCCAGATGCCTTCATGTTCTTTCCATTCAACTCCTCTCAGAAGGTTGAAATGGAAGACACATTACAACAGCTGTTGATTCTGAAAGCAGTGATTCCCATTCTCAAATCGCAGTGAAATGAGGGCTTATATTCCATTTATTTTGTCATGCCCAAGAAGGAAGGGTCATTTAGGCCCATACTGAATCTCAAGAGTGTCAGACAGCTACAAGTCACATTTCAGGATGGAAACCGTGTGCTCTGTCATAATAGCACTTCAAGCAGGGGAGTACCTCACACCTCCATCAGATCGAGAGACGTATCTGCATATTCCCAACCCGCAGGAACAGCAGCAGTTCCTCCGAATTGCCATCCTGGATCATCATTACCAGTTTCTTTGACAGTGTGACCAAAGACTTAGATCAGAGGAGCGTGCCAATTGTAGCATACTTGGATTTCAATAAGGCCTTTGAGATGGTTCTGCATAAGCAAACAAATTGAGCAGCCTTGTCATAGGCTCTAAAGTGACTGACTGGGTTACAAACTGGTTGCGTGGGAAGCAGCAAAGGATATTGGTAAGTTGAGTTCACTTCAAGGAGAGGGGTGTTTCTAGCAGTGTACCGCAAAGATCGGTTCTTGGACCAGTTCGTTTCAATATTTTCATTAGCAACATTACAGAAAGATTGGCAAAAAGACAAACCTTTCCCATTGATACCAAAATCTGCAACAGGGTATACAACCCAGGAAGGTGTGGAAATCATGAGGAAGGATTTAGCAAAGCTCGACAAATATTCTAGGGGCTGGCAGCTAAGATTTAATACTAAAAAATGGAATTATGGATTTAGGATGCAAAGATCCAAGGGAGAGGTATATTATAGGGGTGAAATTCTTCTAAGCATGAAAGAAGAGCAGGAGCTGGGGGTGATTGGGTCTGAACTTAAGGTGGCCAAACGTGTGGCACAGGTGACAACAAAGCCAGAAAGATTCTTGGCTGCACAAGGAGAGGAATGGTCAGCCGAAAAAAAAAAAAAAAAAAAAAGGGTGATATTACCCCTGGTGAGACTTCATTTGGAATACTCTGCACAACGCTGAACACCACACCTTGAAAAGGATATTTATTTAGATTTTTATGTTTTTCAGCACTTCAAAGTGTACATCAAAGCAGATTACATTCAGGTGCTATTTGCCTAGCCCCACAGGGCTTCCACTCTAAATTTGTACTTGAGGCAAGGGAGAGTAAAGTGACTTGTCCAAGGTCACAAGAAGCAATAGCAGGATTTGAACCTTTGTTTCCCTGCGTTGTAGCCCACTGCTCTAACCACTAGGCTACTCCTCCAGAGGATGGCTTTTAAAATGATCAGTGGTTTTTGTTCTAAAGCATATAGGGATCTAAAAGAAAAGATGTGTTATTGGAGATATGATGGAGGTATTTAAACATCTCTATTGTTTCCATGCACAAGTGGTGGATCTTTAAAAAAAAAAAAAAAAAAAAAAAAAAAAAAAAAGAGGGAGACTCTAGGATCAGGGGATTGATCCCTCTTTGAAGAGCCTTCTTTCGTTTGAAAGACCCATCTCCTGTGCATGGAAACAATGGAGGTATTTACATCTCTCTCTCACACCACATCACACCTATCCTGAAAAACCTACATTGGCTCCCAGTAAACTTCAGAATTCTACACAAATGTCTCACCATCATCCATAAAGCTATTTACAACAGAACACCCATTGATTTACACAACCCACTCACGCTACACTTCTCTTCCAGACCCATCAGAGAAGCATACAAAGGTTCACTACACACCCCCCCCAGCCAAATTCACACACCTCTCATCCACTAAAGATCGAGCCTTCTCGAAGCAGCGCCAACCATCTGGAATAACATGCCCCAGACCTTAGACAAGAAAATTGCACGCAGACATTCAGAAAGAAACTCAAGACTTGGCTATTTCTACAAAGCTTCCCTGATCTATGACCACCCCAACTGCTATAACTTGCCTTGGTCCGCCAGTCGACGTTCCCCATCCCTGACATGGCTTCTGACATTATATTAATCAGTCCCGAGTTTTATGAACTAATACTATTTAGTCAGGAACATTTGATATTCTACAGCCCTGAGTCTAGGATATTATTTATATATTTGATAATATTCAGTCCTGAGTACAAGTGATTATTATAGTCCTAAGTATATGACTAGATAATATCTAGTCTCAGAAATAAATAATATCTAGTCTCAGAAATAAATATTATTTATTTCTATGTTAGCCATGACTGGCTTTTCCTCCTCCCAGTTCAAGTGCCCCTGTTTTATTGCAACTTTTTCTCTCTTCGCCTATTGTTCACGTTGATGTTAATGTTATTGCACCGCTGTTTATTGTAAACCGATACGATATGATTGGTATCATGAGTGTCGGTATAAAAAAAGCCCAAAACAAATAAATAAAATAAATATTCCCATATGAGACACATTTAAAGGTCCAAATGAAGTCTACCCTGATTCACAAGTAATTTTTTTTACGAGGACGGGAGTGGTTGCATGGAACAGGCTCCCCCTGGAAAAAGTGGAGACAAATATCCATATCTGAATTCAAGAAAGCACAGGATAAACTTGGAGGATCTGAGGAAGTGGTAGGGATTGTAATGGTTGGTGTGGATGGGTAGGCTGTATGGGTTCCAAACTACAGATTAGTTAATATGAGGTTGGGGCCAGGTAAAATGGTAGCAGATACTTTTAAGAACAAAATTACGGGGCAAACTGCTGAGGTAAACCTGTTTTAATGGGGAAGTCTTGCCTTACTCATCTATTAAAATTCTTTGATGATACAAATAAGCAGGCGGAGAAGGGTAATACAGTCAATATAGTGCATCTGGGTTGTGAGAAGGCATTGACAGTCACTCATAAGAAATGAATGTGTTGTGTGACTTTTGTAGATTAGTAATTGGTGAAAAAAAACAGAGGAGGAGTAAAATGGTCAGGAGTAATTGTAGAGTGGGCCAGTGATCTGTTCTGAGACCAGTGCTATTTAACTTGTTTGTTAATAATCTGGCTAAAGGGAACAGTGATGGAGGTAATCAAATTTGTAAATTAACAAAGTTAGTCAAGGTAGTTGAAACAACTAGACTTGTGGGAACTGCAGCACCTTACCAGAATAGAGCACTAGGCCTCTAAGTGACAGATGAAATTTAATGTTGACAAGTGCAATATGATGCACACAGGGAAAATAATTCTGGCTATATGTTTACAGTACTGGGTTCCACATTAGGAACTACCACTCCAAAAAGAGGATCTTGGACTTATTGTAGATAACACATTGAAAGCTTCAGCTTACTGTGCAGCAACAGTCAAAAAAGAAAATAGGTTAAGAATTATTCAGAAAATGGAGAATAAAACTAAATTTATGTTTCTGTATACATCTATGGTGTGACCCCCATACCTTGAGTACTTTGTAGTGTTCTGGTCTCCCTCTAAAAGATATAGCACAACTAGAAACAGAGGATAAAAATGATAAAGGCTAGAACAAGTTCCTGGAGAAGAAGTTCATATATTGCTATTAGTCAGGTTGACTTAAGGAAGAGCCACTGCTTATCACCAGCATTAGTAGCAGGGGTACTTGTATGCTAGATTGGCCACTGTTGAAAACAGGATGCTGGACTTGATGGACCCTTGATCTGACCCAGTATGGCATGTTCTTATGTTCTTAACAGCTCCCTTATGAAGAAAGGCTAAGGAAAAGTTATTTACATATTCAAATAGTTTCTTAGCGTGCTCCCTAATATTGGTAACAGATTTAAAACCAATTTAAGAAGATGTAGCCAAGGTTAATAGTGTAGCCAGTTTTAAAAAAGGCTTTGATAATTTCCTGCAGGACAGATCCACTAATAATTAGCAGCCAGTAGGCTTGAGGATCATCCTCTTACTTCTGGGTGTGAGCAATATGGAATGGATTTCCCCATTAGGAGCTACTAGGTACTTCCAACACAGATTGGCTAATAACAGGCACAGAAGACTGGGCTTGATGGACCCTTGGCCTGACCCTGCATGGAAATTCTTACGCAGACTGAACCTGCACTTTACTTCCAGTCATTTAACCCATCTGTAATGCAGCCTGCTACGCCAGTATTCAAGATGTTATTCAAGAGTAGTCCAGCCTAATTGCAGGTGGTTAGTTCTGAGTTGTCATATTCACACAGTATAAATCAGTCCCAGTCAGGGCTGTACTGGAACCTGAGTATTTCCAAAACAAATTTACATCTACCTGATTTTTATTAGATAAATCTATATAAATATTTTGGAAATCAAAATTTTCTTTTTCAATTTGGCATCATTTTTTTTTTTTTAATTTCTGGATTTCCTGCAGATAACACTTTGGGTTATTCTTCTGGGTTTGTTCAATCAAACACAAACTTCAAAGACCGCACAAGCACCTGAAGAGGGGCCCCATATTGCCTCAAAAGCTTATCATCCTTAGATTATTCTTTTGATGGCTGAACAGTGTCACCACCTACAAGGAACCTAGAAAATCAAAGTAGTAAGATGCTTAATTAAAAAAAAATTGGGAAGCTAGTCATAAGTATCGTTACTTTTTTTTTTAATTGGACTATTACCTACAACTTGTTTGGCTAGGAAGTCTTGAGCATGCTTAGGCGTTTCCACACAATGTCACTGGCTAAGTAGTTGACTTTCCAGGGAGGTGGGCAGGTAATACTATATGCATGGCTGATTTACCCACCATCTACAGAGAACCCCCATAGCAGGTAAGCAACTTCACTTTCTCTGTAGACAAGCAGATTTAAAGCAGTAGGGAGTCCTAAACTGAAGGTGTCTTGCAGAACTACGGAAACAAAGGGATGGGTTTACTAGCCTTTCAAACCAACTCCTCCATTGAAGGGAGGCACCTTCATTTATAAGGGCTACTTACCAGTTTTTCTATTTTACTTCCTTCTAGTCTTCCAACAACCTCCATGGCAATCACCATATTAACATTTCATTGTTGTGATGAACTAATTCTGTCTTGCTTCAGCTAAATTTTTTTTGTTTTTAGTTTTCCAACATGCTACCGCCAATGGTGGGGCCAATGATCCTGGGCTCTCATGTGGCTACGATCATGCTGTGGTTCTGCCTCGCCCTCCTGAGCACAACCATCTCACACTGTGGCTACCACCTGCCCTTCCTGCCATCACCGGAGTTCCACGACTTCCACCACCTCAAGTAATGGCCTGCCTTTATTCATTCCTTTGATTTGTGAGCTTTTCCCCACTACCTTCTCTGACCCCATTCTCAGGCCTCGTTGAAGGTTTGAGAAACACGAGTGGACTCTGAGCCTTTCCACTCAGCAGCACATGTCACCCATGCAGTTTAGACTTCAAGCTCAAATCCCAAATGCATATGGCTACCATGCTCTTGCTTTTCAGAGTAAAAAGTACCATGCGTTGAATCTAAAATAAACCATTTAAAAGCATCTCCCTGCAAAAGCAGTGCTCAAAACCACTAGACTCATTCATTCAAGGTTGCCCAGATCACGCTTTAGATAATTGAGTTTTGGAATTTAATGACTTGTAATCAGACGCAGATGCCACCTTTTCCCATCTTGTGCCGACTGCATTTGCTCCAGGACTATGACTATTAGCCCATGCTCTAGCATCCTGTTATTTGGTCAATTTTAAAACAAAGAGAAAATATATTAGCATTTTCCTGGCGCTAAAGACGGAATTGTTGGTCTTGCTGCATTCCTGCATGAGGAATTAAATGTGGCTCTTTAGGCGTTCTGTAACCCTCCACACACAACAGGGCATAGGACTGAGCTTTTAGAGAACGATCAGCCACTGCAACAAGGTGCAGCAGTAACATTGGTGGGGGCTACAAACCTCTTCAGTTGTCATTACCCCCCCCCCCAGCTTCATAGGGCACCACAACCAGATCTCTTTTGGGGCCAATATGATGGCAACACAGCAGTGCTGTGCATTTCCAGGTAAAAGAGCTGGGTTTGAATGTTTCCTTTCCAGACTTAGATGGTCTCTCTTGGCCCTACAATATAGTGGGGGCAATGTTCACAGTCCATCATAGTGGGAGGGTCTCTGCTGTTGCTGAACAGCAGCACTTAGTGGTCCGATTCAAAAGGCACATAGACCAGTTTCCTGAGAGAGTGCCAGCGTGTTCCTGCAAGCCCCACCCTCAAATCAAAGATGCACTAGGCTGAAATGGGAAGAGTTAAAAATTCTCATAGAACCATAGCTCCAGCAAAGGCTGGTGCCGATTGAGATGGAAACCCAAAAGCAGTTACAGGAAAAAGGCCATTTCTTCAAACACAAAAAAGAATTTGCTCTCTAAGCAATGCATTTTCCGTTTGGTTTCCAGGTTTAACCAGTGCTACGGCGTCCTGGGAGTGCTGGATCGCCTGCATGCCACGGACACAGTGTTCAAGCAAACCAAAGCCTACGAAAGGCACGTGCTGCTACTGAACCTCACCCCCCTCAGCGAAAGCATCCCTGACCCCCCCAGGAAATGCCAAGGAAAAGGGGTCTCACTACCCACCATCTCCAGCCTTTGCAAGGAAACTAGAGCAGATACAGAAGTTATACATAGGTGTGAAGTAAAAAGGATGATTATGTAGCCAAAATAACATCTCGTTGCTACTGTGCTAGTTATACTATACTGACTACTACACTTTGAGGCCAAAATCAAATCTTCTTAACTTCCTGGGGCTTGATAAACATCACACAGACTGCAGTGTCACTACAAACCACTCTAAACATCCGACACTAAGCCTAGGCGATGTTGGATCAAAAACAAAAGAAAAAAGTATGCTTTATGAGAATAGTAAAAAAAAGTTCCATACAGGGAGCTTATAGAAGTGATGACTAAAATTGGTGTAAAAACACAGCCTTAATCCAATGCAGAAAGAGTTCCCTACTCAGTAGTGTTATAAAATTGGTTAAGAGACTAAGCTGGTCCCTTATTTACAGTTTCATAATCATCTATAAATCAGTAATGGATCAGTGAAAGCTACTCACTCCTTTTAAGCATGCGATTTGCAGCTCAGTTTGAGTGACTTGCTCCTGGTTCTGAACCAACCACGGGATCAGCAGCTCTCCTGCACTTCTTCATTTTGGACGGTGTGATTCAGTGGCAAAGTCGGACAATTCCTATTGTTGGAACAATCAAGTGCCAAAATCGCCAACCCAATTTCTTTTGCTTCAAGCCCCCTATTTCCCCATTATGAAGGCGCTGTCCTCATATACAGGAGTTCACACCCTTCTGTTTATGGCGAACTGCTCTGCATGGCTTTAGTAATAGCAAGAATGTTTGGTGATTTCACCTAGCAGAAAAGATGAGAGCACATGATGAGAGGAGTGCTTTCCCCCTTAGGCTCTGTTCATTCAGTGTAGTTGCAGTGGGTGTTTTCTTTGGCATAAATACACTCGCGTCATACTGGCTCCCAGCAGCCATGGAGTATTTTATGCAGCTATAAAATGCAGTGGTAGGACAAGGAGACCTAAACAAGGCTAGTTTAAAAGTGTTTTAAGCAACCCAGATACAGACTGTGTATCGCTGCAGTTTTTAGTATAGTAACAGGTGTTTGGTGGCAAACACCGTAAAATCTGCCTTGCCATTGGCTAGTATTCAAGCATGATCCTTGAAAGGGAAGGACCCAAAAAGCACGAAGGAAGGCGATCTATAATAGCCGTCAGGATGAAAGAAAAGAAATAGATGCCTGTAGTCTTAAAACAATCCTTTATTGCAGTGGAGACACAAGGGTAGCCCGACTCTGGCCGGGTTTCGCCGTTTCAAAACGGCTGCCTTTGCTAGTGGAGTTCTGCTATCGCGAATGCTTCAAGACGCAACATAAGAGATCATACAGCTCTTTATATGATCACATTATATTCTTAGTCGATATATAACTAATGAATTCAAGAAGATTATTGTAAGCCCCTGAGGCAGCCGTTTTGAAACGGCGAAACTCGGCCAGAGTCGGGCTACCCTTGTGTCTCCACTGCAATAAAGGATTGTTTTAAGACTACAGGCATCTATTTCTTTTCTTTCATCCTGACTAGTATTCAAGCATACATCCACCTGAAACTCTACTTACCCACCAGACTGCAGGATTTAGAAAACACATGATTCTGTCCATAGACATTTTAAATTCTTCTGCATCCTAACTAAATTATACTATGAACTCAGTTTCCCCCAAAACACACACACTTGCTCCTGGAATTTTGCTTAAACTTATTTTGATAGAAGTAATCTGTTCTGTACAATGTACTATATTGGTTCTTAAACAATATTCCATATAATCAGCAGTATTACCGAGAAAAAAACCAAACCAGCTTCATTTGCATTTTTATGTGAGTATATAGTAGACCGGGGTAGGCAGCTCTGGTCCTTAAGTGCTGTAAACCAGATGGCTTTTCAAGATATCGCCAGTGAATATGCAGGAGATGCATTTATATACAGTGGCAGCAGTGCTCGTAAATGCATTTCAAGCATGCTCATTGCAGGTATTTTGAAAACTTCACTGGCTTGTGGCACTAAGGGACCAGAGAAGTCTACCTCTGGGGCACGCATTTTACTACTTGTTAGATGCCATTAATCTGATGAAGTAGCAGGCACCAAATACCACCAAGGCTACTTTTACCTTTCCTATAAATTCTTCAGAACTTTGTGCACGCCCAACTTGCGTTATATGTACATGAGCACCTCTTCCTGTTCCTATGTTCTAACAAGTGGCAATTAGTGAATAGAAAACTAACAAAGCTAGGAAAAGATGAATACCTTTATTAGGTTACAATTTAAAGATACAAGTTTCAGGGATTCTATCCTCATAGACAACATCTTTAGCAGTCTTCAACACTTTTTTTTTATTATTATTAGTTTTACAACCAGCAGGCTGTTCAATTGTCTTTTAACTAGTTTTATCAAGCTAACAGCTACTGCTTCTTGTAACTAAGGACTGACCTCACATCCCAAAGACGCCTGCTTAACCTGGCTATTCCTTGCAAGAACGCACAAGGCAATGAAAAGAAGGCATGCAACACTCACAATTGCTTACAGTGCAGAAACATCAAGAGTCTTCTTCAGATATTTGTAGCTGCTGAAAATCAATTGTGTTATCTCGTCCGTAGGAATTCTTAGAAATGTCAGGCTTTTACAGCAGTCCATGGAGATTTGATGCTAAGTGCTGAAAAGAAACAGGTCTGCATTGCACACCAATTTCTCCCTTTACATCTAATATAAGCAGCCAGCTTGTGAAAGAAAAGTTGAGTATATGTCTCTCTGCTGTAGGACTTCTACCCAAATTTTGATTCACTTAACCAATAATCACTTAATACCATTACTATGCAGTGAAAAGTCTTAGCAAACAAATTGGATGGCATCTCTTTTTGCCTTATGAGATTAGTTACCAAAAATAGAGAATAGAAACCAAGCATCTTGATGTTCAGATGCATATTCCTTGTATACAAATTTACTTCTTATTGGCACATGAAGCAGTTATTACCTTAACATTTGTAAGTGTACATTTAAACCCAAGGTCATGTAATATAACACAAAAAGGAAAACCCAAGAGGCTTTGGCATTGTATGTCTTCTAAATGGTGCCTAACCATTAGCACATTCCAGTTTATTGCTATTCGTAAAGGGAAGGAATAGAATTTTTAAAATAATGTCCATAAAATAGAGTTAAAGATTCAAATCCCAATATCACCATGTTCAAATTCATGGTCTTTGTCAAGGCAAGATTCAAATTATATAGTCTAGAAAACAGTAAAAATACATCGACTTCACTATCTTTACCATGATCCCATTCCGTCATGGCACATACATGCACACCCTGAAGGTCTCAGGTTTACAAAGTGATTCATCACTGGATCAATGCATTTAATGCCATGGACAAGCACAGATTAAACCCATCTGAAGTGCAATCGGATACCAATCAGTTACCCTTGTGTGTTCACTAGATATCTATCAATAAATTGTGTTTGAACCTTTCTGGCTTCTGCCTCTCTATTTGGGTCTGAAAATGCTATTTTTAAAATTTTTTTTTTTAAGGGAAGGAAGAATGGAAAAGAGGTAGCTGTACCCTGTTTTCATCAAAGTGGGTCCAGAAAACAGGACAAAATCCTTTGTTCATTACGAACACAGCAAACAGGCAGGGAAGACAAGTTATATGCTTATTTCAGTTTTTTGGCATCTTGCTTATGTGAGCTAGAAATGTCAGATTTGTTCTCCTTACAGAACAACATCCTGGCATCCAGCTATGTGGCTTTGACCCTGATCAAAGCCACATAGAAGGCAGCAGTAAAGAAAAAAGTCTTTAAAATTACACACTTGGCAATGAGCATCACTAAAGTATGCTCTTTCAGATTTATATTGTATTGCTATGGAGAAATAAGTGCTTACAGTTTCTAAAATCTGCTATATGAATCCTCAGACATCACACTGATAATACAAGCAGCTGAGGGACAGAAGGATGACCATTAAACAAATAATGAAAGGAGTATAGCAGTAGTAAGAGTTGCATGGTTTTTCCTCCTCCCTTGAAAAACTGTTTCAGCACAATTAAATAGCAAAGTTGCTTATATGTAAACGGCACTCATAGGTGGCAGATGAATTAGTCATCACTCATGGGTGATGTCTGACAGCATCGAACGGAACCAAACTCTCTTAGCTCAGCAACACTTTACTGAGCATCAGTTGTAGTTCACATGCGCCCTGCCTCATGAGCACCTCAAGTCTCCATTTGTCTGAGCTCTGCTGCACAGATGCATGGCAAGCTACAAACATGGCCAGATTATCTCCCATGGTGAGGCAAGCCTGAAAGATGCAGAACCTCAGAAGAGCGCCAAGGCTAAGCACCAGCACAAATGCCGGCATTGAAGATGCTCATGATGTGGGAGCTGGGCCAGGGTTCTTCACGCCTTATTCCCCACTCAGGAAAGTTGCCCCCACATACACCTTGCCGCCAGTTCCTGCATCTGCCTCAGGATTGGGGGTTGAACAAGGCTAGAACGCCTACTGTAGAGGGCGGTTGGAGCAAGAGAGCCCAGACGGTCCCATGCCAGGCTCTACTTTGGCACCATTTCTCTACAGTTTTGTTAGTCTTTTATTCTTTGGCCTAGTTTCTTTCTGCCTTATTGCATCTCAACCATACAGAAACTTTTGTTACACATGAAATTGGTTTTGAATAGTCAAAAACCAGATCATTTTGTTAAATAGCGATTAAAACCACTACTCAATTTTGACAATTTCCATACAATACTTTAAATGTTTATTTTTGCTAATTTGGACTATTGCAATGTTCTTTTACTCTGATTACCTTTGAACAAATTAAGACCATTACAACTTTTACAGAATGCCACAGCCAGAACCTTAACGGGTGAAAAAAAAATTATATTACTCCTACATTGACCAGCTCTAACTTCATGTCTTGCAATAGCCTGAAAGCTACATCTGAAGTACAGAAGGGAGGCGGCACAAGGCTCTCAGATTTGCCCAGGGCACGTAATACTTTTATACCAACCTGGAGAGTGCACACCACACACAGACCCCTACTATTCACCCATCTTCCATTTCTCCAGGGGGAAAATGCTGGGGGAAAAAAATGGAAGGTAGGTTGTAGGGTTCCTGGGAATATAAGAACTTGCCATACTGGGTCAGACAGAGGGTCTATCAAGCCCAGTATCCTCTTTCTAACAGTGGCCAATCCAGGTTACAAGTACCTGGCAAGATCCCAAACAGTAAACAGACCCTATGCTACTGTGCAATGATAAGCAGTGGCTTAAAATACAAATGCAGTCTTGTAGAAACTACAAGTGTCACCAGCCAAGTTTCCATTATAGCACCACCACTCTAAAAATACAAAAAGCAGATTTTTAATACCATTGCAGTTTCCAAAAATTACAGGCTCCTACAGTTATCTTAGTGTTCATTCATAGCAATCCTAATATATATATGTCATGTGTATCTGGAAAATAAAACTGTAAACAAGGTTTACATTCCTCAAATACTGCTCTATTCTTCACCTTGACCCTCACCTAAACACATCAGTTTCTGCTCACTGCAAAACTGATGGTTTTATAAACTGTGTCATTTGATTGTTTCAACAGTGAGCAAGGAAGTCTTTTCCTTATTGTTGACAGCAATTACTAATAAAATAAAAATTAAGCTTTATTTCTCTCTTCTCCCCCACAAAGTAGATTTTCAACTGAATAGAAATATTTTTGGATAACTATCCCAGTTACAAATGTTCTCTTTCCTAAAAGCAGGCTCTCTTGGTCGCATTTTGTCCATCACTGCCAGGTGATGGACAAAAGTTACAGTACAACATGGACGCTGCAGAATCTTAATTCAAATGTCTTCTTGATGATCTGGAAAGTGTTTCAATAAAACCGATTCTGTTTAAGAATAATTCTAAAAACAAAGCAGAGTTGCTTACCTGTAACAGGTGTTCTCAGAGGACAGCAGGATGTTAGCCCCCACACATGGGTAACATCATCAGATGGAGCACGATACGGAAAACTCATGTCAAAAGTATCTAGAAACTTTGACTAAGCACACTGAGCATGCTCTATACCACGCATCCAAGCAGGGGTCCCTCTTCAGTCTCAACATAGACTTATGATAAAAAAATTAGGAGAAAGCCAACTCCATGGGGTGGCGGGCGGGTTTTGTGAGGACCAACATCCTGCTGTCCTCTAAGAACATTTGTTACTGGTAAGCAGCTCTTTCTCCAAGGACAAGCAGGATGTCGGAAGGTTCGGAGAACTGGGTTCTACACATCAGACTGCCCGAATCTGTCGTGTAAGCAACCCTATCCAGACAGTAATGGTATGTGAATGTGTGGAGAGAACTCTACAGCACACCCTTGCAGATGATATCCACGGGAACTGCTCGCAAGTAGGCCACCAACACTGCCATCTCTGACAGAATGAGCCTTGACGTGAACCCCAAGATACAGTCCTACCTGGGCATAGCAGAAGGTGCAATCTGCTAGCCAACTGGATACGTCTGTCTGGCAATGGCAACCTATTCTTATCAAAAGAAATAAAAAGTTGGGTGGACTGTCCATGGGCTTCTGTCTGCTCCAGATAGAATGCGAAGGCTCGCTTGCAGTCCAAACTGTGCAGTGCTTGTTCGCCTTGGTGTGAATGGGGCCTAGGAAAGAATATTGGCAGGACAATTGACTGGTTAAGATAGAAATCCATCACCACCTTAGGCAGGAACTTAGAGTGTATGCTCAATATCACCCTCTCATGATAAACCTTACTGTAAGGTGGATAAGTCACTAAGGCCCAGAGCTCACTCCGTGCTGAAGTGACCACCACCAAAAATATGACCTTCCAGGTCAGGTACTTCAGGTCACAGGTGCACAGCAGCTCAAAAAGGGCTTTCATCAGCTGAGCTAACTCCATGCTGAGGTCCCAAGTCACAGTGGGAGGCTTCAACTGAGGCAGGCCCTGCAGAAAACATATAAAACTATAGGCTATACAGAGATAGGTGTACCATCCACAGTGATGGTCTGCGCCAACTGCACTAAGATGAATTCTGACAGTTGATTTTTAAGCTAGCCTCTGAAAGGTGTAGAAGGTAATCAAGCAGATTTATGTGGTGCAGGAGAACGGATCTAGGGCCTTCTGCTCACACCACACAGAAAGCCACCTCTACTTCAATCCATAGGACTTTCTAGTGGATGGCTTTCTAGACCCTGAGAGACATCCTCACAAAGATCTCAACATCCAGACTGTTAGCAAAGGGTCTGTAGGTTGAGATGCCATACCATTGATCTTGCGTGATGAGATATGGGGAAGTCCCCAGATTGATTGGTCTCCAGATGGACATCTCCCACAGGAGTGGAAACCAGACCTGTCTCTGCCAATGAAGGGCTAAGGATCATAGTCCCCCTGTCTTTGCGAAGCTTCAAGAGAGTCTTTGCCACTAAGGGCATCGGAGGATACAAATACAGAAGATCCTTGCCCCAATGGGCATCTGAGGCTGGTTTTCCATCTGACCTGGACAAGGAATATAACTGAGGCACCTTCCTGTTGTGGGGAGGTGCGAACAGATCTATGTCCAGACTCCCCAGAAGCGGAATATCTAATTCGCTACCTCCTGGTCCAGGGACCACTTGTGGGTCTGAAGGCTCGACTTAGCCTGTCTGCCACCACGTTCTCCGTCCCAGCCCTGAGGTTGCTATCTCTGAAAGCCCACAGCATGTACCTGATTGCCCAGAGCTCCAGAAAGTTGATTTGACAAGTTCCTGAGCAGACTACAAAGCCTGGGGTGCTGAGCCCATGCACAGTATCTGAATATAATCCGCTTGAATTGCTGAAAAGTGGAATATAAATAAAGCTGGAAGGGAGGAGGCACAAGGCTTGGATTTACCTAGGGCTCCTAATACGGAAGGGAGTATACAGCTATGGTTAACACAATTTGAGTTGGAAGACTCCGAAAAGAAATCCCCTGTTCCAGATTGGAAATTACCCGCCACCAGGAAAAGGAGTTCCTGAGAGATGGGGTGACACGGATGCATTCCTGGAGGCTCTGCATGGCTTGGCGCCACTGCGACCTCAGGGTCCACTGGGCATGTGCAAACGTGCCAAGGGAGTGACATGGATAGTTGTGGCCATGTTGCTCAACAGCCTCAACATGTGCCAGGCTGATATCTGCTGGCTCTGGTGAAATTCTGCCTCAATGGTCGCCAAGGCGATGGCTCTCTGACGCGGCAGAAAGGCCTTGGCCTGAGCCATGTCTGGCAGGGCTCCAATGAAGTCCAACTGAGGTGACTGACTTGAGATGGGACTTTGGGCAGTTGAGAACGAACCCTAGTGACTCCAACATGGACCTGGTGGCCCCTGCCTGAGATGTGCCAATCGTCCAGATACGGGAAAACATGCACTCCCAAGCCTGCGGAGGTGTGCTGCCACTACGGCCAGGCATTTTGTGAAGACCCATGGGGTGGTTGTAAGCCCGAATGGCAACATCCAGTACTGGAAGTGCTGTGTCCCCACCACAAATCTGACATACTTCCTGTGACCACGGAAGATCTCGATATGGGTGTCTGAGGTTGAGGGAACACAGCCAGTCCCCTTTTTGCAAAGAGGGGCATTAGGTGCCCAGGGAAACCATCTTCAATTCTTTTTTTTTTTTTAGAAACTTGTTCAAGGCCCTCAGGTCTAGGATGGGAAAGAGTTCTCCTGTTCTCTTTGGAATCAGGAAGTACCTGGAGTAGAATCCCTCACCCTCTTTGTCCTGGTGGTACAGGCTCAACCGCTCTGGCCATTAAAAGGGAGAAGAGAGTCGCCTGTAGTACCTCCTGATATACTACTGGCCCCCAATTAGGCAAGGAGGGCAATTTGGCAGAAAACCCTATAGATTTAATTGGTACCCCAGCAGACAATGGACAAAATCCAGTGGTCCAAGGATACATTGGCCCACTGGTTCACAAAGAATTGCAGCCTGCCCTCAACCAGAGAGTCCACTGTCCCGCATACAGGCAACTGGCTTACTCTCCCTATGGCCCAGTCATAACCCCGTCCCTAGAGTTGACTGAGGAGCCGGCTGGGGCTTGGAAGCTCTCTGTTGCCTTGGACAGCCATGGGAGTTATGATGGTGTGGACGGGATCAAGGTGGTGGATAGTACTTGCTTTTATGAAAGTGACTTCTTTGGCCATGGCGGCCTCCTGGAGAAGGAGTACAGGTCTAGAGTACTGGCAGAGAGTTGCTGGAGGGTTTCAAGATGGTCCTGGAGTTGGGCCACAGCATCCCTCACCTTATCTCTGAAGAGAATCTCTCCAGTACACAGCATGTCAGTGAGTCATTCTTGTACCTCTGGTTGGAGATCAGAGGCCTGCAACCATGCCATTCTGCGGATGCCAATTCCTGCTGCATAGACCCTCAATATCATTGAGAACATTGTAGGTCATACACTGTTTCCCGCACTCCAAATCCTTGTGCACCATTGACATGAGGATGTCTTGCTGCTGTTGAAATAGCTGCTCAGCCATCTCCTGCACCTGCTTCCAGATGTCAGAGTATTGGCTCATGTAAAGCTGGTAGGCAGCGATGCAGGCAATAAGCATGGCATCCTGAAACACCTTCCTTGCAAGAACATCCATCGGAAGGGGGGGGGGGGGGAAGAATAGGTCTGAGAGCACTTGGCCTTCCTTGAGGGCAGATTCAACCATCACAGACTGAGGCGGCAGCTGACACTTATCAAATCTGGCAGCCTTCTGGATGAGGTAAACTTGTCCACCTTCTTATTAACGGGAGCCACTGTGAGCGGGTGTTCTCAAATCCTCAGCAACTCCTTAAGGATCTCATGTACCAGGACCGCCACAATCTCCTTAGGAAGCTCCACAAACTGGAGGATCTCAAGCATTTTGTGCCTGGCATCCTCCTCTGTCAAGTTGGAATGGGATGGCCTCCGCCAACACCCTCACAAAACCTGCGAAGGTTAAGCCCTCAGGCAAAGACTTTCCTCAGTCCTCTGAAGAAGGGTCTAACTGGAGACCTTCCAAATCCTCAGAGGACACCATCTGATCATCCTCCTAGGGATCATAGGGACCCTCATCCTCATTGTATGCCACAGGGGATGGGGATCTAGGTGCTTGGCCTATGTCCAGAGGTGCAGGCACCGACTGAACTGGATGAGGGACTATAGGCCTCAGCATCCCCACTGGCCTTGGTAGAGCTTCCTCCTTCTTGGAACCAGTAACCACCGCCTTTATCAGTAGGGTTAGGCCTCGGTGCTCTGCCAGGCACCGGTGCCGACCCAGGCATCAACACCTGTTGGGTTGGTAATGCACAGATAAGCACAATGAGCTTCTCCAGAAGCATGTGAGGACAGGCGGTACTGGCTCTGGTGCCACAGGACCAAAGCTCTGCAGTACCTGCTCCACCTCCAGCTGGACTCGACTCTCCAGCTCCTCCTCGAATGTTGCCGATGCCAAAATGGACTGGGAGGAAGGAGGGGCAACCATATTTTCCTCAGACCCGCAAGAGGGATTGGCGAAGACTGTAGAGGACCCTGGGTATTGATGGAAAGTTGGTGCTCCTCACCACAGGGTCACTTTGGGGGCTTCATGGGAAAATCCAGTGCATCCCCGTGCATTGACTGGGACCAGTGCTGATGCTTAAGATTTCCTCAATGCTCAGCCCGGTTCTTTCCCAGTGCTGAGGTCAAGGGCAAACCCAGCATTCTTGATACAGAGATAGACAATGGTTGGTTTCCGTAGCCCCTATCCACCAGTAACTTCAACAGAACCAACGGTCCCACCGATATTGATGGTGAGGAGTGCATTGGTGCAGCTCTGAAGTCCTTCGATGCTGATGGCTCAGACTTTGACTTAACAAGATGTATCAGCTCTTCGGGTCAAAGCAGACGTCCCTTCGGGGTCATCTGGGCGCACAAGCAGTAACCTTGGATATCATGCGATGCCCTCAGGCAGAGGATGAAAATTTCATGAGGATTAGTGATGGACATAGTTCTCAGGCACTAGGGACATCAGCGAAATCCAGACATGGCCATGACAGGGCAAAATAAAAGGGTAGAAGGACGGAACGATGGTGGCAGGCACCGAGGCACCACCACAATGGGGGGAACCAATCACGAAAAGAAACTTACCCAAAATGCTGAAAACCCTGACTGGAGATACTACAGGGAGGCACAGAGAGGGACCCAGCAATGGATTGAAGAAAAGGATCATGAAAAACTGCAACAAAAGAGTTTTCCAGAAGGCAAAAAGCCAAGGTTAGAGCTCAAACTGCAAGGCTCAGAGCTTTGCGGAAAAAAAGACTGAAGAGGGATCCTGCGTGGAAAATGTGGTATAGGGCATGCTGGACATGCTCAGTGTGCCTAGTCAAAATCTCTAGAAATTTTGACATAAGTTTTCCATATCTGGCTCCTTCTGTCATCCATGTGCGAGGACTAACATCCTGCTTGTCCCTGGAGAAAATTGCATGTTATAATTAGATACAATTTTCCTTTCGTTTCTGAACCAGAAAAACAAAATATAAAAAGTTGTCCATTTGTCTTTTAAAGGCTTTTATTTTTATACATTTTTTTGTATTAAAAAGGAAAAGGCATAATTACCACAAATTACAAAGGACTAAGCACTACTATAATAAGGAATCACATCAGCCTAAACTGCGGATATTCTGAATAATATTAATGTTATAATACAAGCTCTTCTCATTCAAGTATTTTACATTTTTTCTTTTTTTTTTTTCTTTTATTTCTTTAAACATAATGATCCTAGCATAATGGTCAAGATTATGTACTATTAACATTCGATGGATCAGAACAGCGGCTTTATTATTCACACACAGTTTTTATTTCCTCCCAGGTATGCATTACGTTGGGGGTGGGGAGTGGGTGGGGGGAAGTTTTTCTCCAAAATGCAGCTGAAGTGTTTGCAAAGATTTTCTCGTTTGAACGTTAGGGATGGGGTAACACTGGTTTCAATGCCTCCTCAACCCCCCACCCCCCACACATCTATTTCACGCTGTCCACAAACACAGACAAGGTGTGGAGCTTGGATCCAGGACCAGTCTGGGAACATTTAGACAACTCCCCAGGTATTCGCCAGCACCTCCTGGCTGGGACCTGCCGTGTATCAGGCACACATCCCATGAGAAATGAATACATAGAAATATGTGAAGCACTGCTGAAATGTCTACAATGAAAGGCAGCCTGCTCAAGTTTCTATTACAGATCAGTCATCCATGAGGTTGTGTTTTTTTGTTTTTATCTTAAACATTTTTGATGAAAGACTTCCCCCACCCACAAAGTTCTAAACAGTCACTTTAGTTATATATTGTATGACTGGATGTCAATTTCTACCACCATCATCAGTTTCTTAGGCTACATTTTTTTAGCCTGAGAAATCCCAAATCACCCAACAGCTAAGGTTGCCTGCATTTCAGGCTATTCCATGGGCTTGGATAGGATGCATTTCATCACTTGTAGCCACAGCTTCCCAGGCCACGTTGACAACCTTCTGAGGTGGTCACGGACGAAGAAAACATTCACATTTATTAATTCCTCCTCCAGATTCCAGCTGCTGAACAGCACCCAACTTGAAAAGCAGCTCCAACAGTCAGAGACCTCTTATTACATAACACAAAACCATGACGTCTCAAAATAGCAGAAAGGAGAAGGGGGAAAAAGACCAAGACAAACATATCCTGAGTGGGTGTCAGGTCAATCTAAGCTTTTTTCAATCCCCAGAAATAGGCTACACAGAGGGGTACCTAAGCTCTGTCACAGCATAGTTGCCCTGCCACCACCGATGGTGGTCACTGACAAACCAACCTATAAATATGACAAAGGTCACAGACTGGAAGGAGGGGGGGTGGGCTTTGAAACTATATTCCTCTCAAGACACCAAATGAGTACATAAAAATTCTAATCAATTTAGTAAAGATAAGCACCCCAGCTTTTACAAAAATCAAATAAAAATCTAGCTTCGTGTTGTTTCAAGACCCCAGCAGCTTTATAAGAGAAAGTCTCATCACAGAAAGACCTGCTTCAAGTTCAAGCATCTTCAGAAAATAAAAGATGTAACTCACCTGTGCAAAGCCTATTCCTTAAAACCTTTTCAGCCCCAAATACACTAACCAAAAAGTTGGACAGGGAAACTGCCTCCCTGAACTCTTTTCCATCACAGATGACCAAGACCTGAGAAATCGCTGCCAGCCCAGCCCAAAAAAAAAAAAAAAAATTACAAATTAAAAAAAATTCCGTAACAGGAAAAGCTACCAGGCAAAGGGTTAAAGGGCATGAGACCAGATTGCTGAAATTATTTTCTTCAACACTGTTACAGGTTAAAGCAGAAGCTGAATTAAGCTTAAAACTGACACATTCCCAAGCCAGCAGCGGAACAGAAGTCAAGGTGTGACTCGCACGTTTTCAATATTTTACCGTGTGAAAATACAATGTCATCTTGCACCTGTCGAGGCTGTCTGCAAGGGGTTACAATGGAGGTGCACCGGGTACCTGGATTCCCATCTATTCACTCCTGGCAAGGAAACTGAAATTGTGGGGCAAAGATTCTGAACAGCACAAGGGCCTGGGATCTGGACTAACACGACCCCTTGGCACCTGGGGAATACTATTCACAATTAAAAACTTATTTTCCATTTTTTGTATTTTTTTTTTTTTAAACACACCACCAAAAGGTACTGCAAGGTAAAGTTACTCCACCCCCGACCCCACTAGCATTTAATTAATTCTAATTTTAATAAGTCTCTCACATACTGTGACACCAGTCCATGGAGACAAACTTTATATTACAGTACAGGGATGAGCCTTCAAAGCGAAATCCAGCAAGTAAGGCATGACCAGAAAGCATTAAGAGGCCCTTATATTAAAAAGGTTTCTCCCAGTTTGTGACCTGGGAAAAAGTAAATGTAGCAATAATGATGGAGAATAAACCAGCAATGGTTAAGAATGACTCGTCTATCTGATCTATTTTGTTCTAAATCCCTGTACAGCGCTCCTGCCTCTTCACCCACCCTACCCTAGTAAATGGGTATCTAATGTGCAGGGCTAGAGACAGATCTAAGCATTAACATTTGTGGGATGCATGGGCCCACTTCACCTTTTCCAGGATACAGAGCCCGGACAGATTCCACTACCTAGCGCCAGATCCATGCTTGGCACAGTTTCTTTAACAGAGTCAGCAGCAAGGTTCAGGAGCTTTGAAAAACTCCTTGTGCCTCAGAGTGCTAAACAATGCAAAGGAGGCACAGAGGGTGGGAGAGGTAACACCATTAATATTCCACAGCAGGGGCATTCCTGCATAAATACCCCCCTGGATGTCAGCTTACCCTGCACTGTCCATTATCTCCCAGCCTCTTCCTCCCCCCAACACATACAAAAACAAAAAAACCCCCTCACAAACCAAACCTGAGCCTCAGTGTTGGCGATCCTAATGTGAAGATACCTAGCTTCCAGAAGTGCACACATCATTACTATGGAATCTACCGCAGAAACACACTCGATGTTCCTCCTCCTCATTACCTCATCCATAAAATACTTAGAGCAACTGGCCCATGCTAAGGCTTCTAAAACTTTCCCAACTCACTGGGGGGGTGGATAAGCAAGGATTCTGGCACCCTGTAAAAAGGCTCACAGTAGATACCGGACTGTTTCCTGCCAGAAGAAGTCATCTCTTCCTGTTCACCTTTCAAATTATCTTTCCAAGGTACCCAATTCCAGATGTTTTGTAGATCTTCAAACCACTCCCCTCCCCCCAATTCCATGTGTCTAGCTTTACTCAATACATGGAAGCAGGAACACAGGCAAAGGTTGCATACTTTCTGCCAGTTTGGCCCTGGGTTTATGATCGAGGCAGGTCCATCTTTGGTAGACCTTAAGCCATTCATGTGCCCCACAAGCCCTAGTGTAAGCTTCACTTCATTCCTTTACCCAAGAGCAAGGCAAAGTGTTACCATATGGGCCAGCTTTTCTTTCCCTCTTCCATCTGCATAAAATAAGCAGAATAGAAAATTCCAGCTGATAAGAGCAAAACAAAACTCCAGCTCTGGCCCTACAGACTACGATTTTCTTGGCTCCAGACTCTTTGGCTTCCTTGTGGAACAGTTCATTGCACCCAGATTTTCCCCTCCCTCATATTCTAACACAATCATGTTTCAATACCAATAGCAGCCAGTGGAAACAGGCTCTCTACAAGTTAATCACTTTCCAGGAAATCAATTGTGCATAAAACATTATGACCTCTTCACCTTGGTACCATTAGATCAGCCTGAAAAGTAGCTCTAAGGTTGCAGGAGATGCTTGTCAAAAGTCCAAGATGCTTCTTACACCTCACAAGGTCTCACCATTTCACCTCCTCACCCCACCCTAGCAAACTGGGCAACAGTAAGGGAGAATCACCACACTCAAACTTCTTCAGCTGAAGACAGCTTTGAAATCTGAGTCAGTTTCCATCTGCTGGCAGGGGAGCATAACCCATTGGTCCTGAGTCCATCTGGCTACATGCTAGAAAAGATGACCTTTTCTGTTTTCATTGTATTCCTGACATGGCAGTGGGCTGGTCAGATCCAACCACCACCCCTGCACTCTGCAGAAGGTAATGAGCAATAAAACACACCAGCTCTCAGAAGGCATGCCGCAAGCAATTTTCCTCCATGCCAGATCTGTTTTAAGGGAAGCATCAAAACTCCGACATGCCTCTGCCCATTTCACAAACAAGCAGACATGAAGCCACAGGAGCAGGGCCTCATCCTTCTCCCTCACCTCCAAGAACCCCATATTTGACTACAACTCCCACTAGTAAGCGGCCAAGATTGTCTTTCATCTGAATAATTTACTACTGAAGAAAATCTAGCAGCAATGAGCAGAGAAGTTCAAATGACCCTCACACAATCATAGCAGCTAATGGCTTTCTTTTTCTATGTTGTGCTTTGCAAGCAAACTAGCTCACTGCTCTTGTTCAGGAGACCAAGTATGCTCTAAAGCAAGCTCAGACAATAGCACCCAAATTCTCCAATCAGAAACAAAAGTAGTGTCCTCAAACCCTACACCTCCTAATCCCCTTCCGAGCAGCAGCTTCCTCCGTGGACACCCAACCCCAAGTCAAGATTGGATTTGGTGGACATGTATCCCTTCTATCCAACATGCCACCTACTTTATATAGGTGCAGCCATAAATTGCTACTAATGCCATACCTGCCCTGTCAGACAACAGACCCCAGCAGCTGCCAAGTGTCTGCAGATTATTCATGAGTTCTCTCATGTATGACTTAGATCAGTAATAAAGTTAGAGGGGGAAGGGGAAGGTTTCAGGTAGCTTCCCTTGCTTTCTGACAAAATATATCAGAAAGCAGGCCTGCCCAAGTCACCCATCCTGCTAATTAAGCCCCGCGGCCCTGTCAATGCCTGGAAGGGCAAAGCCGAATACTGTAGAGGTAGAAACTACAATAAATGCATTTCACCCCCCACCCCCTAGTAAATAAGGACTGATGTCAAGAGAAAAATGCAGCATCGCATCCTCGATAGTCTATATGCAGTGCCAGAGCGGAGGCGGCTGGCAACCCCCCATGCTGTACACAGAAGCTTACCAGCAGTGTCATCACTGAAAGGGGGTGGCCATGATCCACAGCCTGGGGACCAAACTAAAGCACTCAAACCGCCAGGCACCTAAGCATCAACAAATATCCACATTACACATACACATCAATAAAATCACCAGCAAGTCAGATTTAGAGGGATTTGTTTTACCCATTAGTAGCAATTTGTTTTGAAAATTTTTTTCTCTCCAAATAAAATCATCAGCAGATGGCTCTGTAACCTTCCAGTACCATCCTAGTGCATGTCCCAAGCTCCTCCCCATTATACGCCCTAGCGTAAGTCATAAATGATGTGGAGTTGTGGTGGGCAAGTGTACGGCAGTGTACTGGTGGCCTCTGCACGAGATGGTGAAGTCTGCAAGCCCAGCTGGAAAAGCCTCTGCACATGCAGCAGCTTCTTAAGACCTTGCCGTCCCGGTTGAGAGTCTTCCGATGGAGAAGGCAGACAACTCCTATCCTTTTAACTTGCTCCTGGGCTGTGGGGCGCGGCTGCGGACTCGGCAGTCTGAAAGATCACCAGTCACGGGGATAGGATAAAACTGGCAGTGGAAAGGAGGAGGAGGAGGAGGAACCTTCTTCATCCTTGATGGGACAGATCTCTTCCACCTGATCCCGCCCCACAGCTGCTTGCCTCGGGGAAACCGAGCAGCCCCCACCTCCAAAACTCAAGCTCCAAGATGGCAAGAAAAACCATAAAGAAGAAAAGCAGGTTTCAAGTTCCCACTCTATAAGGCAACTTTTTTTTTTCCGATTTTTTTTTTTAAATATTTTCAAAGGAAGGCAAAGGAAGAAGTCTTTAAAAAAAAAAAAAAGTGTCTTTACCATGGATTGTTTTTGTTTCTCTTTTCTGTTAAGTCATTGAGAAGATGAAGGAAATTTTTTTTTCCAATAGTTCTCATGCAGCAAAGCTCTCTTGAAAAGGAAACCAAAGCAGAAGTCACACTTTTTCCGTCCAAAACGGTCTCCGTGCAGTATGGAGTCTGTGCAGTCACTCCCAACGAGGGCTGACGTCAAGGCTCCTCCCAGCAGCCTTCTAATGTTTCACCGATGGGGAGGGAAGGGGGGGGGGGTGGCAGGAGCAGGACATTAAGAATGAGGATTCCCATCTTATACAGGAGCCAAGCTGTGCCATTTCTGAAGTTCCAAGGCAGAGGAGAGAAGGGGGAAGGAAGGGAACTGCAGAAGAGGTTGGGGGGGGGGGGGGGGGGGGGGGAGGGGGGCGAAGATTTCAATCCAGCCTTGCTTGTCTTTGCTGTTCTGCCCAGTAATTTTGGAAATATGGGTAGATGTTTATCAATAATTTAAAGCTTGATATATATATATATATTTTTTGTTTTTATCTTCTTCTTTCCCCGGCAACCCTTCCCACTACAACAAAAAAATAATCTCTCCCACCCCCTCCCCTATGAAACTAAGACATCCAAAGCGTGGCTTCAGAATCCATGGGATGTGCTGTGGTGAAAACACAGGCCAATCTTGTGTGGTCTCATTCTTCCAGCTACGAGAGGGCCTGTGTGTGCTGAAATGTCTTCCCCGGTCTGCTTCTTGCAGCCTTATCCATGTCCTCTTAGTCCTGCCTCTTTCAAGAACCCCCCCTCCCCCCACCATTCCCCTTCAGCACAAGTGCTACTGTGGCCTACTTCCCCCCCAGTGTTTGAGATTCCACGGCTGCTGTGGCAGGGGTGTGATGGCTTGGGGTTTTGGCAGTCTCCTCGGCGGGTTTGCTGGACAAAGCCTGGGTCTGGCCCGAGGCTTTACTGGAAGACAGTGATGGGTAGCGCCTCCTGCCTTCTGCTCCCGACATCAAAGGTTGCCTCCGGTGGCTTCCCTCTTCGCTCATTGGTGGCTGTAAAGGAAAAGAAATATGAGGCTTCAGTCACTCTCTGTGGAAGGACAGAAGCTGCACAGAAAACAGGCATTTTGTTATCTAATAGTGAACTCGGGATTCTTCAAAACAAATCAACCACTGCATCCGGACAACTGCAACCATAAAATCTAACAGACTAGGGGTCTATCTGTAGGTGGAAAAATAGCCTTGAGAGAGCATTCTGCCACTGCGAATTATTGGGGAAAAAGCCACCCTCATTTATAAACAGATGTTCCAGAGAAGCAACTTTCATGAAAAAGAAAGCAAGCCCGAACCCCTTCTGTACTCACATCCACACGGAAGTCCTCCAGGCGGCGGAACTTGCTGAGGTATTCCTGCAGTTTGGGATCAATGGCCAGGTTCTTGGCTTTGGAATACTTTAAGAAGGCCCAAAATTTTTCAAGTCCATAAAGCTGCCCTGTGAGGCAAGGGAAGCATTCAGACATCACACATTAACCCTACCAAAGGCACATAGGACACGACAAAAAAGGGTGCATCTTTGCCCTCAGGCAGCTGAAAGGACAGGAAGCTCGCTGTAGAACCAGCAGTGAAATTTCTAAAATGTCCTACACATCACAGAATATGGCAGGGAGCAACTCTACAGCTTCCACAATACACAGGGAAGAGCTACATCCAATGCTCCCGATTTATCTGCACACAAGAAATCAGCCCCAGCTTTGGACAGATGGACTGGTTCCAACAACATCCTGCAAGATGACAGCATGAGACATGGCAATGACCTGTGCTTCCAGCTGAATGATCCACTTTTTACAAGCCTGCATTTCTCAGAATTAGGAGAAATTCTTGGAGTATTTTTGTGAACCTGTGTGTAACCACATCTCTCCTCCTGCTTTACAGATTACAAATGCAGATTATGGATAAGGAGACAAGTCTACGGAATATTAAAGGTGAGCTAGTTTTTAAACAAAGGAAAATATCCCCACAACACTAGGGTAAACCAGGGAAAGAAGCCATTTGGGATGAAAAGCCTGCCCAATGCCCAGGATTTTCCAAAAGTCAACTAGAATTTGTGGGTTCTCTGCTATGCTCTACAGCCCATGCTACCTCAAAGTTTTATCAAGAGGTAACTTTGAACATCTTGGCTCAGTATAGAGAGGTAGTTAGAAAACTTACCAGCTTCATAGTCCCGCATAGTTTCCTCCTGGAAATCTCGAAATATGTCTGCTCGGAATTTCTTCTCCAGGCCATAGCTGTAATATCTGAAAAGGCACTCCAGACCATACCTGGGAGGAGAGAGGAGAAAATAGTCAAGGTTAGACCTAGAGCTGCTATCTAAAGATAAAGGTAAAGTGGAAAGGGGTCAGCAGAAGCTTCGCCTTACAAAGACTTCATTAACTCTGAAAAGCAAACCCCTCCCCCTTCATGTTAATTGGGAAATGAATTCTGGTCATGGTTTGCCATTTTGTGTCGGCTCTAGCTGTAAAATTCATGCCCGATTCATGGTGCTTTTATGAATAGAACACACACACCAAATTATTATATGGTGCATGAATTAAACACATTACACCCCAGTTTGGATTGGCCACTGTTGGACATAGGATGCTGTGCTTGATGGACCCTTGGTCTGACCCAGTATGGCATATCTTATTTATTTATCGAGTTTTATATACCGTTATTCAGTTTCGCCATCATAACGGTTTACGAAAGTACGATGGTTTACAAGGTTAAGGAGATTAACAAGGTTCAAATGATTAACATAGAGACATCATATACAAGTTATTTGCTGTTCAGTTTTTTTTTTTCACATTTCAGTTCTTTGTTATAACATGTACTTGTGTTGAGTTTCAATTTTTTTTTAAGGTTAGACCGGAGGGGGTTGGCGTTGTTTTGTTCATTGGGTGAGTTGGTATGCTTTGGTGAACATCCATGTTTTTAGGTTTTCTTGAGTTATGAGTTCAGTTGGAAGGGAGTTCCAGAGTTTCGGGCTTCCTAGAGAGATTGCTCTCTTTTGGGTCGAGGTGAGTTGTTTGGAACGAGTAGGTGGTGTCTTTAGAAGTCCTTTATTTGCTGATCTGAGGTTTCTGTTTGGGGTATGTAGTTTTATGGAGGAACTTAGCCAGTTTTCTTGTTTTTCCCATATATAATTTTATGTAGTATGGATAGTATTTTGTATTCAATCCTGAATTTTATTGGTAGCCAGTGTAGTGAGATAAGTGTTGGAGTGATGTGGTCATGTTTTTTAGATCCAGTGAGGATTCTTGCGGCTGCGTTTTGTAGGATTTGGAGTGGACGTTGAAAAGGAGTGAGTTACAGTAGTCCAGGTTAGAGAAAATGAGTAATTGAAGGACTGATCTGAAGTCGTTGGTGGAAAGGAAAGGTTTTAATTGACGGAGTGTTAGTAGTTTATGATATCAGTCTTTGATTTTTGTTGTGATGTGGTTTTTGAAAGAAAGTTGTGTCAATTATTACTCCAAGATTGCAGGCATGATTGACCGGAGATATAATCGTATTTTCGTTCATTAGGCTGAGTGGTGGAAGTTGAGGAGAGTTGTTCTCGCTGTCTAATATGATTATTTCAGTCTTATTGAAGTTAAGGATGAGTTTTAAGTTGTTCTCTTTTTTTTTTTTTTTTTACACCTATTTGGGCTCAGCGCTTATCGGCTAATAACACAGATGGTCTCTGGCTGCTGGGGGAGAGGGCTTTGGCCATTATCGCTGCGCACTGCTTCCTGCACCCATTGCCTCTCAGCTGTTTAAGCAGCAAAGTCCATGCTGGGAACCGGCTACTGGACCAAGGCATACCTATGAGGGATCTTGCAAATCACCTCAGTAATTCTCACCTGGGGGAGGGACCTTTAGGTATCACTGCAATAGAGCTGGGCTCAATTTTATCTCTAATTTAAAAGTAGAATTTCTTCTTCCAAGAGGCATAGTGATCCCTAAAGGGAAAGCGCATCCACATCTGCTGGGAGATGGAGAAATACTGAAGGGCTGAGGTCACTGCAGGGGTTTATCTAGGGTGACGTCAGCTTTGAAATCTGACAGACTCATCTGCTAGCAGGGGAGCATAACCCACTGGTCCTATTCTGGCTACTCACTAGGAAATACCATCTTTGCCACCTCTTTAAAGACCAAAAGGACTGAAATCTGCTTAAAGCATAACTTTCTAAAAGCCTGAAGGCCTTCCTGGACTTTGGAACATCGCAGGCTGGCCATGTAGGAGATTCAACCTTTTGCTTATCCTTCGTGAGACTACATCTTAGTTGCTCTCCCAAACAGCCATCTTCATGTTACCACCAAATAGCAGCTTCCTCTAAAAGGGCTCGTAACCACAACAGCCACCTATCCACTACAAGGGAACCATGATGCTTCTAGCCGCTGTACACACCCAGTCAATGTGGACATCAGCTAAAAGTGTTACAGGTTCGAGCTGAGGCATGATGTGTAGAAAAAAATGACAAAGGCAAACATCTTAACTACAATATAGTTGTAAGCAGTTCCTTGAAGACACTTGCTAGAAGCCTCACTTGTCCACTACAGCACAGATTCTATCTTATGCCTCTTTAAGGGCAACACCTTCCTCTGTACAGCTAGAAGTGCATTCAGTAACTGCACTCTCTAGTGCAAGCAACTTAGGGAAGCTGCTTTTTTTTCTTTTTTTTATAAATTCCTGGAGAACAATTCCAAAACAAGAACCTGTACTGCCTCACATGCAGTGGAAAGGGTTTGCCAAGCTTCAAGGTACTTGCCATAACAGGATCTGCTCTCTGCAATATTCAAGATGCACGTCTTATGAAATGAACATTCCAAGCAAGAATCAACCTCGCTCACAGGATATTCCCCGTCCTCAACACCATTTCCACTGACACAGTTTAGAATCGTAAGGCCAACAAGGGACCCTCTGCCCTGAAAGAACAATTGCTCTCCAGCTCGTTCCTTTTAACTGACTTTCTGCCTGAACCCCAGAAGACTCTCGGGTAAAAGGGAGAACTGGAGCAGGTCTTGCGACAGAGCCCTGTCCATATAAATACATTTGATGCAAAGTCTCAATCCACCTTTGGATAGAGAAGCACATGCAGAGGAAGAATATCAGCCTCAGAAGGAAGGTACTTTTCCTTTAATAGCATCAACAAATATGCTGCTCACTCAAAATCTGCCTTCCTTTCCTGCACTTTGAGTAGAGAGAGGGAAGCTTAATATCCCCGCAACAGTTTTAAAGTGGACGCTGTTCCTGCTGTGGTAATGAAGCTGCCGATGGGAACAGATAACGTGGTCTCCCTCCTGAAACGCTGCTCCGTTGAGCTCCTTCCCTCTCCTACCGACAGCGTAACTGAAGCGCCTCTCTAGCCCGCTGATGCACCTGGCAGCATATGCACAGCACAGTTCCCTTCCAACTCTCGGTTCCAGATACAAATGGAGATCCACCGCCACCACAGAGGAAACCAAATTCAAATACTTGACTCACCCGCATTGCTGCCACTGGAAGAGTTCTGGAAGAGTTCTTGCCACTTTCAATTGTTTCTTGTTTTTTTTTTAAATATCAGTAGGAGCAAGATCCCATGGAATCCAATGTTCAGGAAGAAGGAGGGGAGATGGAGAGGAAGGCAGCTAAACAGACAATCTGAAGCCTAAACCAGCTTAAAAAAACCCACTGGAAACCTCTTGGCCTTGGACTATGCTGAATGGGGGAGGGAGGTAGCATAAAGGCTCTCATTACAGAACAGTTCTTGCACCAATTTCTTTTCCCGCAACCTAACCAGGCCTCAGCTCACAGCATGGGATCTGCTTGCCTACCATCTTTTGGAGATGAGAATACTGGGAGGCTGAGGTCCACACAGGAGCCTGTAAGGGGGCGATGTCAGCAAACATATTAGTCTGCGACTCCATCTGCTGTTTGGTGGGCATAACTTGTGTGTGGACTGGTCTGGCTCTATGAAAAGGAACGTATTTTATTATAGCTTCTATTTGTAAAATGTGCCACTGGTGTTTTGAGAAATGTAAGCTGCATTAAGCAAAATAAAGTATTTTACTGTATATTTAACCTTAGCATTCTCCTCTCCAATGCTCTCCACACCCCTAATGATAGCATCGCCTTACATAACACACTAGAGAGGAAGTATGTGACGCTGGGGAATTTGAGAGTGATGGGGAGGAGCCTTCCTGCACTACAGGGCTTTAAGATACAAAGCTTCCTCCACACAGGAATCTGACTTACACAAGAACTTCAATGCCTTTATACTATGGCTCCAACCTGACTCACACTGCAGGGCACAGTCATGCTCCCCTACCAAGGGCCTGCAGCCAGCGCAAGTGTTCATGATAAGTATAGAAAAACA
Organism: Rhinatrema bivittatum; assembly: GCF_901001135.1. Lineage (NCBI taxonomy): Eukaryota > Metazoa > Chordata > Amphibia > Gymnophiona > Rhinatrematidae > Rhinatrema > Rhinatrema bivittatum. The sequence continues at coordinate 39,393,990 of NC_042632.1, read as the reverse complement.
CAAATAAATAAATAAATAAAATTTGCTAGTACCCACCTGTAGCCCTCCTTCCCATCCTCCACAGCCAGCTGTTTAAACTCTTCGTACATTTTCTTGTTGAAATGATCTCGTAGGAAGAATGACCAGAAGCGAAAAAGTGTGTTCATTTCCTGGGACTGACCAATACCCAGTCGTTTCCGCTCTATGTGAGAAGAGACAAAGGCTGCATATCAGTGCAAGAAATTTCTGGATGCATCAACTGTAACTCATCATGCATTGTCATCCTGCAGGATGTCTAGTGTGAATGAATCCTGACACTCAGTTCTGCAGTGCTGTCCTACAGGAGCTAGACCAAAATGGGTTTCTACTGCCAACACGGACTTTACAAACTCATCTAAAGTTTGATGTTATGTAAACCCCTAGTCTCCATCTGCTGGTAGGGGAGCATGACCCATTGGTCCTGAGACCATCTGGCTACACACTAGGAAATGCATTTTTCCAAATGTCTTTCTATGCATGGATGGGCAAACTATGGCCTGTGAGTGCCTTTCCTCAAGCCCTCAGTGCCTCCATACATACCTGATCACTCGAAGCTCCAGGAAATTTGACAAGAGCATTCCTGAATAGACCAGAGACCCTGGGTGCTGAGCCCATCTAAATGAGCTCCCCACCCCAGGGTAAATGCATCCATAGTTAGGAAAATTTGGGTAGAGGGACTTCAAAAAGAGATCAGCTGTTCCAGATTTGAAAGTAACAATCACCAGGACAATGAGTCCCAGAGAGACGAGGTGACTCGGAAACAATCCTGGAGGTTCTGAATGGCCTGGCACCACTGCGACCTCAGGGTCCATTGAGTTCTGTGCATGTGTAAACTTGCCAAGGGAGCGACAACATGTGCCAGGCTGAAACCTGCTGGTTGTGCTGCGATGGTCGTCAAGATGACAGTCCTTTGACAAGGCAAGAAGGCCTTGGCCTGGGCCGTGTCTAGCAGGGCTCCTATGAAATCCAACTGAAGTGACGGCCTGAGATGGGACTTCGGGTGATTGATGATGAACCTTAGTGACTCCAACACCTGGATGGTCAAGTGTATGGACATGGTGGCCCCTGCCTGAGATGCACTCTTGACCAGCCAATCATCCAGATAGGGGAAAACATGCACTCTCAGCCTGCAGAGGTGCACCAAGACCACAGCCAGACATTTCATGAAAACAAGTGGGGTTGATGTTAGGCCGAACGGCAACAACCAGTACTGAAAGTATTGTTTCCCCACCACAAATCTGAGGTACTTCTTGTGACTGGGAAATATCTTTGTGAGTGTATTCGTTCTTCAGATTGAGGGAGCATAGCTAGTCCTCTTTTTTTGTAGAAATGGGATCAAGATGCCCAGGGAAACAAACTTTTTTTTTTTTTTTTTAGAAACTTGTTCAAGGCCTTTACGTCTAGGATGAGACAAAGTCCTCCTATTCTCGTTGTAATCAAGAAATACTTGGAGTAGAATCCCAGCCCTCTTTGCTCTGGTGGTATGGGCTAGACCAATCTGGTCATTAAGAGGGAGGACAGCTCTGTTAGCAGTACCTCCTGATGTGCTACAGGCCCACAAAATGGGCTCAGAAGGCAATTTGGCGGGACACCCTACAGATTTAATTGGTACCCTTGACAGACGATAGAAAGAATCCATTGGTCTGGGGTTATACTGGGCCAGTTTCACAAAGAACTGCAGCCTGTCCCCGACTGGAGGGTCCAACATTCCGAGTATGAGCGACTGGCCTACACTCCCGACAACCCAGTCAAAATCCCATCCCTGGAGTTGAGAGGCGCCAGCTAGGGCTTGGGGCTCTCTGCTACCTGGGATGGCCGCGGAAGCCCCGACGGTGTTGACGGGAGCGAGGGGGTCTGAAGATAGTACTTCCTTTGTCCCTGGAAGAGGATGGGTTGGGAGTGCTGGCGGAGAGTAGTTGGAGGGTTTCTTGGTGGTCCCTAAGTTGGTCCACAGCATCCCTCACCCTATCATCATTGAATCTTAATCAACCTCGATTGTTTTACTGTTTTCTCCTCTAATCTCCTCTAATCTCTATTTTATCTGTTAAAATGTAAAATGTTTTTATAATGTTATTTATAAAGTTATTTGTTATAATGTAAGCTGCCCACGAGGCGACAGTTTTATTTCACTGTACACCGGTGTGATATGTATTTTATACAGGAACGTCTGTTTATAAAAACTAAAAATAAATAAATAAATAAATCTCCGAAGATAATTCTCCCCAGTACACGGCATGTTGGCAAGTTGTTCCTGTACCTCTGGTCCAAGATCCGAGGCCTGCATCCATTCTATTGGTGCCAGTTCATGCTTCAGAGATTGATGCAGTTGCGAAAAAATTGAAGTTGCTTTTCCACATTCAAGGCCCTTATGCACCAGCAACATGATGGTGTTCTGCTGTTGAGGCAGCTGCTCAGCCACTTCCTGCACCTGATTCCAGATGTCCTGCAAGTACTAGTTCATGTAGAGCTGCCCACATAGCTGCCTATCAATGAGCATGCCACCTTGAAATACCTTCCCTCCCAAGAGCATCGCTCTATGGTCCTTATTCGGGGGAGGGGGGGTTGCCGAGGAGAGAGTCCGAGAGCGCTTGGCCCTCCTGAGGGTGGATTTGACCACCACTGAATGGTGGGGCAGCTGACACTATCGAATCTGGCAGCCTTCTGGACAGAGATAAACCCCGTACGCCTTAACAGGAGGCACTGTGAGAGGGTGTTCCCATATCCTCAGCAGCAGCTCCTTACATACAGGCCGATACAGTGCAGTGTGCTCCATCTGCCCTTGGACGCGCGTTTTCCCTTACCCCTTATTCAGTAAGGGGAGGAAAACGCTCGTCCAACCCGCAGCACCTAATAGTGCCCTCAATATGCAAATGCATGTTGATGGCCCTATTAGGTATGCTCGCGCGATACAGTAAGTAAAATGTGCAGCCAAGCTGTACATTTTACTTTAAGAAATTAGGGCCTACCCAAAGGTAGGCGCTAGTTTCTGCCGGTACCGGGAAAGTGCACAGAAAAGCAGTAAAAACTGCTTTTCTGTGCACCCTCTGACTTAATATCATGGCAATATTAAGTCTGAGGTCCTGCAGTGTAAAAAAAAGTTTAAAAAATAAATAAATAAAAAACTTTAAGATGGGCCGGCGGCTGTCGGGCCGAAAACCGGATGCTCAATTTTGTCGGCGTCCGGTTTCTGAGCCCGTGGCTGTCAGCGGGGCTCGAGAACCGACGCCGGCAAAATTGAGCGTCGGCTGTCAAACCCGCTGACAGCTGCTGCTCCTTTTGCCTGTTTCCACCGCACCACCTAATTTGCATACTGAATCACGCGCACCGGGACAGCAGGTGTTAGTCTGCTCTCCCGCGGACTTTACTGAATCGGCCTGATAGTAATGAAGGCAGAAAAAGATCAAAATGATCCATCTAGTTTGCCCAGCAAGCTTCCCAAGGTAGTAATTGCCACTCCGGCTTTATTTATTCCCATCCTCTAGCCTTTTAGGGATCCACAGTGTTTATCCCACGCCCCTTTGAAATCCTTCACAGTTTTATTTAGTCTTCACCACTTTCTCCGGAAGGGCATTCCAGGCATCCACCACCCTCTCTGACAAGAAATATTTCCTGACATTGGTTCTAAGTCTTCCTCCCTGGAGATTCAAATCGTGACCCCTAGTTCTACTAAATTGTTTCCAATGGGAAAGGTTTGTTGACAACCATGGATCATTAATACCTTTCAAGTATCTAAAGGTCTGTATCATATCACCCTTGCTCCTCCTCTTCTCCAGGATATACATATTCAGGTTCTTCAACCTCTCCTTATAAGTCATTCGATGGAGACCACCCACCATTTTGGTCACCCTTCTCTGAACCGCCTCCATCCTGTCTCTGTCTCCTTTGAGATATGGTCTCCAGAACTGAACACAATACTCCAGATGAGGCCTCACCAAGGACCTAATACAAGGGGATACTTCCCTTTCCTTACTAGATAAGAACATGCCATGCTGGGTCAGACCAAGGGTCCATCAAGCCCAGCACCCTGTTTCCAACAGAGGCCAAACCAGGCCACAAGAACCTGGCAATTACCCAAACACTAAGAAGATCCCATGCTACTGATGCAATTAATAGCAGTGGCTATTCCCTAAGTAAACTTGATTAATAGCCGCTAATGGACTTCTCCTCCAAGAACTTATCCAAACCTTTTTTGAACCCAGCTACATTAACTGCACTAACCACATCCTCTGGCAACAAATTCCAGAGCTTTATTGTGCATTGAGTGATATTCTTCTCTCTATGCTGCCCAGTATTCTTCTGGCTTTGGCCATTGCGGTGTCACACTTCTTCGTCGACTTCAGGTTGTTAGACACTATCACCCCCAAGGTCTCTCTCTCCTGCTCCGTGCACATCAGCCCTTCACCCCCCAAACGCATATAGTTCTTTTGGATTACCATGCCCCAGATGCATGACTCTGCATTTCTTGGCACTGAATCCCAGCTGCCATATGTTATACCACTCTTCCAGCTTCCTTAAATCCTGTCTCATTCTCTGTACTCCTTCCGGCATGTCCACTCTGTTGTAGATCTTAGTATCATCCGCAAATAGACAAACTTTACCTTCTAACCCTTCTGCAATGTCACTCACGAAGATGTTGAACAGAACCGGTCCCAATACCGATCCCTGTGGCACTCCACTCAACACCATTCTCTCTTCAGAGTGGGTTCCATTTACCATCACCCGTTGTCTTCTGTCAACCAGTTTGTAATCCACGCCAACATCTTGGAGCTGACTCCCAAGCTTCTCATTTTGTTGATGAGTTGTGTGGGACCGTATCAAAAGCTTTACTAAAATCCAAGTAAATTACATTGAGTGCTCTTTCCTGATCCAGTTTTTTTAGTCACCCTTAAGGATCTCGTGCACTGGGACCACTACGATGTCCTTAGGGGGCTCCACGAACTGGAAGATCTCAAGAATTTTGTGCCTCGCATCCTCCTCAGATAACTGAAATGGGATGGCTTCCGCCATCATCCTCACAAAAACCTGCAAAGGTCAAGTCCTCCAGCGGAGACTTCCCTTGCTCCTCTGGAGAAGAGTGATGGGAGACTGTCAGAGCCCTGATCGGAGACTCCGAAGCATCACTCCCCCAGGGGTCATAGGGTTCCTCATTTTCACTGTAGGTTTTCGGTCTTCGTCCAGAGGTGCAGGCACTGGTAAAACTGGTTGTGAGCGGATACTGAAGATAAGTGTGTGATTTCTGTGCTCTGATAAATGTGTTCAAATAAGATAGATCTATATATGACCCGGGTAGGGACCTTCATGGACTGTGACTGTTTTTAGGAAAAAAAAGTCAAACAAAAGTAAAACGTTTTGATAAATGAATAAAGTAAAAGTGGACTCGAGGGGAATACCGCTTGTCTACATTTTTAAGCTGAGCTCATGAAGGTTCTACATATATATTTTCAATAAATATTAAATATTTATACTGAGGAATTTTTTGTGGTGTTTTGGAATCTTCATGATTTCCTCAGATTTCTGAGATATAGGGGCTTTTTGTAAAACTGGTAAAACTGGACCTGGGACTGCAGGCCTCGGCGACTCTGCCGGCTTAGATGGAGCTTCCTCCGCAGAGGAACAAGCAACAACCACCATAATCGGTAGGTGCCTCGCTGGGCACAGATGCTTCCCCGGGAACAGACTCCAGCTGGATTGGTAATGCACCAATTAGCACATTGAGCTTCTCCAGCAGTGGTTTGAGGACAGGCAGCACCTGATCAGGTGCTGATGCCGCATGACTGAAGCCCGCAGCACCCACTCCACCACCAGCTGGACTTGCTGCTCTAGCTCCTCTTCAAACATTGATAATGCCAACACAGACTGGGAGGAAGGAGGGGTGGCCAGATCTTCAGACTCACAAGGCAGATCGGTGACTGGCATCAGGACTGGCTGGAGTGAAGGCTTTCAAAACTGTTGAAAACTTGGCTATTTACACAGGCTTACTATTAGCTTTTTTGGGACTTTGAACATTTACTAGTATGATTCATTTTCCTGATTATGGACTATTGTGGTACCCCTGTGAATTTTTATGACCAGATGTCAATTGTTTTGTGATTGTCTTCAATTGTATTTTTTGAGATTGTTTTATTTGTACATTGTCAAGAGTATTGATATAGGCGATTCATAAATCCCAATAAAGACAGACTGGTGGAGACCATCACGGACCCCTGGCACCGATGGAGGATGTTTCAGGGGCATCACAGCCTGAGCCTTACATCCCTGAGCCTAGCGCAGATGCTTCTTTGGCTTCCCTTGATGCTCAGCCTGGACCTTCCCTGGTGCTGAGGCCAATGACGAGGAACCGGACATCTTCGGCCTAGAAGAGGTAAAACGATAGTCTGTCTCTGCGTTACCTGCCGACGGCCCTGCTGATGTTGATGGCACAGTGTGCACTGGTACTGCTTCCAGATCCATCGATGCCGATGACTTCGACCCGAAGAGATGCTCCATCTTGTCGAGTCAAAGCAGACATCCCTTCGGGGTCATCTTGGTGTAAAAGTGGCAACCTGGACATCATATGATGCCCCCAGACAGAGGACACACATCTTATGCAGATCAGTGATGGACATGGTCCTCGGGCACAATGGGGGCATTGCCTAAAACCAGATGTGGCCATGTCGGGATGAAATAAAAAGTATGCAAATCAAAAAGATGGCAGTAGGCGTCAACAGCCGGTGGGCACCTAGGCACCATCATCATGGGGTATAGACTGTGAAAGGAACCAGAACTGCTGAAAATCCTGACTAGTAACACTAAGGGGAGGCACCAAGAAGGACCTGGCGATGGAACCACGAGAGAAAAACCACAAAAAACACGAGAAAAAGGACAGATGTTTTCCACAAGGCCAAAAACAGCCAGAAGTGAGCTTGCTTACACTGCAAGGCTTCAGCTTTGCAGAAAGACTGGAGATGGACCCCATGTGGTAAAGGGCAAACTCAGTGTGCCTAGTCAAAGTTTTAGAAACTTTAAAGTTTTCCCACATCAGGGCTCCATCTGTTGTCACCCATGCACGAGGACTACCATATCCTGCTTACCCTTGGAGAATGTCCTTTCTTTGAGTCCAGTCAGACCATTCCAAATGCAAAGGTTATGGCTCCCCAGCCAGCAGATGGACACAGAACACGTTTGCATCATGGGCCCCTATAAGGGGTGAAGTCAGCACTCACCCTGTCAGTATTCCCTTTAACAAGCTAAGGCAGCAACAACCTCCTCACATCCTTAGAACCAGCAGGCTTCCAGGAAACCAGCATTTAGATAAATTAGACTAGAAAAATCTTCAGAACATTCAAAAGATAGTCAGTTTCTGAGTATAGTACAGGACCCTATAAGGGGTGAAATTAACAAACCTGTTCTGTCTCCATCTGCTGGCTGGGCAGCATAATCAATGTTCCCTCCAAGGAGTGACTAGGTGTGTGCACATTTTTTTCACAAGTAAATTTTTTTAAACAAGTTTTGAGCACCAGTATTATCATTTCATTTCTGTATATAGCGCAAAGAAAAAAATTGCATAATTTAGTGTAATACATGTTAATCATCAAAAAATTAAGGATAAATAAGCATGTAAGCGACCATGTAAAACCTGTGAGCGATGCTCTGAAATGTATGAGTGATCACTTGCGTGCTCAGCTTAGATTAGTCCTTGATTCTGGACCAATCTGGTTTTTCTACACAGCCCACCAACCCCATCCCCAGTGCAGTCAAGAGCTACTCTGTATGTTAAAATAATGAATTTGCCCACTGCTGTCCTTGAAGCTCACAAGCTCTTGTTTTCAGGGTAACAAATATGCAATTTCTTGATCTCTGACCAAATCTTCCATTGACATTCATTGTACAAATGCAAAAAACCAGACCCAATTGCTGCTCTTGAAAATAGAGATTAACCAACCCTAAGATTGTCAACTGGTTCCGTTTTTCATATCAAGCTGACCCAGTCTTAGTTTTTCTTATAATGCTACTTCTTTGGTAAATGAGACCAATGCAAATATGCTAAACAGAAAAAGCACAAGAATTAGTTTCCAGGCAAATCTCAATATTTTTCTTTTTTTCTTTGTAAATAAAACCCAAGTTCCCCAAGTAGTCCCAAAACTGAAGTGGAACAGGAACGTTCCAAACCTGACCCCTTCTCTCATTTCCCATCCCACCTACAATGAATGGCAGAAGCTCCAATGGAAACCAGACGCGAGACAGCAAGTTCTTCCTTCCATGATGGCAAGTCCTGAACTCCCAGTACAATGCAAGGTTTGGATCTATGGCTTTGTAACTATCTCCGGTTCCAGTACTGGGCAATGCTCAGTTTAGTTTTATACAGATTTCTGTTGAAATTAGCATCAGGCCTCTTATCCCCCCCAACCAGCAGAAGGTCACATTCCCAGCCCCATTAAGAGACAGAGGTCACACTCAGCACAACACCCACTCGGGTATCGGACCCATGCTGGCACTCACCATTAAAAAACTATAAATCTCCACTGAAGATGTAACAAGACAAAATGTCTTTATATATCTGATGGCGGATAAAATTGATAAATCTATAAACATTTAAAAACATTTACTGGAGAAATTACTTATCTGATAATTTTGATTTCCTTAGGGCATCTTTAAGAGATCTGCCATGGGGGTCGCATCTCCTGACCCAATTCCGCGGGCATAGTTGTCTTCTGGCCGCCACCACTGAGGTCACTCCTCTGGCCAAAGTACGGACTAGGCCTGAGCCCGCGTCTGCTAAAAAGGTGGTGGCGGGTTCCATAACCGCTCTTGAATTCGCCCCCAAGTCATCTACCTCCCAAGAAGAGCAGGCATGAACCAGCTACCAGGGCACAAGAAGCAATCTAAAATCATTGCTATTGCATCAAAGGCCTGTTTGTGGATGGACTCCATCCACCTACCATGTGCATCATTTAAGGCTGCTTCTCCCTCCACTGGATCAGTTGTTCACTTAGAGACTGCACAGACCAGCACATCCACTTTAGGGAAACGCAAACACTCTCTTGCTGCCAGATCCAGTGGCTATAGAGCTTCTATCGCTTGACCACCTTTAAAACTTGCTTCTGGGGCATCCCATTCCAGGTCAATCAACTCTTGGATGGCGTCCAGTACTGGAAAGTAGCAAGAGGCTTTCCATAGGGAAATCAGAATGGGATTCTGCTTTGGTTCCGTCACAGCCTGCACTAGGAACTCCCAGCATGTTCAGGGTCTGGGAAACCAGGGCCAGCAATGGAAAATGTAACATGGTCAGATATGGTTCTAAACCAGGGGGGGGGGGGGGGGATTTCCCCATCTTCCAAGGAATCTAGATCCTTTTCTTCATCCGTGCTGTCTGAGTCCCTTGGTGAGTCTAGGCATGCCTCGAGGTCTGCTGATAGGACTGAGAGAGGGAGGGCTTAGCGGCTGCGATTCCATCCATCAGGGGCAAATGAGGTAGCAGACCACGCCTGAGGTACTGGGGTAGGTGCCACTAAATTTCCTTCTCCCATGGATGACCCAGTCCCGGGGGTTACTCAGATCTGGGGTTCTTCCCATTAAGGCTGCGGCTGACCCATCCTCCAAATGGGAGGCCCAGGCTTAGCAAATTCCGGGGAGACCAACTCTCCCTGGGCTTCCTCATAGTGCTGACAAGCAAGAATCCCGGTCAGAGTGTGCAGCCCTAATATGACAAGCAGTGCAGAGAGAAAGGCACTTATGTTTCTTTGCTGCCGGAGCCATTGGAGACGGTAACTGTGTGTCAGACAGCTCGTGCTTAAAGTTTATGCAGATTTCGGGCGCCTACAAAGGCTGCGAGGTGCACGCATAGCTTTACTTGTATTCTGCGCCTAGTAAGTTGTGCGCATTATGTACTCGTGAGACGTTATGCCCACAGCCAGTGCATGGTATTATATGCCCTGCATGTACTGATGCTCTATAGTGGCCATTACAGGCACAAAAATGTGCGCAAGATGGCACCACCACGGCCTACCACGCTGTGTGCCGACCAAGCCTAAAGTGGGGCCTAGCCCACCGGGGGGGGGGGCGCTCAATCCGCTTGGAAGCCCACTTCCCCCAACTGGATCGAGAACATCTGTAAGGCATGCTGAGCAAGGAGACCAGAGGAAGTCTTACCGAAATCCCGCCAATGTCTCTGAATCAGGAGGAATATTTATTTAACGCTTACCTGGGATCAGTGCTTACTGGCTGAGTACAGAGACTGACTCCGGCTGCAAGGGAGGGGGGGGGGCCTTTGGCCATCACGCCACACAACTTCCTGCACCCACTGCCTTTCAGCTGATTCAGCAGCAAAGTCTAACCCGTGAACTAGCTACTGGACCGAGGCACACCTCTGAGGGATCTCGGAAATCACCTCAGGAATTCCCAACTGTGGGAGAGACGTTTAGGTATCACCGCGGGAGAGCAGGCTCAATCTTTTCTCCAATTTCAAAGTAGAATTTTTTCTTCCAAGAGGTACAGCAGTCCCCATAGGAAAAGCAATTCCATATCTGCTGGAGAGAGAGAAATTCTGAAGGGCTGAGTTCACTGCAGGGGTTTATCTAGGGTGATGTCCGCTTTGAAACCTGACTCAGTCTCCATCTGCTGGCAGGGGAGCATAAACCCACTGGTCTTGAGTCTATTTGGCAAAACGCTAGGAAATAGTGGAGTTTACCAGTGGAAGTTCATCACAAAGAGAATATAAGTTGTTGTATTTTTCACTCATTTTAGTTTATATGCTGTTTTTTGCAAAAAAAATTGATATATACAAATTCTTTGGTCTTTCAGAGATCAGGAAGGTGGATGGTTTGTGGATTATAAACATCCTAGGCCTCTGTAACAGAGTATCTATTTTGAGCCTGATATTAAACTACCATTTCCTCCTATTAAATATTTGATAAACATTTTTGAAAAATATTTTTCATAAAACATTTTGGTGTTAGTTAAAAACCTTTGGAGATAATTGTAGTCCATTTCTTGTGTTGACAGAGGGTGTTCCTTTGCAATTTTGGCACTCACCATTAAGGCATCGCCGGCGATACTTGTGGTAGACATGCTGCGTGAAGCCATTTTCCTTCAGCAGTTCATGGGAGGGGTGCTGGAACTTTGGCAGAGACTGAGGGGTGCAGCCATAGTTGCTGAGTGCCAGCGTACTCTCTGAAGGGCTTGCATTTGAGCTGTAAATGGAAGGGATGAGTGAGGCAGACTAATGTAACAATGCCCCTCCTAGCCTTTTTACCATAGACATACAATTCCTACACACTTTTGCATTTATTAATGAGGACAGTGGGAAACATCAATAGCCATTAATTACCTTCCTCCCCACAAGACATACATCATCTCCTCTTATGTATGTTTGTCCTCCCTTCTCTCCCAAGACACACGCCCCATCCCTCCCTCAAATATCCCTTCCTCTCACTTCCCCAGAGACTATCAGGCCTGCCTCTGTTCTCCTCTTTACCTGATGGAAGTAGTGCGGGGTCTGTGCTCACGAGAATCCATCACCCAACCCACGTGACACTCCAAAGGAGGGTTTGAGCTGTGCCGGGTCTTCCTCTTCCGAGGCGTCTGCATACCGCAGAAAGTCAGTGTTAATTCACATTCCCTTCGTGCTTTGCAAATCTCTGAAAGTGCTCCAGGAGCCAGAGCTTGTGTATCCTCAACAATCCACTCTTATAAGTTCAAGACTTAAAAACAGGCTCAAACTCCCCCTCTCCCCAGCTTATTTTTCATACTACTTATCTGCTAATACACCAACACACTCCTAGCAAGGAAAAGAAATAAATCTAAATAGCATATTAAAATCAAGACAAATACACACAAAATGGGAAAAACAAAGAGCAGACTTAAAGGAAAATTGGTTCTTACCTGCAAATTTTCATTCCTGTACCACCACAGATCAGTCCAGACTCCTGGGTTTTACCTCCCTGCCAGCAGATGGAGACAAAGAAAGTTTCACAGGCATCGTGCCTCATAACCTGGTGTGCTACCTGCATCTCCTCAGTATTTATTGATACTTAAGCAGAAATATAAGACTAAGAACCTTAAGAACGAGTAACACTAAAAACTTCCCCCAGAAAGAGCAGAGGACAAGGAAAATTTGTATTATATGCAAAGAACTCCTTAAAAGTATTATTGAGCAAACTGAGCCATTCTTCAGAAGAAATCAGAAAGAAAGAATATAGATCGAGCAGACTCTCCAGAAAGAGACTCCTACTTCCCAGAGAACAGACTCTGGACTGATCTATGGTACTATAGGAACAAAACTTTGCAGGTAAGAACCAAAAATTTTCCTTTCCCTGTATGTTTCCAGATCAGTCCAGACTTCTGGGATGTACCCATGCTTCCTTAACCTGGGTGGGACTGTGAGAGTCCCGCTCGAAGAATACTCCCACCGAAATTGTCGACATCCGGAGCACGGCCGTCTAAGTGGTAGTGTCTGGCAAAGGTATGCAACGACTTCCCTGAAAATCTCTTGCAATGAAACCAGTTGGCATTCAGCCCAGGAGGCTGCTTGGGAACGGGTAGAATGAGCCCTTAACCCCGACAGGGCGGCTGCTACAGATATACGTGGAACCAATAGCCTGTTTCATCCAACGCGACTGATGCCTTCTGACCCTTCTTTCCCCACTCCAAAGGACAAAAAGATGATCCGACAATCGGAAATTGTTACAGTATTTGGAGGTCACCAACAAGGCCCTTCTAACATCTAGGCACCTCAACTCCTTTGTATGAGGCACAATCTCTAAATTTTATTTTTTTTAGTTTAGATTTATATTCCACTTTTGCACTTTTTTTTTCCAGCACTTCAAATTCGTAAAGGCCGGAAGATCCACGGATTGACTCAGTGAAAGGTAGAAACTACCTTTGGCAGAAAAGACAGGATCGTCCTTAGAGAGATTCCTGAATCCGAAATTCGAAAAAACAGCTCTCTGCATGACCATGCTTGAAGTTCAGCCACCCCCTCCTGGTTGAACAAATCACAACCAACAAACCCACCTTTAAAGTCAGATCTTTTATAGTGGCCCTCTTGAGGACCAAGTTAAGGCTCCAAGAAAGACACTCCTGATGAACAGGGGAGTCACAAGTGCTTCGCCCCTCAGAGGAAACGCACTACATCCGGATGCACGGCCAAAGATATACCATGAGTCTCTTCCTGTAAGCAACTCAAGGCTGACACTTGTACCCTCAGGGAACTAAAGGACAAACCTTTTATGAGGCCTCTCTGCAAAAAGGCCAAAACCTGTGCCACCAACACTCAGTGATGATCAACCCCCTGCTCCATACACCAAGACTTGAAGACTCTCCAAACCTGAACATATGCCAAGGAAGTAGAGGTTTTACGGGCCCATAGTAGAGTAGAAACATCCTCTGGATAGCCTTTTTTTTCCTTAATTTCCTCCTTTCAAAAGCCAAGCCACCAGACAAAAATATGGGGTCCTGATGCAGAAGATTCGGTAGATGACTGAGCCTCAGAGGCCTGTCTACTGCTAGATTGACCAGATCTGCAAAACAAGGCCAGCGCGGCCACTCAGGAGCCACGAGGATCACTTTCCTGGATACACCTCTATCCTCCTGACAACCTTACCCACCAGAGGCCATGGAGGGAATACGTAGAGCAGAACATTGTGCAGCCAAGGCAGTACAAGGGCATCGACCCCTAAAACGCGGTGCTTTGGCATTATTCCAAGTTGCCATCAGATCCATATGAGGTGTGCCCCATCTGTAAGAAATAAGGCCTATGGCATTGTCCGTCAGCTCCCATTCCCCGGGATACAAATGCTGCTCGCTGAGAAAGTTTGCTTGCACATTGTCAGAGCCCACTATGTGAGATGCTGCTAACAAGGCCAAATGCTGCTCTGTCCAGGCCATCAGCATCTCTGCTTCCAGAGCTACGGGTCAACGCTTGGTTCCTCCTTGAAGGTTAATGTAAGCAACAGTCATGACATTGTCTGATAAGACTGACTGCCTGGGTGCGCAGAATGGAAAGACCGCACCGCCCTTGTCTCTAGGCGATTGATTGACCAAGTCGATTCCTCCACTGACCACAGGCCCTGAACCAACTGGGCCTGACACACAGCTCCCCAGCCGCAGAGACTGGCATCAGTTGTCATCACTACCCATTGAGGCACTTCGAGTTCCATCCAGTGCTCCAGATGGTCCCCACCAAGCCAGCAAAGACTGGACTTGGAGGTGTCTAAGTGGCAGCGGAAGATGAAACTGTTCCAACAGCTGATCCCAGTGGGATAGCAACGCCTTCTGTAGAGGTCACATATGCGAAAATCCACACAGGACAAGCTCCAAGGTTGATGCCATGGATCCAAGGACCCGCAAGTAATCCCTGACCCTGGGCACTCGAGTGTCAAATAGGTTTTGAACTTGCGCTTAAAGCTTGACAATCCGCTCTTCTGTGAGAAAAACCTTGCCCATATGGGTATCTAAGCACATGCCTAAGAACTCCAGAATCTGAGAAGGAGAAAGGTGGTTGTTGGCCAGGTTCACCACCCAGCCCAGGGATCTCAGGCAGTGAAACATCACCTGCACAGATTGCCTGCAAAGATCCTCTGATTTTGCTCAAATGAGCCAGTTATCCAGGTATGGGTGAGCCAGCACCCCCCTCCTTTCTGAGGGCTGCTGCTACCACCACCATTATCTTGGTGAAAGTTAATGGAGCGGTGGCTAGACCGAATGGAAGAGTGCAAAACTGAAAATGTTGTCTGAGGATCATGAACCTGAGATACTTCTGATGATCCTGGCAGATCCCTATGTGGAGATACGCTTCCATTAAGTCCAGTGAAGCCAAGAACTCCTCGCTTCGCATTGCTGCTATAACCAACCTGAGAGAGTCTCCATCCGAAAATTCATCATCCAACCAAACTGCCTCACCACCTCTTAAACCCTTACTGTTACATGGCTAAAACATCAATTTGCATTTGCTATAACCCCTAGCCAACAAGATACAATTGACACTCAACATGATAGAGTTAAAAGATTACAATCAAATACATAATTGCAACCTTATTCGATGCTACTGTATATATTTGCAAGGTTACAATGTTTTGAGAAAATACTGTTAGGAATAATATTACAATATAAAGTTATTACCTCGTTTATAAGTTTACAATAGAGACTACACTGTTAAATTAATAATGTTACAATGTAAAGATAATATGACCCGTTGTCATACTATCACACAAGTTCCCATGTAAACCGATGTGATATCCACAGCTGAATGTCGGTATAAAAAGGGCAAATAAATAAAATGAGGGACCCTTTTTTTTTTTTTAAATCTAGTATGGGACGAAATGTTCCTTCCTTCTTTGGTACCACAAAATAAATTGAACGATCTATCCCCTGCTCCTCCCAGGGGACGAGAACAATGGCTCCCAGCATCCTCAGCCTCTGAATGGTCTGAACGACGAGCTTCTTTGCTGGGGAAACGCAAGGAGATACCATAAATGGGTTTCTTAGCGGCCGAGTAAATTCTAACATGTACCCTTATCCTATCACACTTAGAACCTACTGGTCCGACGTGATCTTGACCCATTCCTCATAAAGAGTCAACTGACCCCCGATGGCAGGAACAGAGGAGTGGGCCCATCTGCCCTTTATTGTGTAGATTTGACTCTGCTAGGCCCTTGGCCAGAGCCATCGCAGTTTGCTCTACGCCACGAAAGGATTGGGGCCAAGACCTCCGAGGCCTGCGCCCGGAACTCTGTTCTGACGGAACCACCTTCAGTTACGAAACCAAGAGTGAACCGGTAGAAATCTTGTCTTCAGGGAGCTTATGTACCTTATCTCCGAGCTGCTTTATCAGCTGCTCCAGGTCCTCCCCAAACAGTAGTTTGCCCTTAAAAGGGAGCGCTCCAAGCTGAGCCTTCAACAAAACATCCGCCAACCAGTTTTGCACCACAAAAGTCTCCTAGCCGAGACCACAGATGCCATTGTCTGGGAAGAGAATAAGATCGTATAAAGCATCAGCCCCATAAGCTACCACTGCCTCTAAGCGTTCCGCTTGCTCAGACTCCTGGGGTGAGAGATCCCTGGCACTCTGCAACTGCTGCACCCATCTGAGGCTTGCACTAAGCATAAAACTGCTGCACACTGCCGCCCAGATACCTAGAGCAAAAATTTCAAAAATCTTCTTAAGGTGCACTTCGAGCTTCCTATCCTGAAGACCTTTTAAGGCCGCCGCTCCTGCTACTGGTATGGCTCTTCTGTATCAGTGGTTACCGTTTGGTAACCACTGATACAGAAGCATCCACTTTAAGTACCCTTAAAAGCTCCAGAGTTTCTTCAGGCAAGGGATAAAGCTTGTCCATGGCTCTACTGACTTTGAGCACTGTTTCAGGAGTATTCCACCCCCACCTATCAGCTGCTTAACCATGCTATGGAAAGGGAAGTCCTGGCTGGGCCCTGCAAACCTGCCATGACTGGGTCCACCATAATCTGGTTTGGCTCTTCTTGTGGATCCGCTATTCCTAATTCTGCTGGGAAATGCGGGATCAAAGGAACCAGCTCTTCCTGTTGGAATAAGCACACCACCTTTGGATCATCCCTTTCCACAGGTAGCAGAGGCTGTTCAGAAATTCTCGCTGTAGGCGAGGGAGCTGGGACCACCAGCTATCACCCCCGGTGCCCAGAAGGAGCAAATTTGATTTAGATTTTATTCATTTATGAATCGAGTAACACATGGGGTCTAGGCAAAGTACAATAAAAACACACATAATATAACAAAATACAATACATTAAAATAAAAAGTTAACAGCAAATAAAACATCAAAATTTCAATATAAGAAAATTTATACCTATCTTTTAAGTTAACTAATATAAGAAAATTTATACCTATCTTTTAAGTTAACTAAAACAGTAAATAAAACAATAAATAAAAATAAGCAAGACTGAACAGAAGTTTAATTAACTTTCTGAAACTCTTGATAGAATGATTGCCTGATTTCAATAGGAAAAGAGTTCCAAAGCATAGGACCCACAACTGAAAAGGCGCATTCGAGTGACGTGGAGATATGTCCAACAGGCCACGTTGGTAAGAACGCAGAGATCGTGTAGGCTGATAGAATTGGAGCAAGGCATTAGCCCAGGCAGTAGATTCGTTTTGGAGTTTGAAAATAATCGCAACTTTGTATTTTCTCCTCTCATGAATGGAAAGCCAGTGTAACTAACAGGGTAGAGATGTGATCATACTGTTTCAGACCATAAAGCAAGCAAGCTGCAGTATTAAGTAGCAATTGTAAAGAGAATTGCAGGGGGTTCCCAACCCCTGCTCGTCCTCAACCTACCACCATGGGGGATAGTCCCAACCAGGACCTGACAATCCCCTAGAAGGATAAAAGTTCTCTCCCTTTCTTTTTTCCTTCTTGGGTTCAGAGCCACAGATTTTGCACCACATCCATCTACTGGAAACTGAAATACTGAGATGCAGGTGGCACACCGGGTTTCTCTATCTCCACCTGCTGAAGGGAGGCAAAACCCAGGAGTCAGTGCAGCTGCTTATCTGTAACAGGTATTCTCCTAGGACAGCAGGATGTTAGTCCTCACATGTGGGTGACATCATCCGATGGAGCCCGGCACAGAAAATTTTTGTCAAAGTTTCTAGAAGCTTTGACCAGCACACTGAGCATGCCCAACATGCTGCTATCAGCATGCCCACGCGAGGTCCCCCTTCAGTCTCTTCTTTTCCGCTGTGCAGTTGCCTCGCAGTTCGTGGTTCTCTTAATTCTCTTCTTTTTCTCGACAGTTTGAGTTTTGTCCCAAATTCCTCGTCAGGTCCCCCTTCACGGTCGGTACTTCCTAAGTGCGGTAGGTTTCCTCCAACTTTGCGGTCGATCCCTGTCTCTTCACTGTACAGTGACCGCTGGTCATTGACAGCACACTGCGTGTTTTTCATGGCGACCGGTTTTCGTTGGTGCCCCCAGTGCATCATGCGTCCATCACGGATTCGCATGATGTTTGCATCCTCTGCCTGGGGGCTTTGCATGACATTCGTGGGTGCCATCTGTGTGATCGGAAGACCCCCAAAGGGCATTGGGCATGCCTCAATAAAATGGAGAAGCTTTTCAGAGCCCCAAGGTCTGCTCCTTCTGCTCGTGTCAGCCCCATCGACGCCAAGGGACCGTGGGGAGCTTCTTGGCCCGCTTCCCCTGGCCGTTTCTCTCGCAGTACCTCTAATAATCGCAGGGATGGCGATAGGTCTTCGATGGTTTCACCGCTCTCCTGGACATCAAGATCTTCTGCTTCCTCGGTGCCGGGGAAAGACCAGACCAAGCACACAAAGGAGATCCTGCAAATGGTTCTGGTGCGGCACCGGCAGCCGCCGGGCCGCCAAAGAGACACCCATCCTGCTTGTCCTAGGAGAATGGACTGATCTGGGGTACATACAGGGAAACACAAATGCAAGCAAAGCATCAGAATAAAAAAAATTCAGAGAACAGAAGCAAAAAGCCAAAGGCTTTTGCTTTTTTTTTTATTTCATTCTTGTTAGATAAAATAAAATAAAGACCTTGAGATTTTCCCTTCTGTTTTCGGAATTTCACCACCGATTTTACCTGTACTGTTTTAGTTTTTTTTTTAAACTGGTTGCAACCTGCTTCAAGCACTTTGTGATAGTTGTGAAATGGAGGCAAAAAGGTTTACCCTGGTGGTTCTCAACCCAGAAGTACAAGCACAACCAAACTCCTCCTCAATACATCTGGTGTTCCGGAACAAAAAAACATGTATACTAACTTGGGTCAGATATCAGAGATACATGAACATCCTGTAAATCAGATTTATTACATAGATCTCTAGAACCAGGCTGAGAACCCCTAAGGCTGAGTAACAAGAAACAGATCTACTGTTTGGGTCATAAGTACATGGTAGATCCCAAACTGGTCACTGTCAGACAGGATGCAGGACTCAACAGACCATGGTCTGACCAGCATGGCATATTTTCTGTTCTTATGAGAAGGCAGAATGGAAGATGAGCAGCACTCAAGGGACCCACCTCACCCACCCGCCTTAGCTAACTCTGCTCAGGCCACCACAAATATCAAAATGGATAGGAAGGGGCACAGTCACACTGTTCCAAAGTATCAACAGAACTGCACCATCTCACCTTGGCATCTATCGTTCTTCCCTCCTTAACCACTGGATAAAACCTGGGCGTCAGGGTTGGGTCTTTTAACCGTGGGGTGCGTGGGGTCCTGGGGGTTCTGGCGTTGCGATAATTAGGTGATTCGGGAACAGTCGTCGGCAAGGAACGAGCGATGGCTGATGGCTCAGGGGCTCCGAACAGTTTATTGGCCAAAGCATCTGTGGGGACTACAAAGAGAGAAGCTCAAAATGCATCCCCACACATACACAGGCACACAGATTCTTAAAGAGCAACTGAGCAGTGAAGTTAACTGGTTAACTTTGTCCATCTATTCGGTCACAGGTAACTGGCTAAAGCAGTGGAATATCCAGGACTTTGTGCAGTTGCACTTAGTCAATATTCACAGGCTAAATACATTCGTCTAACTAGCTAAATATGAAAAGCATGCCTTGGCCACATCCCAACCCAACCCTTTTGTCCAACTAGATCTGTGCACACAGCAATTTTGTGCTGACAGACTTTAGATGGATATGGGGCAGAGGGGAGTGGTTGCATGAGCAATTTTTTTAGCTACATTTGTGTAGTCCAAAGCTTAATTTAACTTCATAGATCTGAATATAAACTACACAGTACTCTTACATCAATGTCAGAGTGCATCAAATCATAGGTGACTTTTTTTTTTTTTTAATACACACACACACACGGTTGGTCTCAGATTCTGCATCTTGAAGATAGATACATTTGGGTTTAGCTAAGCACCTGTGCATGTCTTCAATAGCTTCCACCACCAAAATCTACTACTGCAGACCTGACTTCCCCAAGTAATAAGGCAAGGACTGAAATCAGGTTTCCAGCTGCTCTGGTTTAATGCTCAACATTCCTATGGTCCCACAACGAAGTAGCACTGCTCAGAGATGCATGGGACCATTCAATTCAGCATACCCCTAACTTAGTGCTTACACATGCTTCCCCCACCTCCATCTTGTAGTGCTCGCATCCAGATGGTACACATCCTAACGCTCAGACCACACACCCTCAACTTTGTACTGCTTACATGCAGATCATAACCTCATACCTTGAGGTGCTCACATACGGACAGCACAAGCCCTAATACGCAGACACCACACACCTGACCTTGCCGTGCTTATTTCATTCAACATACACCATAACTTTCAGACCACACACTCCTTTCTCTCACAAGCCTTCCATGCAGACAGTAAATTGTACCTTGCTGGAAACGGGGTGGACCGGGAGGTACTTCCTGGTTTGGATCAATGGGAGGTTCGGGGGTCAAAGTGTCAAACTGCTCTCTGCTGATCATGTTCACTTTTTTGAAGTTCTCGACTTCTTGCTGAAAGGAAATAATCCCACATACAAAATGACAAATGAGCTTCCTAATGTTTCCTTGGGGTTAAAACAGCGCTTCTCCCCTGATCTTAACATGATGTTGACCAATGCCAACCAATTTATTTCTTGCACAAAAAAAACAAAACAAAAACTTGCTGCAATCACCCAAAAAAGCAATACCTAAGGGTTAAGTAGTCCTCAAAATCCAGCCCACCTTCACGGATGTGGCCACTGAATTTTTCATGGACTAACAATGGGGGATGGGAATGGGTATCCCAATAAGGGCAACAACTCATTGTACAGGGTAACCCCTAGAAAGCCTCCTGACACTTTGCCTCCTCTCTCATAAGCTTGTTTGTCAGTGTGAATTTGCAGCTGACTCCAGCCAGATCATTCCTAGGAGAGACGCCGGCCACAGTCCTGTGATGCTGCTGGTTTACAGGATAGGAGGGAAAGGAGGAGCACGTGCCTTAACCTGATTGTGGGGGGTATGCTCCTTTTGGTGCCAGACTGTGCCCAAGAGGAAGGTATCCAAGGCAATTATAAAAGCCGCTATATTTTGGGGGGAATTCCCTATCCGTCCTTCCTCCCCCACCCCAGCTAACAAATAAAAGGCCAAAGAAAGCTATGCTGTAAACGAAGCCACAAGTGGGTACAATTGTAAGTGACAGTCCCAAGCAATGCCCTCATCAATATCTACAAGACTTTTTTTTTTTTTGCAACTTTCCCTATTCCCCACAGTTTTCCTTTGAACATTCAGGCCAGCAGGGCAAAGTACCGTATTTTTCACTCCATAAGACACACCTGACTATAAGACACACCTAGGATTCAGAGCGGGAAAATAAAAAAAAAAAAAAAAGTGCGCTAAACCGGCTCTGTTCCCGGGCGTCTGTGCGTCTTATGGAGCAAATTAGGGTAGGGCATAAAATGTTGTTGTCCCATTCCCCATCCCAACCCTTTAAATTTAACTACAACCCCCCACACTCCTGAACCCCCCCCCCCCACCCAAGACTTGCCAAAAGTCTCTGGTGGTCCAGCGGGGGTCCGGGAGCGATCTCCTGCACTCGGGTCATTGGCTGCCAGTATTCAAAATGGTGCCGATATCCTTTGCTCTTACTATGTCACAGGGGCTACCGGTGCCATTGGTCGACCCCCGTCACATGGTAGAAGCAATGGATGGCCGGCGCCATCTTGTGCTCCTACCATGTGACAGGGGCCGACCAATGGCACCGGTAGCCCGTGACATAGTAACAGCAAAGGCTATCGGTGCCATTTTAAACACTGGCAGCCGACGGCCCGAGTGCAGGAGATCGCTCTAGACCCTGCTGGACCGCCAGGATCTTTTGGCAAGTCTTGGGTGGGGGGGGGGGGGTTCAGGAGTGTGGGGGGTTGTAGTTAAATTTAAAGGGTTTGGGATGGGGAATGGGGACCAAAAAAAAAACAGTGGTTGTAGTTAAGGTTTTTTTTGTTTTTTTTTTTAATATTCGTTCCATAAAACGCACAGACATTTCCCCCCTACTTTTGGGGGGAAAAAAGTGCGTCTTATGGAGCAAAAATAGGTACTTTGTAATTGTTTGTACTTTCCCCTGCTTTGAAGCAAATGCAAAATACTGTGTTAAAAGTCAACAGCTTGATGTGAAAATGAAATCCCCATGCATGCTTTCCCTCCTCCAGCCCGGCCCTGAATGTAAAAGCATGCCCGCTTACCATCTTAAAGACATGTATTCAAAATTAATAGTCTTTTATAGACCAGTTTGCCTAAATCCTTTCTAAATACCCCGCCTCACATGTGAAGGCTATAATTTATTTATTGCGATTTTTATATTCCGCTTTTCGGCAAGTCAAAAGTGCACATCAAAGCGGATTACGTTCCGGTACTGTAGGTATTTCTCTACCCCCACAGGGCTTACAATTCTAATTTTGTACCTGAGGCAACGGAGGGTTAAGTGACTTGCCCAAGGTCCATTCTCACCTAGACGTATTATACAGCTTAAGCTACAAGTGTGAAATAGGCAAACCTCCCCCAGCTCCAATATCACATATCACTGCCAAGCCCAGGTATATTCTTATATCTAAAGATTTCAAAGCAGTTTCCCTTGGATCTCACCTTGATCTGGGAGTATTCTGGCTCAAACTGCTCAGTCCATAGGTCCTGCTCATAGTAGTAGAGTCCGTCGTTGATGACCTTCGCCCATTCTGAGCTCATCTTGGCCCTGGAGGTGTGGTTGCCTGTCCGGTCTCCGCCAGGGTGTTTGCGCAGGTATGGTGGCGTCTGTGTCACAATCAGGATCTTGTTTACGTCGTGGTCGTCAATTTCATAGTCCGAGTCCTCATCTGACCAGTCGGTAAAGGTGTTCTTGCGTCCATCCATTTGCTCCATCTCCTCATCAAACATGAAGTCCAGCTCCTCTGGCTCATCCTGGTCCTTGGCGGGTTTCTGGAGCTGTGGGGACTTTGTCTCCTCCGGCTTCTAGAAACCAACCAGGTGAGAGAGTCTCTAGTGGAAGGTGACAAGAGCATGAGAGAAAGAAGAAAGGAAAGAGGGGCAAAAAGCAAAGAGAGAGAAAGAGACAGATGGAAAGGGAGAGAACTGGAAACAAGATACTGATTGATTTTACCAGGACAAAGCTTGGCCTAGGTGATATAAGAGTCTGAAAAAGCTATGTAGCATTCCAGCCTCAGCCACCGATACAGAGTGACTCCGGGTGTCTCATGTAAACCCCTGCCAAAACATATTTCTAAATAAGTGTTTTCATTTTTGGTTAAGAACAAAGTCTCACATTTCCAACAAAGGACCAAGCCACCCCAGCCACATCTATTACAAAGATCTATGGAGACCAGGTGGACTGGCTAAACACAGCTATTAAGCTACACGTTCCTCAGAGAAACCTGCGTTCCGCCAATAAAGGACTACTCACAATACCTTCAGTTTAATCAGGTGAGAGATAGAGCTCTCGCACTGGCAGGTCCGAAATTATGGAATATGCGTTAGAGCAGTGGTTCTCAACCTTTTTTCGGCCGGGACACACCTGACAGATGGTTCTCAAGTGCGTGACACACTGAACATGTGACTGTCACGGGACAAAATGTAAATATACATTCTGCATCCTCAGGAACCACGTCGACCCCCAAAAATGGGTGCAGAGCAGAACTAGGGCATTATCCGTACAGCTCACCATACAAAAAAAGATATTCTGGATCTGATGACTTCTCAGTATAAGCAAAACAAACTCTTTATACTGGCAGGCACAATACCCCTCCTTATGAAAAGACAGTAATTTACCACTACAAATATTTACCACCTCCTATTGGGAAAACAGAGCAAGCCAAGCTTTTATAGATACCCACTTAGAAATAATTGTAAAACTATACTAATAAATGTTACAAAACAGCTGATGAACAGAATAACATCCAACAATTAAAAACTTATAAAAATGAATAAAAATTGTCTAAATATCAAAATATTTCAAAACAGCAGACACATCACATAATACCCAATAATTAAAATGGCAGTCAATCAAGAAAAATAAACTTAAAAAGCTGCCTTTACTTACCCTCTCCAGCAACTCTCCTACTCCTTTCCCTTGCAGACCAATAGCACTCACCAGAAGCAGCAGTGGCTGCTAAAGCTATGTCCTCACAGTCCTCTTCCTTAGGGCCCACAACCAGTCACAACCAGCCTCTGTCTCATACAGACTAGAAACTTCCCTAACTAGTATCTCTTCCTCACACACACACACACACACACACACACACACTCACACACACCAGTCACCTCCCTGACCAGTCTCTGCTCTCACACACACACCAGTCACCTCCCTGACTAGTCTCTCTCAATCACACACATGCTCTCTCACTTACATACAATCTCACACATACTCTGTCACTTACAACCACACACACTGCCACTCATGCACCCATTGTACCACACACACAAGCTCTCACTCATGCACCCATTCTACCACACACACACACACTGCCACTCATGCACCCATTGTATCACACACACAAGCTCTCACTCATGCACCCAGGCACCTATTCTACCACACACACACACAAAGCTGCCACTCACCACCCAGGCACCCATTCTACCACACACACACAAAGCTGCCACTCACCACCCAGGCACCCATTCTACCACAGGCACACACACAAAGCTGCCACTCACCACCCAGGCACCCATTCTATCACAGGCACACAAGCTCTCACTCATGCAACCAGGCACCCATTCTACCACACACACACAAAGCTACCACTCACCACCCAGGCACCCATTCTACCACAGGCACACACACAAAGCTGCCACTCACCACCCAGGCACCCATTCTATCACAGGCACACAAGCTCTCACTCATGCAACCAGGCATGCATTCCAACACACACACACACACACAAAGCTGCCACTCACGCACCCAGGCACTCATTCTACCACAGGCACACAAGCTCTCACTCACGCACCCATTCCACCACACACACACAAGCTCTCACATGCACCCATTCTACCACAGGCACACAAGCTCACATGGAGCCCCTTCTCATTGTTTGGCCCAATAAGCCTGGCCTCCCCTTCTCAGCTGCCTCTGGCTTGACCTCCCACGTGCACAATGTCTCTCCAGCCGCCTCCTGTGGTGCGCAGGGTCTCTCAGCTCTTCAGCTGTCGGCAGCGGCGCACAGCGTCTCTACATTCTTCGGCCCCGCTGGCGTCAGTGCGCAGGTCTCTTCATTCTTCAGCCCCGCTGGCGTCGGCGCGCAGGTCTCTCTGCTCTTCAGCTGCCGCCGCCGGCGCAGGTCTCTTCGTTCTTCGGCCCCGCTGGCATCAGTGCGCAGGTCTCTTCATTCTTCGGCCCCGCTGGCGTCGGCGCGCAGCGTCTCTTCATTCTTTAGCCCTGCTGGCGTCGGCGCGCAGGTCTCTCTGCTCTTCAGCCGCCACCAGCGGCGCGCAGGTCTCTTCGTTCTTCGGCCCCGCTGGCATCGGCGCGCAGGTCTCTCCGCTCTTCAGCCGCCGCCGGTGGCGCGCAGGTCTCTTCGTTTTTCGGCCCTGTTGGCATCGGCGCGCAGGTCTCTCCGCTCTTCAGCCGCCGCCGGCGGCGCGCAGGTCTCTTCATTCTTCGGCCCCACTGGTGTCGACGCGCAGGTCTCTCCGCTCTTCAGCCACTGCCGGTGGCGCGCAGGTCTCTTCATTTTTCGGCCCCGCTGGCGTCGGGGCACACATCTCTCCGCTCTTCAGCCGCCAGCAGCGGCGCGCAGCGTCTCTTCTTTCTTCAGCCCCGCCGGCCTGGCCTCCAGCGGTGGCGCGCAGCGTCTCTCCATTCTTCAGCCCCGCGCCTGGGGAGAAGGGAAGCACAAGCGGGGCAGTGGAACACCAGGAGCCGCGACACACCTGCCGGTGCTTGGCGACACACTGGTGTGTCGCGACACACCGGTTGAGAACCACTGCGTTAGAGGCCAATCTAAAGAGAAGAGTAAGTCTGAAGAACTTATGTACAGCAACTCTGGAATCTTCTTCTGTTAATCCAATAAAAGATCATCTCAGTCTGCAAGTCATCTAGCTTTCTCTGGGACAGACATGGCTCTTACAACACTGACCTATCCCAAATGCAAAACCACAACCTTGTCTCAACCCAGCTTCATTTCCATTTATGGATGTAAGGGAACCCCCAAATTTGCCTATTACTAGTATAGTTGCCCCTAGAAAGTGTAAAGTCAGTGGTCTCAACTCAGCCTGTGTAAATGACTGATGGTGGAATAGAGCAAGTGTTTTCAGGGAGATAGGAAAATTGTTTTTTGCCTGCTAATTTTTGTTCCTGGAATACCACAGATCAGTCCAGACAAGGGGGTTTTGCATCCCTACCAGCAGATGGAGGCAGACAATAAAAACTTTTCAGGCACTGCTACTTAAGAGTGCTACCTGCAGTCCTTCAGGATTGACCTGTATCCAAGCCATGACTACCTCAAACTCCAAGGATTTCTCCCTCTAGAATGAGCTGTGGAATACGCTGGAACCCCCAACTTAGGGTAATAAAAAAAAACTTCCAATGTCAAAATTATTTATAATCTCATTCACAATTCTGCCGCACAAACTTATTCTGCATCACCAGCAGCATCCACAAGCAGGAAAGGTCTTTGGAAAAAAAATAATTGGACAGGAGTCTAGAGTGATCTGTGGTATTCCAGGAACGAAAATTAGCAGGTAAAAACCAATTTTCCTTTCCTGTTCATACTCCAGATCAGTCCAGACAAGTGGGATATATTCAAGTCCCGAAAAACCTGCACGCAGCACACTTTCAAAGGAGGCCTCCTCTGGTGCCCTGACATCCAAACGGTAATGTCTAATAAAAGTGTGCAAAGATACCAAGTCGCTGCTAAACAAACCTGCAGAGAAACCAACTGACACTCTGCCCAGGAGGCTGCCTGTGCCCTAGTGGAATGCACCCTTACTCCCTCAGGGTGCGACAGACCTTTACAAATATATATATAAGCCGAAATAATTGCCTCCTTTAACCACTGTGCAATTGTGCTCTTAGTCTCTTTACAACCCTTTCTTTGGTCCACTGAACACCACAAAGATGGTCTGATCTCCGAAATACAAGTCACCTTGAGATACCTTAAGCGAACCCACCACACATCCAAAAACAGAAGATCCCTTGCATGGGGAGAATCAGACAGGTGCGGAAACCCTGGCAACTCCACAGTCTGGCTAAGATGAAAAGCTGAAATGACCTTGGGCAAAAGGAAGGAATGGAAGAAAAGGAAGGAAACACCATCATCAGAAATCCGCAAAAAAGGGTACTCCGCACAATAAGGCATGAAGCTTCAAAATTTGTTTTGCCAAGCAAATCACCACCAGGAACACCATCTTCAGGGTAAGGTCCTTGAAAGAAGCCCTTCTCAAAGGCTCAAATGGAGGTCCACACACTACTCAAAGAACCAAATTAAGATTCCAGGACATACAAGTCTACGGACTGGAGGACACAAATGCTTTGCTCCCTTAAGAAAACTACATCCGGATGAGATGCTAAGAGTAGTCCCTGCAACCTCCCTCTGAAACATAAGGCTGCCACCTGGAGGAGAGAATCATAGGCCAAACCCTTTGACAAGCCCTCTTGCAAAAAGGCCAATGCCTGGGCAGCGTTCACCTGTAAAGGATCAGCGTCATGGACCCTACACCAGGACTCAAACACTCTCCAAACTCTGATATATGCCAAAGTAGAGGATCTCGCCTGAATAAGAGTAATAATCACCTGTTCTGAATACCCCTTCAAGCGGAAATGTCACTTCTCAAAAGCCAGGCCACTAGACAGAAGCGATCTGCTTGCTCCAAAAAGATGTGTCCTTGATGCAGCACTCTTTTCAGATGGTTTAACCGGATGGGTCTGTCTACTGCCAGTTGAACTAGATCCGCAAACCATGGATGGCGCGGCCACTCCGGTGCTACCAGGATCAATCTTCCCTGATGTTGCTTCATGCGGCCCAACACTCAACCTATGAGCGGCCACGGGGAAAAGACATAGCAGGGAGTCTCTCTGGCCACAGCTGAACGAGAGGGTTGACCCCTGCAGAGCCGAACTTCCCTCCGGTGGCTGAAAAACCTGGCCGCCTTGGCATTCTTCCGCATTGTCATGAGATCTAACTGGGGCTTGCCCCACCTGCGCCGAATGAGGGCAGAGGCCTCTGCTGACAGCTCTCATTCCCCCGGGTCCAGCTGTTGACTGCTGAGATAGGTGTAGACAATATGCAGGCAGACTATCACATCAGAAGCTACTAGTGCTGCTAGATGAAGTTCCACCCAGGCAAAAAGAGTTCCTGAATCTCCTGAGCCACCAAGCAACTTTTCTATCTGCCCTGCCAATTGATATAGGCCACCGTCATTGCACTGTCAGAGAATACACGTACTGCATGTCCCTGAATCCAAGGAGGAAAGAACACCGCTCTCCGGACTGCTCTGGTTTCCAGAGAGTTGATTGACCAGGATGCTTCCACCAGTGGCCACTCCCCTTGGGCTGCAGATCCTTGACATATCGCTCCCCAACCTCAGAGAATGGCATCTGTGGTCACTACCACCCAGTCCAAAACTTCCAGATCCATTCCTTTCTCCAAACTGGGATGCGACAGCCACCACGAGAGACTGGACCTGGATTCCTCCTGGAGCAACTGCAGTAGCAGAAATTCCTAAGACAATGGATTCCAACAGGACAGGAGCGCCTTTTGAAGAGGACACATGTGGGCAAAAGTCCATGGCATCAAACCCAGTGTAGAGGCCATGGAACCTAGCACTTGTAAATAATCCCAGACTCTGGGAACCAGCAGATCCTGAAGATGAACCATTTGCGACTGCAACTTGATCACCCGCTCCAGGGTAAGAAACACCCTGCCTAACTAGGTGTCGAATCGTGCTCCCAGATAATCCAAGGACTGGGATAGCTCCAGATGGATCTTCGCCAGGTTTATCACCCAGCCCAAGGACCTTAGACACTCCGACACGCGTCGAATGGAACAGTGACACTATCTCTGACTTTGCCCAAATGTCCAGGTACTGGTATCCCTTCCCTTCTGAGGGCCACCACCACCACCTTTGTGAACATTCTTGGTGCGGTAGCCAGCCCAAAGGGAAGAGCTTGTAACTTAAAGTGCTCTCCTAGCACCATGAAGGAAAGAAATTTCCAATGGTCTGATTGGATGGGAATGTGGAGAATTGCCTCTGTTAGATTTAAGGTGGCGAGAAACTCCCCCTTGCGCACCGCAGCAATCACTGTCCGCAATGTCTCCATCCGAAATTGCGGCACCCGTAATGCCATACTAAACTTTTGCAGATCTAGAATGAGCTGAAGAGAGTCCCCCATCTTGGGCCACACAAAGTACACAGAATATCTTCCTCGACCTTGCTCCTCCTGAGGTACCAGAATGATAGCTTCCAATTGCTGTAGCCACAGAAACGTGTCCTGCACCGCCGCCTGCTTGCTGGGTGAAGCATAATGTGATACCACAAATGCCTCTTTGAGGGGGTGTGAAAATTCTAAGGTGTAGCCATCCCTTATTACTTCCAGAACCCATTGGTCAGAAGTGACTCTGGTCCATGCCTTGTAAAAATGGGACAACCTTCCTCCAACAGCTTCCAGGGAGGAGTGGACCAGCCTGCCTTCACTGGACAGGCTTCGCACTTCAGGAATTCTGTCCTGAACTATCTCTGGCTGGCCTAAGGGACGCTCGAAAGGACTGCTGTCTTCCTGAACCCTGCTTCTGCATGGCTCCAGAAGAACTCATGTTTGAGCGAAATCTCATCTCACAGGAGTGCGCAGCGGTAAGGTCTTCTTACTTCCTTTAGCATCTTCAGGCAATCTATTCCCTTTAGAATCCACCAAATGCTTCATCACCTTCTCCAGGTCCTCTCCAAACAGATTTCCTTTGAAGGGGAGATTAGAGAGCTGCGTCTGTGACCAAACATCTGCCGACCAATTACGCAACCAGAGAAGTCTTTGAGCAGCCACCGCAGACACCATGTTCCTGGCCAAAGTCTGAAGCATATCAAGGAGAGAATCTGCCACATAGGCCACTCCCATATCCGAGCATCCTGGCCAGAATCTGCAGATGTCCTTGTTGCCTTCTCCTGTGCCTTCTGCACCCAGCACAAACAAGCTCTGCATTGGATTAGCACAGACCACCACGCTAAGGCTCAGCGCAGAGACCTCAAACAGCCTCCAACAGGATCTTTAGCTTCTGGTCTTTGACATCTTTCAACATCGCCGACCCTGCCACAGAGATGGTAGTCTTATCACTGCTGACATCATCACATCCACCTTTGGAAGCTTCCAAAGCTCTAAGGTATTGTCCAGCCCTGGCCACTTTCGGTCCTGCCTCTGGGAAATCCCATTCCCAATCAGTTTCTTCACCTTCTTCGGTAAAGGGAAGGCCTTTGGTGGTCCAAGCAGTCTTATCCATCACCGGGTTTACCCCCTTTGTGTCGGAATCATCCAACGCAACCTTGATCCCCAGGTCTTCCAGGACCTGGGGGATGAGAGGCCGCAACTCCTCCTTACGGAATAACCTGACCATCCTAGGGTCATCCCCATCTGCGAGAGGATCATCTGCATCCGGGTCAGCACCCACCGAGCCAGCTGTGGAATGAGCCCTAATCTGACTGGTTAACTGCTTCCAAGCATCAACATATGCTGCCATGACTACCTCATTAATCCAGCGGGCTATTGTAGCCTGCGAGGCCAGTTCTCGTTTAGAACTGCTGTGAAGAACAGGTTATCCATTTTCCATAAAGGTTCAGTAACCTCCAGATACCTAACAATACGTCTCTTGACATCCAAGGGTCGCAACAGACTATACTTCTCTACATCTCTCTATCTAGAGATGGCAGGGAGATGGATTGATTCAAGTGAAATCCTGTGACTACCTTTGGTAAAAAGGAAGTAACAGTATGCAGCTGTACCACCCCCGGAGTCACCAGGAGGAAGGGATCCTGGCAAGACAAGGCTTGCAGCTCGGTAACTCTGTGCAGAACAAATTGTCACAAGAAACACAGTTTTCAAGGTCAGTAACCGCAAGGACAGGTTATGCACTGGTCTAAATGTAGGACCCGCTAAGAAATTCAAAACCAAACAGACTCCATAACTGGAAACCACAAAGGACTAAGATGGTTCACTTCTTTCAGGAAACAGGCAACATCCAGATGAGCTGACAAGGAACCACCATTCACCTGGCCCCTGAAACAGGCAAGAGCCGCTACTTGTACCTTTGAGGAATTAAGGGCCAAACCTTTATTCAAGCCATCCTGCAAAAATTCCAAAATGAGCAGGATCTCGGCTGAGTGAGGAAGAGTACCCCGGATCCTCACACCAGGCCTCAAACACTTGCCAAACTCACACATAGGCCAAGGAGGTGGAGAATTTTCTAGCCCTAAGCAAGGTGCAGATCACTGCTGAGTATGCATGTTTCAGCAATCAAGCCCTCTCAAGGGCCATACCATAAGATAAAACAGAGTTGTATCTTCGTGAAGAACTGGACCCTGACTTAGCAGGTTCCTGTGTGCCGGAAGTCGAACGGGAGAGTCCCCCAGGAGCAGCCGCAAATCTACATACCATGGTCTCCTGGGCCAATCCAGAGCAACCAAAAGCACCATCCCTCTGTGGTGCTCAGTCCTTCGAATCAATCTGCTAACATGGGCCATGGAGAAAAGAAATACAGGAACTTGTCTTCTGGCCACTCCTGCACTAGGGCATCGATCCAACAACTTTGGATCTCTCCTGTGACTGAAGAATTGCGGAACTTTCGCATTGCGAGAAGTCGCCAGGTCTAGAATCAGCTGAAACATCTTGTCTGACTATTCTCCTGGGTCCACACTCTGCTGAGAAAGTCTGCTCTTACATTGTCTTTTCCTGCTATATGTGAGGCCGAGATCATCTCGAGATGCACTTCTGCCCATTCCATAAGCTGATCTATTTCCTGTGACACTTGCTGGCTCTTGGTTCCTCCCTGCTGATTAATGTAAGCCACAGAGATTGCACTGTCAGATAGTATTCAGACCAATCGACCCTGCAGCCTGTCACTGAACTGTAAACATGCCAACCAGATCCCCCTAGCTTCCAGTCGATTGATATTCCAGAGAAACTCCTCTGTATTTCAGTGCCCTTGAACCGAGAACTCCTGACAATGAACTCCCCAGCCAAGGATGCTCGTATCTATTGTCAGTACTAGCCAGTCCGGTGGTGCCAGAGAAACTCCCTTCCTTAGATGAGCCACCTGCAGCCACCATTGCAGTTGGAGGAGACTTCCATCGGCAGGAAGAGCCAAATCAAATAGCCCTGAGACTCTGGATTCCACCAAGACAGCAGGGAGCACTGAAAAGGACGCATATGCGCCCTCGCCCATGGGACCACTTTCAGAGTCGCCGCCATTAAGCCAAGAACTTGCAGGTAACACCATACTGTCTAGTGCAGTGTGTTCAGACTGAGCTGTGTCAACTTCTGAATGTGCGCTTCCAGCAGGAAAACCTTGCCCTGCCTAGTGTTGACCCAAACCCCAAGGTACTTCGACTGAGCAGGATGAAGACTGCTCTTGGCCAGATTAACCACCCAGCCGAGCTCCTGCAACAGGGAGATCACCATGCAGGTCATTATGCAGCTCTCTTCCAGTGACTTAGCACGAATCAGTCGTCTAAATATGGGTGTACGAGAATCCCATCTTTTCTCAAGTCCACCACCATTACCATCATTACTTTGGAAAAGGTCATTGGGAAGGTGGGTCAGACAAAAGGGCAGGGCCCAAAACTGATAATGGCGTCCCAGAACTGCAAACCGCAGAAAAGCATTGATTCTCTAGTCAGATGGGAATATGAAGGTACACCTCAGACAGGTTCAAAGAGGTCAGAAATTACCCCTCTCTCTATGTTTCCATACAAAAATGCATCACCCGCAGATGGTTGACATCTTTGAGATCCAGGATGGGACACAAGGAGCCCTCCTTCTTGGGCACAATGAAATAAATGGAATATTGCCCCGTTTTTTCTTGAGACTTGGACACTGGAACCACAGCCCTCAGACTGAGAAGCCTTGCTAATGTAGTTTCCACTGCCTGCTTCTTCTGCAGTGAGTGGCAAAGAGACACCATGAACACGTCCCGAGGAACACTGCAGAACTCTAGCACACATCCCTCTTGTATCACTTCCAGGACCCACTGATCAGATGTGATCTTGAACCACCGCCAACAGAAGAGAGAGAGGCATCCCTCTATCTCCTGTTCCCGGGGGTGGGTTGGCAAACCTTTATTGGGAGGGTCGGGAGGTTCCACTACCCGAACCTGCGCCCCTTCTTGGCTGTTGGGGACGAAAAGGATTGAGACCTACCAAAAGGTTGTGTTCTCTGAAGGGTCATTCCTCTACAGGGATGAAAAACGCCTGGATCCCCTAGTAAGACCTCTCATGTTAAAAGAGCATGGCATCTGCTTCTTATCCTCTGGCAAAACAAGGAATCTTCGCCCCACTTACTGGCCAATTTTTCAAATTCATTTCCAAATAGCAAGCCTTTAAAGGTTAGCCTTAGAGGTCGCATCAGCCGACCAGTTTCACAGCCATAACTGAAGACTGGCCGCTACTATGGAAGCCATTCTTCTGGCTGAAGAACGCACCAAATTACAGCCCGCATCTGCCAAAAAAGCCGCAGCTGGCTCCATAACTGCCCTAGGGTTCACCCCAGAATCATCGACCTCCTGGAAGAGAAAAGTCAACAAGATCAAGCCACCAGGGAATAAGATGCGATCTGCAAGGTCATTGCCCCTGCATCAAATGCTTGCTTAAGGATAGTCTTAATCCTATAATGAACATTCTTCAAAGCCGTTCCTCCTTCCACAAGCATAGTGGTCTGCTTGGAGACTGCACACACCAGGGCATTTATCTTCAGAAAACATAAACGCTCTTACCACTGGATCCAAAGGGTTCAGGCATTCCAAAACCCAACTCCCTTTGAAATTAGCCTCTGGGGCACCTCAGTCCAGATCAGTTAATTCTTGAATGGCTTCCATCACAGGGGGGGAAAAAAAAAGGGGGGGGGGGGTTTACGTAAGGAAACCAAAATGGGTATTTTCTTCAGCTTCCTGAACCTGCTGCCTTTCAGCTACTTCAGCAGCAAAGTCCACGCCAGGAACCGGCTATCGGATAAAGGCACACAACTGAGGGATCTTGGAAATCACCTCTGGAATTCTCAACTGGGGGAGGGACCCTTTAGGTATCACTGCAGGAGAGCGGGGCTCAATCTTTTCTCCAATTTAAAAGTAGAATTTCTTCTTCCAAAAGGTACAGCAATCCCCATAGGTAGCGCATGTCCGCATCTGCTGGAGATGGAGAAATACTGAAGGGTTGAGGTCACTGCATGGACGTATCCAGGGTGACATCAGCTTTGAAACCTGACAGTCTCCATCTGCTGGCAGCGGAACATAAACCCATTGGTCCTTAGTCCATCTGGCTACACACTAGGAAAATGTACATTATTTTCCATGGAATTAGTGATGGCCTGAGAGGTATGTGGCACTAATCGGACAAGCGCTGTCCAAAGCTGACCACTTATATTGCCACCAAGATGAGCAAGAGCTGTACCTTGGGTCTGGCTGGGGAAGGGCGGGGTCTCTTCTTCACCTCAATCCATGTTTCAGAGTCCAGGTCTGGCAGACTAGCGGACAAGCCCTTGGGCATCGTCTTCAGGTTAGTGACCTCCTCTGTTTTTGTTGTAACGGGGCTTGAGGCTCGCGGGGAACCAGGAGCAGATTCTAGACAAACAGAGAAAGAAACAAAATGAGACATGTACAGAATGAAGAAGAGCATGAATGGTTCCTACTGCAGGAGAATTAAAAAAAAAAAAAAAGGAGGTAAAACTAGAACTTCTTCAAACTGAAGTAACTGCGGTGAATTTAAGTATTCACAATAAAGTATTCACAAGTTCAGATTAGTAAAATGTTTAGTAGGGAGCAACCTGGGAGCAGCGTTTCTACAAGCAAACCCATGACTTTCTACCCAACAGCATATGATAAAGACAAGCTACTCCATATATAATCATAGAAAAAAAAAGGGAGCAGCACACCGAAAGCAGACTTGCGATTGAGTGACTGGGACAGATACAGCTCAGGCTACTGAGGATTAGTCCAACCCAGTGATTCTCAGCCCTTTCCTGGAGGCACACCAATGGAAAATTGGTTCTTACCTGATTAATTTCTGTTCCTGAAGTACCACAGATCAGTCCAGACTCATGGGTTTTGCCTCCCTTCCAGCAGATAGAGACAGAGAAAGTTTTACCCGCACTACTACTAAACCACATGTGCTACCTGCAGTTCCTCAGTATTAATCTATACCCAAGCCAATCACAACAAATTTCAAAAACATCCAAACTTTCCTAAACTTACAAAATATGAAAAATCTACTACAAAAAAACAGAATGAGCGGACAACTCTCCCACTCAATAGAATGGGCAGGTTCTGGACTGATCTGTGGTACTACAGGAACAAAAATTAGCAAGAAAGACCCAATTTTCCTTTCCCGATATGTACCCAGATCAGTCCAGACTCCGGATGACCATACCAAAGCTCCCTAACTCAGGGTAGGACCTGGAGAGTACCCCATAGCAGAACACTTTTGCCAAAACATGGGGAACCCATATCTCCCACATCCAGAGGATAGTGTCTTGCAAAAGTATGACGTGACTTCCAAGTCTCTGCTGTGCAAATCTCCTGTGGAGTAACAAGCTGGGCCTCTGCTCATGAGGCTGCCTGAAAACATGTAGAATGAGCATGCAACCACTCCGGAACCGGATGACCATGAATAATATAAGTGGAACCAATCGCCTTCTTAAGTCAACGAGCAATAGTAGTCTTAGAAGCCTGAAAGCCTCCCTTCAGACCGTTCTACAGAACAAAAAAGTGATCTGACCTCCTGAAGTCATTAGTTACCTTGAGATCTCTCAACAATGCTCTTCTTACATCTAAAATCCTGAGCTCCCTTGCATGAGGGGCGGATGTGTCCACCGTGGGAAAGGCTGGGAACGCCACTGTCTGATTCACGTAGAACACAAACCACATTTATCAAAAAGGAAGGTACTGTCCTCAACGAGACCCCCAAATTTGAAGGAATGGGTCCAGACAAGAGCCTGCAACTCAGAAATCCTCCTAGCCGAACATATGGCCACCAGAAAAACAAACTTAAGAGTCAAGTCCTTCAGCATCGCTCTCCAGAGGGGTTCAAAAGGAGCCTCACATAAACCAGAGGACAAGATTAAGATTCCAGGAAGGACAAAACCCACCAAAGCAGAGGATGCAAATTCTTTGTACCCCCTAAGGAACTGAATAACGACTGGATGTGCCAATCCGAAAGGAAGGACCTGAACCTGAAAATGTTGCCCCAGAATCATGAATCACAGGAAACACTGCAAGTCCTGATGAATGGGGATGTGCAGGTAGGCGCCTCTGTTAGATCCAGAGATGTCAGAAACTCTCCTTTCCGAACTGCCACAATCACTGACCTTAAGGTTTCCATCCGAAAACACGGAACTTTTAGAGCTGCATTTACTGTCTTTAAATCTAAAATCAGGTGGAAAATCCCTTCTTTCTTTGGGACCAAAAAGTAAATGGAATATCTTCCCCTGCGAACCTCTTCACGGGGAACTGGAATCACCGCTGCCAGGCAACATAGCCGGTCCAGCGTCTCTCGAACCGCTACTTGTTTGTCCAAGGAGACTCATGGGGAAACTAGAAACAAATTACGACCAGGGCAAGCAAATTCTAAAGTATAGCAGTCCCTTACCATGCTGAGAACCCACTAGTCCTGAATAATTCTGGTCCACTCTTCGTAAAACTGCAACAGGCACGACAGAGTGGACCAGCCTCACCTCACTGAGTACTTAAGCCCAGATGCATGCCCCCCCCCCCCCCCGGCGGCGGCACAAAATTGTCTTCGGGCATCTCGAAAGGATAGATTCCAGGACTGCCCCCGAAGGGGAAACTGTCTGAGGCCTAGCCGCAGCCTTTGCTGGACAAACAGGAACACCTGAAAAAACCTCTTACCCTTAGGCCTATCTTCCGGCAACCTAAGGACCTTATTATCCCCAAGGTCCTCCTCAAAAGAGTCAACCCTTGAAAGGCAGTGAGCCTAACTGCAGCTTGGAAGAGACGTCCGCCACTCAGTTTCACAGACAGAGCAACCTTCTGGTGGAAACCGCAAACGCCATAATCAGAGAAGTACAAACCAAATCATACAGAGCATCCGCTCTCTAGGCAACCGCCCCCCTCAACTCACTCAGTCCTGTCTGCCTCCTCGCCCGACTTCGGCAGGCTTTCCTACATCTACTGCACCTAGCAGAGACAAACAAGTTGCATAAAACTAGTACAAACAGCAGTACGCAAACCCACAGCTGAGACCTCAAAAATCCTCGAGGTACACCTCCGACTTACGATCCCGAATGTCCTTCGACGTCATGGAGCCTACCACAGGAATATTCGTCCTCAGTAACCGCCGAAACCGCTGCATTGACTTTAGGGAAAGCAAAAAGTTCCAACACCTGCTCAGGCAATGGATAAAGTTTTGCCATGGCCCTTCCCACCTTTAACCCGGAATCGGGAGCTCCCCATTCTGCTTCCACCAGCTTCTTTACAGACTTGTGATACGGAAAGCTGTCAGGGGACCCTGCACCCTATCCAGGACCAGATCCGCCCTCTCCAAATCAGAGTCCTCCTGGCAAATCTTAACCCCCAGAACCTGAAAAGCCAGAGGTGGCAAGGCATCAAGCTCTTCTCTTCTAAAAAGTCAGACTACCTTTGGGTCATCCCTTTCGGAGAATAGGACTAACGGATCATCTTTTTGACTCTCACCTCCAGCCACCGGATCTACCTGAACATGCAGGTCAGGAGCCTCCTCTGCCCCCTCGGGAGCATCACCAGACTCATCCTCCCCTGGGCCAGAACCCGCGGGGGTACGCAGCAACATCTGAACTGGGGAAACCTGTTGTCTCCCAGAACTAATTTGTTTTGGGCCAACCGTACACCCTTCAGTTGAATGGGCCAGCCGGGACCGCGAATCCCTAGCCGCACAAGCTGTTTGGCCAGGTAAGCCTCATGCTGCAGCAGCACAAAATCTGTAGAAAATGGTCTTAATGCTCTAGACCCCACAGGGAAAGAACCAGAAATCAGCAGCATGGGGCCCCCCTTCCTCCTTAAAGTCCCTCTGCTCAAGCCCAGAGACCGAATGGGCCAGAGACAAGCATGGGGGGCATCCCCCCCCAGTACTAGGGGAACAGCCGAAAGGGGATCCAAGATGGCCGCCGTTCCCACGCTGATCGGGAAAGGATAAGCACCTTGGCCAGGGCCTCGAAGCAATGCCGAAACAGAAATGGAGAACTTCACTCACTGTTTCGCGGCTGCCAGGCAATCAGACAAGCTCTCCCTGCCCTCGGAACGCCCGGCGCACAGCCCGAGCCAACTAAGCTGCAACCATATCGAGTTGCGGCCCATCGCACACGGGGAGAAGCTGACTGACACAAGCAGGAGAAAACCAAGAACAAAATAAACTTACGTCAGCCGCCTTAAACAGTGAAGAGGAAGCTGCTCACACAGCTGAGCCGTGCAACTACCTTCAGATGTTTTCATTTTATTTTATTTTATTTTTTTTTTTAACTTTACTCAAACTCCCAAACTGAGGCACAAAACATGAAATAGACAGCGTCAGACTAAAGGATATCTGAGGCATGCAGATGCCTGAGTGGCCTCGTGAAAGCGAGGGATCTGGACCACCAGATTTGCACCCCATGGGCGCAAGTTATGAGCACACACAAGGGTCATCAACCTCCGGTTCATCCGCCTCAACTGGACAGGGAAGAACCCACCAGGATTCAAGAACACCCAGGAGGAAGGCTCAAAAGGAAAAAATTGCCCAGACTGCAGAACTGCACCCATCTACCATCTGCAGGAGACAGAGAAATACTGAGGAACTGCAGATAGCACATGTGGTTAAGTAGCAGTATCAGTAAAATTTTCTCTGTCTCCATCTGCTGGGAAGGAGGCAAAACCCAGGAGTCTGGACTGATCTGGGTACATACAGGGAATCCAGATGTGTTTTCAGAATTGCCACAATCAATATGCATGTGATAGATTTACATATCCTGGGTATCCAATGCATGCAAACCTCTCTCTCCTGCATATTCATTACAGATATCCTGAAACCTGAATGGTTAGGTAGGCCTCCAAGAGAGCTGGAAAATACTGGTCCAACCTACTGTTTTTCTTTAAAGTGTGAGGCAGATATTTCTCAAGGCAATTGGGGCTGGTTCAACATACAGGCAGCATTCAGATCTCCAACACTGATTTTTTTTTTTTTTTTTTTAATTTGTGTTTTGTTCCACAGATGTTTGTTTTTTTTCACCTAAGTGTAGACAACTAACAAAAGGTAGCACCTACAGTCCCATTAATGACATTACTGGGGACAAGACTATGGGGATCAAACATCAGGAGGTCTCAGTCCCCACTTCTCCAGTTCATTAGCAGAAACTATTTTAGTGCTGCTCAAACTGATCATCAGGCCCCGACCCAGTTGGGTTTTCAGAATATTCTTAATGAATATGCAGATTTGCATGCACTGCCAACATTTATGCAAATCTCTCTCATGCATATTCACAAGGGATATCCCGACACCCGACTGGCCAGGTGGACCAAAGAGTGGTTTGTGCACCATTGTTCTATTTGGCAAAATATCTGAATCTATGCCACAAGCTGACAAAATCACTGCAGCCAGTAAGGAAAGATACAGAATTCCAAATTTGTATTTTAGATCAATTCCCACCACACTCAAATGCTCCCATCTCCCCAACCCTCCAGTGCTTTCCACTCACCTGTCTCTTTTTGGAAGTTCTGCCGGGGCACAAACTCCGGGCAGTTTATGAGTTGTGAGAAGTCCGTTTGAGTAGCATCTGCCATCAGAGGGCCTGGTAAAGGCCACTTATCAGGCTGCTCTTTCCTCCTGATCTTCTGGTCTATTATCTCCACCACTTTGCTATCCTTCAAAGCCTGGATTCAAAACAAAGACCAGGATTCAATCTTCACTCGCTCCAGATGTGGTTTTTGCCATATTTAATCAATCAAGCAGGTGTGAGAGACAAGGTAGAAAATGTTCAAAAATAAGTTTCAAATAGCAGAGAAATATTAATTCCAAGGGGTCAAATATTTATTGAAACATTAGTCCCCCATAGTGCCATATTTAATGCCATAAGAAGCTTATTTCCCTTCTTGGACTGTCTGCATTTTCAAATGACTTGAAACACCACCCACAGCCCCAGGGAGGACTATGCTCAGCTGCTGGGAACCTCAAACCACCAAAGTGGCAAGATTCCTGTGAAGTGACAGCCCTCCCTTACCTTGATAATAAGCCCAATGTCTGTAGTCAGAGCCTGAACTCTGTGGAAACTGGCAATAAGGCCAATGGGCAGAAAGCCCTCGGTGTCCATCTTCCGTCGCAGGAAGAAGTCCCGTTGCAGGTTGTCCACGCTGAAATAGTATTCTCTGAAAGGACAAAATCATACGGCACAACAGTTTAAAACCATATTCTGCTGCACCATCAGGTCTGAAGCCAGTTTACCCTGTCTTTAAAAATGTAAACTATCCGTAACAAAAGGAAAATTAGTTCTTACCTGCTAATTTTCATTCCTGTAGTACCACAGATCAGTCCAGACTCCTGGGTTTATGATTCCCTGCCAGCAGATGGAGACAGAGAAAGTTAAA
Source organism: Rhinatrema bivittatum (assembly GCF_901001135.1). Classification (NCBI taxonomy): domain Eukaryota; kingdom Metazoa; phylum Chordata; class Amphibia; order Gymnophiona; family Rhinatrematidae; genus Rhinatrema; species Rhinatrema bivittatum. The sequence goes on along the minus strand of NC_042632.1, from coordinate 39,353,297 downwards.
CTGACACTGCTTCATAATCCCTGGTGCCACCTGCAGTTCCTCAGTATTGATCTGTACCCAAGCAAAACACATTTGCAAAAACACTTGTAACAAAACCACTTAAAGTTAGAAAAAATCTTAAGACTATACCAAGAAAATCAGAGATGAGCAGACGACTCTCCACCTCCATAGATCGGGTGGGTTCTGGACTGATCCGTGGTACTACAGGAATGAAAATTAGCAGGTAAGAACCAATTTTTTTCCCTGTACGTATCCGGATCAGTCCAGACTCCTGGGATGCACCAGAGCTCCTTACTGAGAATGGGACCTGGAGAGTCCCGCTCGCAAGACACTTTCGCCAAACGACCAAGACTCTGGATCAACTACATTCAGACAATAGTGCCTTGCAAAAGTATGCGACTTCCAAGTCGCTGCTCTACAACTTTCCTGTGGTGAAAACAACTGGGCCTCCGCCCAAGAAGCTACCTGAGAACGAGTAGAGTGAGCCCTCAAACCTTCTGGCACCTGACGGCCTTTGAGAATGTATGCAGACCCAATAGCCTCCTTAAACCACCTCGCAATGATAGGCTTGGAAGCCTGGGTACCCTTTTTTTTTCTTTTTTCTTTCTTTTTTTTTTTTTTTTTTAACTACTCCATAAAATGAAAAGATAAATCGGGCTCTTGGTTAATTTATTTTAATTATTATTTTTTAGATTTAATTAATGCATGATTTTATATTTCTTCCTCATACTTTAACTTTAATACTTTATGAAGTAATATTATAATGTATTTATGATTTTATTGTATTTTATTTGATTTTTTGAACATTGTGTAAACTTTTGATGGATTATATCTTAATGACTGTATATAAAACCTGGAAAATAAAATAAATCAGATCTCCTAAAATCATTCATGAACTTGAGATACTTTAGCAAAACCCTATGGATGTCCAATAGCCTAAGCTCCCGTGCATGAGGCGCAGAAGCATCCAATTCCAGAAAAGCTGGAAGCTCCACTGTCTCATTAATATGAAAAGCGGAAACCACCTTCAGAAGAAACAATGGAACTGTTCGCAAGGACACTCCTGAGCAGAGATCTGAAGGAATGGATTGTGGCAAGATAAAGCCTGCAACTCAGATTCTCCTCACAGAATCCATGGCTACTAAGGTGACGACTTTTAAAGTCAAATCCTTAAGAGTCGCTCTGTGGATAGGTTCAAAAGGTGCCTCACACAAACTTTGGAGAAAGAGATTAAGATTCCACGACTGACAAAGTCTCCTCTCTGGAGGGCACAGATTCTTAACCCCTCGAATAAACCTAACCATGTCGGGATGAGTGGACAACTTGTACCCTTCAACTTTACCTCTTAAGCAAACCAGAGCCGCTACCTGAACTCAGAGTTGAAAACTAGGCCTTTGATTAAATCCTCTTAAAAGAAAGACAAAATGTAAGACAATGAAGACTGCAAGGCCTGTACTCCTTTAGTCATACACTATGTCTCAAAGATCTTCCAGACCTGGATATATGACAACGAAGTCTATGGCCATCTAGCTTGCAGAAGAGTTATTATGACTGCTTCTGGGTACCCTCGTCTCTAACGCTGCCTCTCAAAAGCCAAGCCGCTAGACAAATGTGATCTGCCTAGTCTGAAAACATGGGGCCCTGCCGAAGAAGGTGAGGAATATGACTATGTGTATAGGTCTGTCCACTGCCACACTGACCAGATCTGCGAACCATAGCCGACATGGCCACTCCAGGGCTACCAACACCACATCCCTGGGTGTCTCTCCATCCGATGCAAGACCTTGCCTACCAGAGGCCAAGGGGGGGGGGGGGGGGGGGGATATGTAAAGTAGAACTCCCCGAGGCCAAGGTATCACCAGGGCATCGATTCCCTCGGCCCTGTATTCCCACCTTGGGCTAAAAAAGCAAGATGCCTTCGCATTGAAATAAGTCGCCAATAGATCCACATGGGGATAGCCCCACTTCTCTTTTCTCTTGAATGAGCTGCATTGCTGACTCAAGACAATTCCCATTCTTCTACAACTTAGAAAATCTGCTTGGACATTTTCAAAGCCTGTGATATGAGATGACTGCTGTTCCGCCCAAAGAACTTTATTCCTGAGCCTCCTGTACCACCGTCTGGCTCTTGGTTCCTCCCTGCTGATTGATATATGCTACGGTCATCAAATTGTCCGACAGGACCCTCACCGAATGACCTTGAACCAAAGGTAGAAAAAAGCAAGTAAAGCTAACCTCACTACTCTGCTCTCTAAGCGATTGATCGACCAAGAGGCTTCTTCTGCCAACCAAGGGCCCTGGGCCGATTATCGCTGCCATACTGCCCCCCCCCCCCCAACCAGAAAGAATTACCCAATCCGGGACCTCCAGATCGACACCATGCACTAAATTGGACGTCTGTAGCCACCATGACAGACTGTCCCACGCAGGAGCATCGAGAGACAGACTAATGAAAAGCCTCCAATAACTGATTCCACTTTGCCAACAGAGCCCTCCAGAGTGGTCTCACATGCATGAAGGCTCACGGTAACAACTCCAGCATTGAAGCCATCGAACCCAGACCCTGCAAAAAATCCCAGGCTCTGGGTACACGCAATGTTTCGGTAACTTGTATACTCTCTTTTGCACCATCCACCATGGTGCAGTGTCAGTTTAGTTTTCTCTGTCTCCATCTGCTGGCAGGGATGCATAAACCCAGGAGTCTGGACTGATCCTGGTACATACAGGGAATTATAATCAAAGTGACCAAAGTGCCTTCTTTCTATAAGAAACTTAAGAAAATCCATCAAGTACTTATGGAACATTGCCATAAGCAAACATACGGTGGCAAATAAAAGACAAAAGGTCTCTCTCTCTCTCATCCGACTTGCCTGCTGTACTACTGCACCCATACTTGATCTCTAGCTTTACCTCTTTCTTTCCCACCCACTCAGGACCCCTTGGTGCATTTCGTAGACTTTACCTCTTACTTCCTGCCCACAGGATATTCTGTGCTTTGCCCTGCATTCTCCTTACTTCAAAGCATCCTTTGTGTCTATCCCAAGCTTTACCCCTTCTTCCCAAATCATTGAAGATTCTCTATGTTAATACCCTGCTGTCTTCAGTGCCAATATGCTTTCTGTTCTCAACAGTTGAAGGATGCACCAGATCCCTATGTAAGTGGAGGGAAATCAGTGTCTTCTGGCAGGGGAACATAACCTACTCATCTGGACTGGTCTGGCATGAACAATAAGGAAATCTGCATCTGGATTATCTGTTGACAGTTTCCCGCTAACAGCAGAACAAATTTAGCTGGATACAAGTAGCATAAAACTACTATGGCATTGCATCTCCTGCTTTAGTCAATGGGCCAGGATATCAGATAGCTCCCTAACCAAACACAGTGGCCCCTACCTCTTATATCTGGTACTGCTCTGGGTCAAGAAGCTAAAGCTTACATTTGTCTCTTGATGTAATCCTTCAGCAGCTCCTGGTCCACACTGTATAGCTCAGAGCTGCTCACGTTATCATAATAATAAGTGATGTTACTGGTGTATTTTGGTGCATGATGCCCATCCTGGCCATCAAATTTCCGGTAGCCATATTGATAGTCAAAATGAGCTGCAAATAAAATAATTTGGAATATGTTTAAATAGTGCACAGCTTGACAGAGAATTGCTTGGAGCACATGCTACACTATCCTGGAGACCTCAGTCACACACACGATACTTATCACAGTAAGGGGGCAACTTTCCATGGGCACATTTAAATCATACCTAAATTTCAGCCATAGGTACAACACACCTCATGTACTTTGCGCCTGCTTTTTTGTGCAAGTGAAATTGTGATGGAGATTTGAAAATCCAATCTATGAGAGTTGTTTTCCTTCCCTGAAAGTTTGTGCGCTATGAAAGAGCATGTGTGCTTTCAGCTAGGTAGAGGAAGAACAATTTGAAGACAGCCAATTTACTTGGGAAAATCATAAACCGCTTTGAAAATCACTCTCCACTAGCACTACTGAGCTTAGCCTGTATCCACAGGTTGGATTTCTACCAGAGATCCCTATGATCTCTGCTTGGTCTAAGAATACATCCCTGTGGATCGATGTCTAGTCTGAAGTTCTGGTCAACATACTAAGCTTTGTTCTCCACCTGCCCACACTATTTACAAGGGTAACAAAAACCCAAAGGCCAGGTGGACAATGGTAAACATGGTAAATATTTTGGCTCCAAAATTTCATCAGCTATTGAAAATGACTGTTAAGCTCTGGCACCCAAACTACAAAATCTATCCCATCTAGACTTAAGTGTTAGTAAAAGGTAATGGTTTCCAACTTGCTCCTCAGTCATCTGGACTGTCTAGTTTTCAGGATATTGACAAAGAATATGCATGAGATACCCATTTATATACAAAAGAGCGAATGTATGCTCATTATGGATATTCTGAAAACCAGACTGGCAGGGTGGGCCACTGGCCTCAGATGCCTCAGCTAGTTCCACTCAGACATCAGAAAGGTGTTTCATAACACAGGAAGGATTACTTACAGCGAATGCCTCCTCTTCCTCGACCCCTTCCTCTCCCTCGGCCACGCCCTCGACCCCTAAAGCCTCCACGTACAGCTCCCTCACTCTTCACACTTGAAGTGTCGTCATGGTCCGGCCAGTCCCGCTCATGTTTGTTATCTGGATGCCAACCTGCAAATGGGGACATAGAAATGATGTAACAGAACTATAGTCACATTTGCCCTATAGTGGCTGAAGAGGCAAAACCCAGGTTGTGTAGCACCTACAGTATTCAACACCTAAAAAAAACAAATTGGGGATTATTTTTGGGGGATGGAGGGTGACTAGGAGGGGATATTGAAGTGAAATTGGGTTTACATAGAATCAAGGGTTCTATGATGGGATTCAATCAGAAAATGATACTCCCAGCCTCCACCATGTAGGGTTTCAAATTCACCCAGACCACCATAAGATGCTCCAGTCCTAGTTTTATTCAATTAAATAAGTGGTACATCTCTGTGTATTCAATGGTATAAAATTAGGAATGATCAGCCTCTTGAAGGCTTCTTACAGTGCTCATCTTTGGACTGACTTGAGTGAGCTGGCAATCCTACCCAAAGGTCCATATATCCCTGTGAGAATCCTCTCCTAGGTCCATGCCTCATCACCACCACCTCTGGTTCCACTTCAGGCATGTCCTCCTACACTGGGACCCTACCCTATCTTGCCCTCCCTCCCCAAGCCTATATTCCATCACCCAGTCCACACCTTTGGGCTCACTCCTATTGATGGGATGCCTGTGCTGCTCATTCTGCCGGTTGTTCCGAGTTGCTGTTTTCTCCCGTGGCACCTCTGATTTCATGTCAATCTGCAGTGGGACCCACTTGTGCTTGTTCCCTGAAATGCAAGATGGGCTTCAGGTTTTTCAGGAAGGAGAAATTCCAAATCACATTAGGGTCTCAAGTTTACTACCCACAAGAAAAACACAGTTCTGCTGTTGGAATCAGAGACCCTTTACATACACCTCTTTCTACAGCCAGCTTTCCGTAGCCACTGATTAGGATGCCACAGGACGACTGGCAGCAGTGATTAAGAAACAATGTCACGCAAGAGTAATCATCGATGTAACAGAGCCCCAATGCAAGAATAAAATAGTGACTAATGCAGACAAATCATAGCAAGCATACATTTAATTTTATACCCATCCCTCCATATACAGGTTTATGGCTGAAAGGTGAAATTACTGACCTGATCATTTCCCTTCCTTGAAATCAATCAGACCAGTGAGTTATGCATGCCAACCTCCAGATGGAGAGAGAAAACAGGTTCACCAATGTCACTGCTTATATACTTCTGTGCTGATACCAGCCTGCCAGTATTTCTCTAACAAGCTAACTGTGGATAACTAATACAATTAACTGAACCATACTACTGGTTCTTTTTTTTTTTTTTTTTTTAAACCAGTGGACTTCCAGAAGAATGAGGAAGCAGTAACGAAAGAGTTTCAAACAGTAAGGAAGAAAACACTCTCCTATAGCAAAGTACAGATATTCATTACACTTCCCAACTCTGCCTAACTGCCTGCAAGAACAGTCTGCAATGCATAGAGTGTGTGTGTGTGTGTGTGTGTGGGAGGCGGGGGGAGGGGGGGGGGGGGGTGGAGGCAACAGCATAGGGAGGGTCCTGGACTGGTCTGACTGTATTCAAGGAAAGGAAATTGGGTAAGAAGCAATTTCACCTTCCTCTTCATCCGCTCTGACCAGTCCACACCACTGCGATATAACCAAGTTACACCCTTATAAAGCAAGATGCTGCCCAAGCCCCTTGCAAAACTGCTGAGGCGAAGGAACCCGTTTCTCTAGACCAGACATCCAGGCATCAGTGCTTAATGAAAGTATGCAAAGACAACCAAGTTGCCGTTTTACAGATCCCTCGTGGAATGAGCCCACACCTGCTTCAGCAATAAAGTACTGGAATCCGCACAAGCTCCAGTAATAAGTAGCCTCTTTAATCCAGCATGCCACTGCAGCCCTAGAGACTGCCTCATTTTTCTGCACGCTGCTAAACTGGTCAAAAAGAGATGATCAAGTCTCCTGAAAGTGCTAGTGACCCTCAGGTATCTTGCAAAACGTATCCTCACAAAGGCTGAAGCAGTATGCATTCTTCAGAATCTGTTTGCCTGCTAGAACAAAAGGTAAAGAAACTGACCGGCTTAAATGAAATTCTGAAACCACTACTTACAATAGAAAGGAAGTAACTGTACAAATTTGGACCCTATCTTTTGTAATAAAAAAAGAAAGGCTCTCTACAAGAAAGTGCTTGTACAAGTAGCAACTAGGAAGTGTGTCTGAAAAGTAAGCAGCTTTAAAGAAATAGTCTTAACAGCAAACTGCGATTCTGCCAAGAAGAAAACTAAATTCAGATCACAAAACGGAATCGAAATCTGGAGCGGAGGTCTAATATACATAACACCTCTTAAAAATCTAGAGATATCCAGATAAGAAAACTGTGTTCTGCCTTGTATATGCCCTCTATAGCAAGAGAGTCTCCATCTGCACCTTTAAAATATTAAGAGCCAAGCCTTTAAAAAGGTCTTCATACAAAAATCCAGAATTAATTCAAGTGCTCCCAGGAACACAGTGATGCCCAGAACACCAATTCTCAAAAAACTCTCCAAATACATACATAAGCCCAGGAAATGGAAAACGTTCTAGTCTTCAGGTATGTAGCTGTCATGGCCTGAGAACAGCCTCTCTCCACTGTGTCCTCTCAAGGGCCAAACCGTAAGATAAAAATCGATCTGGAGCCGCATGAAACATCAGACCCTGGCATAGTAACTCCTTGTGAGGCAGAAGTTTTAGAGGACTGCTGCATAGCAGACTCTTAAGACCCGCATACCATGACTGGCAAGGCCAGTCCAGAAATAGTACCATTATTTCTGAATAAAGGAAAATTGGTTCTCACCTGCTAATTTTCGTTCCTGTAGTACCACGGATCAGTCCAAGACAGCAAGGTTTTCCCTCCCCCTCCAGCAGATGGAGACAAAAAGACTTTGCAGACTCTGTCCTATACCACCGAGGTGCCACCTAGTGTCTGCCAGTATTATACTGTACCCAAGCAGAAATTAGAAAAAACCATAACGGCAACCATAAAACCACTTCCCCCTGAAGAGCAGAGGAAATGAAAACACCTGAAACTTAATGAATGAATGAAAAACATGCCCAAAAATCTTTCCCTGAAAAGGGGGGCATTCAATAAAACTTGCAGAAAAATTGATCAGCTACCGGCAGAGCAGACTCTTCATTTTACCCCGAGTGGGCGTCTGGACTGATCTGTGGTACTACAGGAATGAAAATTAGCAGGTAAGAACCAACTATCCTTTCCCTGTATGTACCCAGATCAGTCCAGGAAAGCTGGGATGAACCAAAGCTTTCCTAACCAGGGTGGGACAGAGAGAGTCCCGCTTGAAGTACACTAGTTCCAAAAGAACCGGGCTCTGGGGCCTGGACAACCAGTTGATAATGTCTGGCAAAGGTATGACGTCCAACTGTCTTAACTCCCTAGACTCGGAAGTAGAAAGATCTAGGATGGGAGCGCCACTGTCTGATTCAACTGAAAAGAGGACACTACTTTCAGAAAAAAGGAGGGAACAGTTCATAAAGAAACTTCTTCGTTAGAAATCCTTAAGAAGGGCTCCTGACAAGATAAGGCCTGTAGCTCTAAAACACGCCGCGCCGATACAATAGCCACGAGGAAAATGACCTTAAACATCAAGATCTTTCAAGGTCGCCTGAGTCAGCGGTTCGAAAGGCGCATTACAAAAGGGCACGGAGAACCAGGTTGAGCTTCCATGAAGGACAGGGGTTCCGAATCGGAGGACGAAGATGTTTAACGCCACTCAGAAAACAAACCACATCCGGATGAGACGCTAGAGCGAGGTCCTGTACCTTTCCCCAAAAACTACCAAGGGCTGCCACCTGAACTCATAGGGAATTGAAGGCTAGACCTTTTACTAGACCTGCCTGCAGAAAGGCCAGAACATCCAGAATAGTAACCCTGGACGGCTCCACCGCGTGGTTCAGGCACCAGTCCTCGAAAATACACCAAACTCTGACGTAGACTATGGAGGTAGAAGGTTTACGGGGCTGCAGAAGCATAGTAATCACCTCCTCCGAGTAACCCTTATTTCTCAATCTTCGCCTTTCAAAAGCCATCAACCTCTGTGAAATAAACAGGACCTTGTCGCAGCAGACTCTGGGATGGATGAAATCTCAGCGGGCCGTCTACCGCCAGATTGAGAAGGTCCGCAAACGATGGGCGCCTTGGCCACTCTGGTGTGACGAGTATCACCTTGCCCGAATAAGCCTCAATGCGGCATAGAACCTTGCCTAGCAACGGCCATGGCGGAAAGACGTACAACAGAGTGTCCTTTGGCCAGGGAAGCACCAGAGAGTCTACACCTTCCGCTCCTGGCTCTCTTCGATGACTGAAAAATTGAGGAGCTTTGGTATTGCGATACGTTGCCAACAGGTCCATCGCGGGCCTGGACCATCGGTTGCCAGGAGCCTGAAAGCCTCTGAGGAGAGTTCCCACTCTCCTGGATCCAACTGGTGGCGGCTGAGAAAAATCGGCCTGCACATTGTCCACTCTGGCAATGTGAGAGGCTGCTATCCTGTACAGGTGCTGTTCCGCCCAGCTGATTAAAAGTTGAGCCTCCGTCGCTACTGGACATCTCAGAGTTCCGCCCTGATGATTGATGTAAGCCACCGTCGCCGCATTGTCAGAGAGAATCCGCACTGATCTCCCCTCTAAGGGAAGGAGGGCCTGTAGCGCCACCCGAACCGCTCTGGTCTCCAACCGATTGATCGACCAAGAAGACTCCGACTTCATCCACTGACCTTGCACTGCTGTTCCTCGACAAACCGCTCCCCACCCAGACAGGCTGGCATTGCTGGTTACCACTAATCCAGGAGGGAATTTCCAAATCCACACCCTGTCGTAATCTGGACACAGCCACCAAAGAAGACTGGACCGTGCCGAATCCGTCACAGCTGGTAGCCTGACGAGAGGAGGATCCAGAAGACCGTGAGGCCCGAAAACGACAATTCCCCCGGAATCTGGACCTTTGAGGAAAAGAGCCTCTACTCCTGGGCCTGTCCTCTGGCAGCTTGTGGACCATATTTTCTCCCAGACACTTAGTCATGTCTTCCAACTGTTGGCCGAAGAGCAGCTTTCCCTTGAAAGGCAAGGAACTCAGCTGAGCTTTCGAGAAGACATCCGCCGACCAATTTCTGAGCCAAAGGAGCCTGTGGGCCAAAACGGCCGAGACCATTGTTCTTCACAACGTGTGCAGGAGATCAAACAGTAAGCCACTGCCGCCTCCAAATGACCAGCCTGAGCCGTGTCCACTTCCAAAAGGGATGCCCCAGATTGTAAGTGCTGCACCCAATGTAGGCTCACATGTAGAGCAAAACTGCTGCACATGGCTGCCCACACTCCCAGGGAGGAGATCTCAAATATCTTAAGCTGTACCTCCAACTTTCAATCCTGCAAATCTTTTAGGGCCGTCGCTCCCATGACTGGGATGGTGGTCTTTGTAGTGACTGCAGAGACTGCCACATCCACCTTGGGTACCCTGAGCAGCTCCAGCGCATAAGAACATAAGAAATTGCCATGCTGGGTCAGACCAAGCATCCTGTTTCCAACAGAGGCCAAAACCAGGCCACAAGAACCTGGCAATTACCCAAACACTAAGAAGATCCCATGCTACTGATGCAATTAATAGCAGTGGCTATTCCCTAAGTAAACTCGATTAATAGCTGTCAATGGACTTCTTCTCCAAGAACTTATCCAAACCTTTTTTGAACCCAGCTATACTAACTGCACTAAACATCTTTTGGAAACAAATTCTAGAGCTTTATTGTGCGTTGAGTGAAAAAAAGAGTTTTCTCCGATTAGTCTTAAACGTGCTACTTGCTAACTTCATGGAATGCCCCCTAGTCCTTCTATTATTCGAAAGTGTAAATAACCAAGTCACATCTACTCGTTCAAGACCTCATGATCTTAAAGACCTCTATCATATCCCCCCTCAGCCGTCTCTTCTCCAAGCTGAACAGCCCTAACCTCTTCAGACTTTCCTCATAGGGGAGCTGTTCCATCCCCTTTATCATTTTAGTTGCCCTTCTCTGTACCTTCTCCATCGCAACTATATCTTTTTTGAGATGCAGCGACCAGAATTGTACACAATATTCCAGGTGCGGTCTCACCATGGAGCGATATAGAGGCATGACGACATTTTCCATTTTATTAACCATTCCCTTCCTAATAATTCCTAACATTCTGTTTGCTTTTTTGACTGCTGCAGCACACTGTGCTGACGATTTTAAAGTATTATCCACAATGATGCCTAGATCTTTTTCCTGGGTGGTAGCTCCTAATATGGAACCTAACATCGTGTAACTCCAGCAAGGGTTATTTTTCCCTATATGCAACACCAGGACCCCCGGTATCAGCCCTCGCCGCGGCAGTTTCAAGGTTCCCAACCCTCTGCTCTCCAGCCTCGAATACCAGGGGGGATGGTCCCACCAGGACCTGCTAAACCCTGGGAGGCTACACACAACTGTCCGATCACTGCTCTAACCAAACTTTTTTTTTTTTTTTTTTAATTTAAAGGGATCCTTAAACTATGCTTCCCTTGTAAAATCAAGCGCTAAGAGACTAAAGTCAGACCAAATCCAACCCTAAACTCAGCACCTCTATCAGACACTAGGTTTTGCACCTCCGCCATCTGCTGGAGACAGAAAAATACTGGCAGACACTAGGTGGCACCTCAGGGGTATAGGACAGAGTCCACAAAGTCTTTTTCTGTCTCCATCTGCTGGAGGGGAGGCAAAACCCAGCTGTCCTGGACTGATCCAGGTACGTACAGGGAACCTGCAATCTTCTGAAGTACTCTACCTATCATTGACCAAGGAGAGGAAACAGAATCTGTCAGCCAATTCTAAACTTGTCCATGGATTCTGGAATAAGCCTCTCTCTTTTGCCTGAAAAATCTGCACATCTTTGCATTCTGGCCAGTGTCCATCAGGGCATCTGACAACAATCCGATCAAAGACCCTTTGAGAGACACCATTCCTCCTGGATGTATGACAATGTTCAGGCAGACACGGAGGTAATCTGCCTGAACATTGTCCATGCTTGCTATGCGAGATGTTGACAAGGCCTACAAATTCATTTCAGCCCAAGGAAGAAGCAGGTCCATCTCTAATGAACCCCCTGAGGATTTATGTATGCTATCACCATGGCAATGTTATACATTATTCTGTCTGCCCCACTATCCAAAGTGCAAACTTGAGAAAAGTCAGCCCTCGCATCCAAACAGTTGATGGATCAGAACGCTTTCTCAGGAGTCCATGCAGCTGCTGGCAGTACACCCCCTATTCTGTCAGACTGGAATCCGATGTTTATGATCCAGACTAGGGTCACCAAATTCAACCCCCATTCCAGATGCCTGCAGTTCAGCCACCAGTGCAATCTCTGTCTTGTCAACTGAAGAAAGCACAGCATCACTGTCACCACCACCATCATCTTTGAAAAAATTCTCAGGACTGTAGCAGAGCCTTAAACTGAATATGGTGAGCCAATACTGCAAATCATGGGAAGTGCTGAGGATCCTTTTGGATTGGAATGTGAAAATAAGCCTCCATCAAATCCAAAGTCGTCAGAATTCTCCTTTCTGCACCACCATTAACTACAGATCTTCAGGTTTCCCACTGCTGCTCCTTGTGACTATGGGCAAGTCAATTCACCCTCCATTGCCTCAGGTACAAAGAACAGATTGTGAGCCCTCTGGGGACAGGGTAATGCCTACAGTACCTGAATATAATTCACTTTAAAGTGCATAAAAAGTGAAATATAAATCCAAATAAATAAATGGGCCATCTTCTAGAAGCTGTTGATGCACTCCATGTCCAGGATATAACTGATAGGATTTTTTTTTTTTTGGAACTACAAAGTACATCGAGTAGCACCTAATCTTTCTGGTATTTCTGTATCAGAATTACCACTTTTCAAGTCTTTGCAGAGTCTACTTTATAGCCTCTCTCAGACTGAGCAACACAGAGAAACTATAAAAAGCATCAACACACAAAATGAGAGAATTCCAGAGCGTGACAATTTTTAGGAGATACGACTACTTATCTCTTGACTCAGACTGACTCCCAGCTTCCACGAGAGCCAGTCATCGTACCAGAGGAACCTTCTTTTCCGCCTTTCGGAAGACGGAGAGAACTAAAACCTACCAAAAAGTAGTATAGTCTAAGAATCAAACAAACCACCTCTGCCTTAATGCGGGATGAGAGCAGCTCAGGCCCGATGCGAGATATGGGACCCAAAGTTGACCTCCAAAGACAGCTGGGAACACTATACAGATGGGATGCTTTGACTAATTGCTGCAGATGAATTGACTTGAAATTAGATCCCTAATTTTAAGTCAATTCATCTGCAGCAAACTTGAACGCGAACTTTATCGACACTATGGACCACACTATGGACCACACTCCCAAACGATCTAAAAATCATTCAAGATGTCAAAATGTTCAGGAAGAACCTTAAGTAAGAACATAAGAAACTGCCATACTGGGTCAGACCAAGGGTCCATCAAGCCCAGCATCCTGTTTCCAACAGTGGCCAATCCAGGCCATAAGAACCTGGCAAGTACCCAAAAACTAAGTCTATTCCATGTTACCATTGCTAATGGTAGTGGCTATTCTCTAAATGAACTTAATAGCAGGTAATGGACTTCTCCTCCAAGAACTTATCCAACCCTTTTTTAAACACAGCTATACTAACTGCACTAACCACATCCTCTGGCAACAAATTCCAGAGTTTAATTGTGCCTTGAGTAAAAATGAACTTTCTCCGATTAGTTTTAAATGTGCCCCATGCTAACTTCATGGAGTGCCCCCTAGTCTATTATCCAAAAGAGTAAATAACTGATTCACATCTACCCGTTCTAGACCTCTCATAATTTTTTTTTTTTTAATTCTTTATTTTCAAATTTTTTGAAATTCAACCCAAGACAATTCTTGTACAGAAAATATTTGTTGGCTCTCTCTTAACATCTCTTAATAGGAAATTTAAACAATAAGAAATCAATTCTAATGTCACCAACAACAAAATTATAAGAAAAAAAGAGGGTGAGAGGCGGATCGGAGCAACACATTTCAAGCAAAATTAAATAAAAGAAAAAAGGCCACTTGCCTAATAGTACCACAGCTCAATTTCTATCATATTACCGAGGCGAGACCTCTCATAATTTTAAACATCTCTATCATATCCCCCCCTCAGCCGTCTCTTCTCCAAGCTGAAAAGTCCTAACCTCTTTAGTCTTTCCTCATAGGGGAGCTGTTCCATTCCCCTTATTTTGGTAGCCCTTCTCTGTACCTTCTCCATCGCAATTATATCTTTTTGCGGTGACCAGAATTGTACACAGTATTCAAGGTGCGGTCTCACCATGGAGAGATACAGAGGCATTATGACATTTTCCGTTTTAGTCACCATTCCCTTTCTAATAATTCCCAACATTCTGTTTGCTTTTTTGACTGCCGCAGCACACTGAACTGACGATTTCAATGTGTTATCCACTATGACGCCTAGATCTCTTTCTTGGGTTGCAGCACCTAATATGGAACCCAACGTTGTGTAATTATAGCATGGGTTATTTTTCCCTATATGCATCACCTTGCACTTATCCACATTAAATTTCATCTGCCATTTGGATGCCCAATTTTCCAGTCTCACAAGGTCTTCCTGCAATTTATCACAATCTGCTTGTGATTTAACTACTCTGAACAATTTTGTGTCATCTGCAAATTTGATTATCTCACTCATCGTATTTCTTTCCAGATCATTTATAAATATATTGAAAAGTAAGAGTCCCAATACAGATCCCTGAGGCACTCTGCTGTCCACTCCCTTCCACTGAGAAAATTGTCCATTTAATCCTTCTCTGTTTCCTGTCTTTTAGCCAGTTTGCAATCCACGAAAGGACATCACCACCTATCCCATGACTTTTTACTTTTCCTAGAAGCCTCTCATGAGGAACTTTGTCAAACGCCTTATGAAAATCCAAGTATACTACATCTACCGGTTCACCTTTATCCACATGTTTATTAACTCCTTCAAAAAAGTGAAGCAGATTTGTGAGGCAAGACTTGCCTTGGGTAAAGCCATGCTGACTTTTTCCATTAAACCATGTCTTTCTATATGTTCTGTGATTTTGATGTTTAGAACACTTTCCACTATTTTTCCTGGCACTGAAGTCAAGCTAACCGGTATTTGTTCATAGAAGCTTTTAACTAGTTCATGGATTTTAACTAAGTATTTTTTTTTTTATTATTTTATCTGTTTTTACTATGTTTTAATGTAATCCATTTGAATGGATTTGTCAAGCAGGTAGAATGTAAGTACTTTTAATAAATAAATACAAATTCCCCAATATCCAAACAGTTGCTCAGCGAGCATGGGGTGGGAGCAGCTTAGGCCAGAAGTGGGTGATAGTGACTTGTGGAGTCACCACCAAGGCTACTGGGAGAAGTGTGCACATGGGATGCATCCCTCCCCCATATCCCTGAGGAGCATAGGCAAAAACTTTAGGACAGACATCTGGCAACATGATTCTTGAGCTCCTACACACCTTGGCCATCTCTTCATGATTCTCAAACAAGAATGTATTTCTTTAAAAAGGAACACTTTGCCAACCTAACCTTGAAAAGAGTTTCAACCAATGAATTTTGCAATCAAAGGAATCTCCTACCTCAATGCTCCTAGCAGACGTACATACCAAACCAAAGGAAGCATTATCCAAATAAACTCCCTTCATTTACATGTGGGAGTCAGGCTCCAACATCACCATTCAACTGCAGGAGAGCCACTTGGAAATGCTGAGACAAGAGCCAACCAAACCTTACCATAACACAGCTACTTGACCCTATCTGCTCCTAGCTGCCTCAAAGATCTGCTTGCTATGCATCTCTCCAGGTAGCTCCACTTTCGATAGGAACAGTGGTCCACTAGATAACCAAACACATCAAGGTGTACACCCTTGGGCATCTACACCACCTGAGGAGAATCCCAATCCAAAATAAATAAAAAAAAATCCCGGAGTTGATGCAAAGAAAGGATATAGTTGTCCTTCTGATGCTAAAAGGAACCTTGAAGAAGAGCAGCTTCTTCCTATGCCATATCTATAGTTCACAAGATACTCCTTATGAAAAGGGGCGGACCAAGTACAATCAGCTCTCTCTCTCTAGGACCGCTCGACTGGCAGCGTCACTAGAAGCCTTAAACCTTCCAAGGAATCTTCCCTATCCAGAGAAGCTCCCCCAACGCTGGAACTTTAGATCCACCTGCTCCCAAGGGCAGAGGAAACAACTGGAGCAGACTGAGAAAAACACTGAAGGTATTTAAAACATTTCCTCAAACTGATGTCCAGATCATGGAAGAGGAATCTATAGGAAAAAAGAACAAACTCTGGCCTTTTACCCCCAGTGGCACCACTGAAAATCTGAATGGGAGTGAGATGGAGACAGACTCCCTTGTCCTGCAGCCCAAAACAGTTGCTGTAGTGCTCATGGTGAACACTTCACCGGCAGGAGAAAAACTTTTTCAGCTGGTCCTGCTGAAGGAAGCCCCAAACTCCTGGAACTCCTGAATTGCTCCCCCTCAATACCCACCAGCGATTTGCTTTTACAGAGGCAGCCAAGTTCTTCTGCACTCTTGCTGTGCAGCAGACTTGTCCCAAAGTTGTTGCAGGGTGCGGGCTTCTTTTCCACGCTCTGAATTAGCCATCATACTCCCCCCAGCTAACAGTCCCCACCTGCAGGGAAAAAGATATTTCAAGCACTCTCTCTCTGGAAAGCTTACACCGTGGTCCTGCACCTGCAGCCACTCAGCAGACTTTTTTTTTTTTTTTTTATTGTCCAAGGTATACAATCAGCCCAATTCAACTCTTTCTTAAAGAAACAGCTCACCATGAAGAAAAACGTAAATTTAGGAAGCAGATGGGGTGCAGCAAGGAGGGGAAAGGGGAGAACTGGGTATGAAAAATAAATCGAAAACCCAAGTCCTTCCAGCCACGCTGAAAGCTCTCTGGTTTTGGCACTGCTCAACCAGAGGAGAAAGACCACTGCGGGAGCTGCTCCAAACAGACCCTGGACCATGCTCAACTAAGGGAGGGAGTATCCAACTTTCACCTCGGAAGCAACCCCCTGGAAACTTCATCTGTCCAAGACCTCAGTCCACAGCACAGGAAGCTTGCCTACCATCTGCTGGAGACAGAATACACTGGCAGTCTGGGGTCAGCATGGAGGTATATAAGAAGTGACAATAGTGAACCTGTTGATGTATTCAAGCAATTTATAACCCATTGAGCCACCACTCAGTGGGTTACAATTTACATACAAAGTCAACAAAACATACAAGTTTGACAAAGCATAAGAAAACCAATAGCACATAAAGTCAAACAGTTATACACCAAATTATTCTAAAAACAGCCATGTTACGTTCTCAGATACGGAAAGCAGAACTGAAAGATGGCTTTTTTGATCTCTCTTCATCTGTTGGCTAGCAAGCATAACCCACTATTCTGGACTGGGTTGACTGGATGAAAAGGAAAAATATGTTTTAACTCTGAAGTCACCATTCTGGAATGAAAGATGGAGACTCCTGAATGGAGCTCAGGATCCTTTTAAAGCTCTATCATGTGCCCATAACAAATGAATTCAGATCAGATCAGTAAGAAGCCCCACCACCAAACAACTTCTGCAAAAGGCAGTGCTAGAGGGTATCTACACACAAAAAAAAAGTCCAGAACTAATTTAACAAAGGATTCCTTGCCTCTATGCACAACTTGCTACCTCCTAGAACACATCAAGCTGTTTTTTTTTTCTTTTTTGCAAAGACTAGTGTCAGGTGGGGGCAGATTCTAACACTCAAAGATCTGTAAATACATCTTTCCTGCTACTCATCTCTATCCCCCCTCTGTACAATAGCTGACAGCAAGCTCAGATGGAAAGATGGTATACAGATATTTTACTACACGCCATTTACACTGGAAACAAAATGGGAAGCAAAACAGTTAGAAATCCTGCTTCTAAGAATCTGTTAATCACCATACATTTCAGAGTCCTGCTTGCTATTGCAGAATCTTCCCCTGCTCAAGTTTCAGAACTTATCACATCAAAAGTGTTTCTTTCAGTCTGCCTCCTTCACCTCTTCTGTCCAGCCCAGGTGAGGGGAAAGGTGGAACAAAACTCAAATACCTATTTCCCCCTGTCTAGCACCACCTCACCCACAAATCAAATCAAACCAAGATGCCCCGTGGTCACTTCCATACCAACCTGAAGTAACAAGGCAACATGCCATGCTACGGCAGGCCTCAGCATGAACAAAACAATGGCTGCAGTACATTGTAATAGTTGCAGATAAGCAATCCACCAAAACCACATATAGCCAGTTCCTGCCAACACCCCCACAGATTTTGAAATGTCCTGGAGTGAAATATGGACCATAGCTACAGACTAAACCCATCTCATTTCTGACCAAGAAGTTCTCCCTCGGATGCAAACGTCAGCCCTAAGCAGTCATTTAGAATTACCTTTTATAATATGGTCTCATGAAATCAAACAAATCGCCAGTACACCTTAATCCTAGTTTCCCCAGCACTGGGCTCTATTAAAATAAAACCAGTGAACCTCTATAACCTTGCTCGTTATCATAATTTGCCGATGCACTCTTTTCAGATATGGCTAACCATGTTGCACTGTACCAAGCTATGAATTTGAACACAAATTGATGCTGGTCATGAAAACATGACATGTGAACAGGAGCCCCCAGGGGGAAATCCTAGCAAAAAAAAAAAAAAAAAAGAGCATGAAATCTCCTCTATCCTACCCCCCCCCCCCCCCCCCTACCAATTTACCTTTTTTCTTCTGGGATGATTTTTGGTTGTCCTCGTCACCGTTTTTTTCTTCTCCAGATTCGTCCGACCTCACTCTCTGGTTCTCCTTACCTTCACGACTGTCGACTTTCTCCTGCTCTTTGATGTCTTTCTTAATGGGGAACTTCCGGATGGGCTGCAGTGACAGGACCCAATGAATGAATGGGTGGATGCACACACTAGCCTGAAGTGCCATACTGTTATGATACAAAATCTCAGTTCAAGCAGATGAATTTCTACATTCACAATTAGTCAGAGTAGGGTGAGAAGCATACAGATTGACAATATGCACCAGATCCCTGAATTGTGGACGATACATCTCCTGTGCATTGGTCAATACTACCTACTATTGCCATTAGTCAGATCAGACTGACTAATTTATGTTAGCAGTCAAGCTATACTCTTACAGTGACACCTAGTGCTTTTAACAGTGAGACTCACTAAAGCCAGTTCTACAGGGATGGCCATCTTGGATTCTGAAAAGAAAATGTTAAGAAATTGAGAACACCAGTGGGTCAGACACTATGATTATATGACGGGAAACAGTTGAGAAAAGGCAAGATGAGAGGTGAAGCCAGAAGGGATCAGAGTGATCTGTATATCAGAAGAGTAACTTCTCATGGGAAGCCCAAGAATAAAAAGTGAGGAGCTCCAAGTGAGGAGAGAAAAGGGGTAGTCAAAAAAAGTCCAATGACAAGCTATAAAATAAACCTCAAAATACCACATTAAAGAAAATGAGTGTACTCAACCCTTGAACAGAAAGCAAATGTTGCTTACCTGATGTAACAGGTGTTCTCACAGGACAGCAGGATGTTAGTCCTCACAAATGGGTGACATCGAGGATGGAGCCCACCACGGAAAACTTCTGTCAAAGTTTAAACAGAACTTTGACTGGCCCCTACTGGGCATGCCCAGCAAGGCACTGACCCTGCAGCCAGCAGGGGTCTCCCTTCAGTCTGATTTTCAAAGCTACAGGCAGTGCCTAGAAAGTAAAAATAAAACGAACCCAACACCGCGGGGAGGCGGGCGGGTTTCGTGAGGACTAACATCCTGCTGTCCTGTGAGAACACCTGTTACATCAGGTAAGCAACATTTGCTTTCTCACAGGACAAGCAGGATGGTTGTCCTCACAAATGGGTGAGTACCGAGCTGAGGATGTCCCGAATTGCACCAAATGTACCCAACGGTGTGCAGCAGGCACAACAACTGAGGAAAAAATTTGGGAAAGGGCATCCGCACCCTACCGGGAAGGTGGAAGGGTGTTGGTACATCAAGTTGGAAAAAGGTTACGCAAGACAGATTGGCCGAAGATGGAGTCCTGTCTTCCAGCTTTGTCCAAACAATAGTGGGCTGCAAAGGTATGGAGAGAACTCCAGGTTGCAGCTTTGCAGATGTCAGGAAGCGGCACCGAACGAAGGTGTGCCACTGACGTCGCCATGGCCCTCACAGAGTGTGCTTTAACACGGTCTTGAAAAGGAATGCCAGCTTGCTGATAGCAAAAAGAAATGCAGTCCGCCAACCAGGAAGAAAGAGCCTGCTTACCCACAGGTTGTCCTAACTTGTTAGGATGGAAAGAGACGAATAATTGAGTGCTCTTCCTGTGGGAAACTGTACGGTCTAGGTAAAAAGCTAGAGCCCGTTTACAGTCTAGGGTATGCAGGGTCTGCTCTCCAGAGTTGGAGTGGGGCCTGGGAAAAAAGATAGGTAGTACGATAGATTGATTGATATGAAACTCCGAAACTACCTTAGGTAAAAATTTAGGGTGAGTGCGGAGTACCGCCCAGTCCTGCAGGAGCTTAGTGTAAGGCGGATAGGTAACCAGGGCCTGTAATTCACTAACCCTGCGAGCTGAAGTAACAGCCAAAAGGAATAACACTTTCCAAGTGAGATATTTCAAGTCACAGGAGTGCAGAGGTTCGAAAGGAGGTTTCATTAGACGACCAAGAACCAGGTTAAGGTCCCAGGATGGGGCCGGAGGACGCAAGGGTGGCTTGAGATGGAGTAAGCCCTTAAGAAAGCGTGTTACTAGGGGTTGCACTGAAATAAGATTACCCCCAATACCCTTATGGAAGGCGGCTACCGCACTGACATGCATTCTGATAGAAGAGGTTTTAAGACCTGATTCAGAGAGATGCCATAAATAGTCCAAGAATTTGGAGATTGGACAGGAAAGGGGATCAAGGGACTGAGAAGTGCACCATGATGTGTACCTTTTCCATTTGTATGAGTAAGACTTTCTTGTGGAAGGCTTTCGTGAAGCTATCAGGACTCGAGAAACGGAATCTGAAAGGTTAAATGGTTGAAGGACTAACCTTTCAACATCCATGCCGTCAGGGACAAGGCTTGGAGGTTGGGATGGAGGAGGCATCCGTCGTTTTGAGTGAGCAGATGCGGGTCCTTTCCCAGAGGAATGTGCCTGCGGATGGAGAGATCCTGGAGTATTGGAAACCATACTTGGCGTGGCCAGTAAGGTGCTATCAGGATCATGGTTCCTCCGTCCTGGCGTAGCTTCACGAGAGTCTTTGACACAAGAGGGAGTGGAGGGAATGCATAGAGCAGACCGGTTGTCCACTTGAGGGAGAATGCATCCCTCGGCCGAGAGTGCTGGCTCCGAATGAGAGAGCAGTAATCGTCCACTTTGTGGTTCTGAGGGGACGCAAAGAGGTCTATGCGGGGAGAACCCCACTTGTGAAACAGAGAGGTCGCTACCAGAGGATCGAGTGACCACTCGTGTGGGTGGAAGACACGGCTCAGCTGGTCTGCCAATACATTGTCTACTCCCGGCAGGTAAGTGGCCCTGAGGTACATGGAGTGGGAGAGGGCTTCCGCCCAGATCTGCGCAGCTTCCTGACACAGAAGGAAGGAGCCTGTGCCTCCCTGCTTGTTTATGTACCACATGGCCACTTGGTTGTCCGTCTGGATTAAGATTATCTGATGAAAGAGATGATCTTTGAAAGTGCGGAGCGCATAGCGGATTGCTCGAAGTTCCAGGAAATTTATCTGGTGTTCGGCTTCCTCTTTGGACCATAACCCTTGGGTTTGAAAGTCGTCCACATGGGCTCCCCAACCGATGTGAGAAGCGTCGGTGGTTAGGATTACTTGCGGATCCGGTGGAAGAAAAGGTAAGCCCTGAAGGAGGTTGACCTGAGTCGTCCACCAGGTTAAGGATAGGCGCAGCGCTTGTGTGACTGTGACTATGGAGGACAGAGGCTGAAAAGCTTGAATCCATTGGTGTCGTAGAGTCCATTGTGTTACTCTCATGGCTAGTCGGGTCATGGGAGTGACTTGAACCGAGGATGCCATGTGTCCTAGGAGAATGAGGAACTGGCGAGCCGTGGCAGTGTTCTGAGACTGGAGCTGGCGAGCCAGGGACATTAGGGTGTGGACCCTCTGAAGAGGAAGGTAAGCCTTTGCCTGTAAGGTGTCCAAGTCTGCTCCAATGAAGAATAAGGTTTGAGACGGGACTAAGCAAGATTTCTCGTAATTGACAAGAAACCCTAAGGAAAGGAGTGTTTGAATTGTCAATTTTAGGGAGGATTGAGCTATCTGTTGGGTGGAGGCCCTGATTAGCCAATCGTCCAAGTAGGGGTAGACGTGGACACCTTCCTTCCTTAAGAATGCTGCTACCACTACGAGACATTTGGTAAAGACTCGTGGGGCAGAAGCCAGACCGAAAGGTAGGACACGGTATTGATAATGGTCGTGGCCTACGAGAAACCGCAGATATTTGCGATGGGATTGTGTGATCGCAATGTGGGTATAAGCGTCCTTGAGGTCGAGAGAGCACAGCCAATCCCCTCTTTGTAGCAGAGGGAGCAGCGCGCCTAGGGTTACCATTTTGAACTTCTCTTTTTGAAGGTATTTGTTGAGGGCTCGAAGGTCCAAAATGGGACGTAGTCCCCCTGATTTCTTTGGTATTAGGAAGTATCTGGAATAGAATCCCTTGCCTCGTTGAGAGGGAGGAACGGGTTCTATAGCATTTGATTGCAGAAGAAGAGACACTTCCTGTTGTAATTGAGCCAAATGGGTGGATAGACTCCACGCTTGAAGAGGCAGGGAGTCTGCCGGAAGAGTTATGAAGTTGAGGTGGTAACCCTGTGCGATAATTGTTAGCACCCACTGATCTGAGGTGATCTGCAACCAAGGTTGTAGAAAATGGTACAGTCGACCTCCTACAGGAATGTCTGGAAGAGGGGTTTGGCATGTGTTCTCTACAGGGGAGTCAAAGGCCAACCGCAGGCCCAGGAGGAGGGGCTACAGTAGGCCTTTGTTTCCTAGGCTGACGCGGCTGAGGCCTAGTAGAGGATCGAGCTGGACGAGGCCTGGCCGATGGAGGGTAGTAACGGCGTGGCCGAAAGAACGACTTCTTAGAGTCCTTCTTAAGTGGTTGTTTGGAGGAAACCTCAGACGGAACAGAAGAAAGTTGTTTCAACGTCTCGTGGTGATCTTTCAATTCAGCTACTATTTGCTGAATTTGTTCTCCAAACAAATTGTCCCCTAAGCAGGGTAAATCCGCTAAACGATCCTGGACCTCTGGGCGAAGGTTGGATGATTTTAACCAAGCCCAACGTCTGGCCGAGATGGCAGTAGCTGAAACCTTTGTGGAGGCATCGAAGATGTCATAAGCCGTTCTGATCTCGTGCTTCCCCGCTTCAAATCCTTTATTAAGAAGGGCCTGAAGCTGTGGCTGGTATTGGTCAGGTAATGTGTCAGCAAAATCTTGCATCTGTTTAAGGATGGCTCTGTTATATTGCGTCATGTAGAGTTGATATGAGGCTATGCGAGAAATCAGCATAGCTCCATGGTACACTTTCCGTCCCACACTGTCTAGGAATTTATTGTCCTTGACCGGTGGAGTGGAGGAGTGTGGCTTGAGACGCTTGGCTTTTCTTTGTGCGGACTCCACCACAACAGAGCGATGATCCAGTTGAGGCTTTTGAAAGCCTGGTGCTGACTGGACGAGGTATGTGGAGTCAGCCTTCTTGTTAACTGGTGATACAGATGAAGGAGATTCCCAGTTTTTCTTTAAGAGATCGAGAAACACCTGGTGAATGGGGATGGAAGTGATGATTTTTGGAGCATCCAAAAATTGAAGCAGTTCCATCATCTGGTGTCTGTCATCGGTCTCAGATTGCAGCTGAAAAGGTACAATTTCGGACATCTCCTTTACAAAATTAATAAAGGAGAGATCCTCTGGAGGAGATCTTTTTCTACTCTCTGTAGGAGAAGGCGGTGATGGTAAATCTGTGTCAGAAGATGTATCATCACCCCAGGTATCAAAGGGATCACTTGGGGGTTGAAGCCCCGATGGACCTGGTTGAGGATCCGAAGGCATCGAAGGAAACCTTGGAGGAACCGGTGGTACAATCGGTACTGGGAACGGCATCGAGGGTTTCGGTGCTGCCGATGGAGTCGGTGCCGGTCTTGGAACCGATGGAGCCAAAGGACAAATCGGTGGAGATATTCGAGAAGGCACCGATGGGACCACCCCGGAAGGGGGAATCAGGAACGGTGTTTCTCCCGCCGATGAAAATCCAGTTGGAGACGATGGCGCTGTCGGTGCTACTGGAATTATCGATGGGAGGGCATGTACAAGTGCCTCCATACGTTGTAGTAGCGGTGCCAGCGCTTCCACCAAAGGTTCGGTGGTCGGTTCCTTCCTCGGTGGCGGAGTCGGTGCCGGGGTCGATGCCGGAATCGGTGCCAATGGAGGTTGGAATCTTTGCATCGCTTTCTCGATGGCCTCCTGGACCAGCCGGTCCAGTTCTGCCCGGAGACCAGGGGTAACAATACCCGGCTCGACGGGAGAGGGAGGCTGAGGCAGAGCCGGAGGGACCACCGTAACCGGTGGGATCACGGCTCCCACACCCCGAGGGGGTGAGGGTTTCCTCGATGCCTGCGAACGAGACGTGGACGGTGCCAAGTCTGAACGAGGCCTCTTAGTCGGTGGCTCGGCTTGTTCAGAGGTCGATGACTGTGGATCCTCGACAGGCCGAGACTTGTGCCGTCGATGGCGATGCTTGTCCTTCCGGTCTCCTCGCTCATCCAGGGAGGGGACAGGAGTCGACGGCCGAGAAGTCATCGACGGTGGACGGTCACCGGAGGGTTGACGATGGTGGTGCAACTTCGACGGTGCCGGTTCCGATGACGTCGATGCTATCGATGGCGTTGGGGTGGGTGCATGGAAGAGGAGCCCCATCTTCTCCATCCTGGCTTTGCGACCCTTAGGTGTCATTAGGGCACATTTGGTGCAAGTCAGGACATCATGCTCACTACCCAAACACAAAACACAAACCCTATGGGGGGTCTGTGATTGACATAGTCCGGGTACAATCCGGGCATCGACGGAACCCCGTCGCCATGGCTTAAGGCCAAATTTAGTCGCGGGCTCGGTAATTGCCAACAGGCCTCAAGGGCCAAATTCGACGGTAGTCGAAGAAAAAAGGCAAAAAACTTACCGGTTTCCGCGGAGGTGACAAAAATTTGTCGAAGGGAGACCCCTGAGGGGCAAATTTTCTTCGGAAAGAAAAATACCGAATTCCTGTCAGGAACGTGGTAAGAGAGCTCCTTTCACCGCGTGGCAACTGCTGCGCGGAAAAAAGAAGACTGAAGGGAGACCCCTGCTGGCTGCAGGGTCAGTGCCTTGCTGGGCATGCCCAGTAGGGGCCAGTCAAAGTTCTGTTTAAACTTTGACAGAAGTTTTCCGTGGTGGGCTCCATCCTCGATGTCACCCATTTGTGAGGACAACCATCCTGCTTGTCCTGTGAGAAAGACTCAGCATCTTCCTATATCTGATAATCATTTTGTTTTTGCCAAATGTAGTCACACTTGCATGGTTTTCTTGTGTGTCGAACTTTGGGTTTTCAGGGTCAAAAATATAGCCTACCTATACTGCTAAGCACAGGAAAGTTCTAATGTAACAGAAAAGTAAACTGTGGAGTTTCCTTTGAAGTCCCCAATATGTATAGTATATTTTTACATTTTTTTTTTATCATTAAATGTTGAAACGAGTAGGGCAGCAGATTTGGGGCACTAGGAATTAGCATTAGGCTCCTCAATGCTAAGACTGCTCCTTTCTGTTCCAGCAATGTGCTTTACCCTTGAGTCATTTGAGTCTTCCAATATTCTGAAGACCATTCTGATATTTTCATTTCACTTGACAAAAACTTTGTGAGCTTCATTTTAAAACTTAGCTCAGCCATGTATTATCTGAATAAAGGCTTGTCTCAGACCCCCTGGCATAATCACCTCCTCAACCCATAAATCCCTCCCCTACAGCAGCAGCATATGATCACACCAGTGGTCCTGATGTCAACAAGCTGCCTTTAGTATATAGTGGAGGGATAGATTTATTTTTATTGATGTATTTATTGTTGAATTATTCCTATTTGAAATCGCTTTGGGTTGAACTTTGTTCAAGGAAAGCGGTATATAA
Organism: Rhinatrema bivittatum; assembly: GCF_901001135.1. Lineage (NCBI taxonomy): Eukaryota > Metazoa > Chordata > Amphibia > Gymnophiona > Rhinatrematidae > Rhinatrema > Rhinatrema bivittatum. The sequence continues at coordinate 39,327,382 of NC_042632.1, read as the reverse complement.
ATGTAACATAAGGCTGTAAACCGGCTCTTACCTGGATTATTCCTAATGCTACATCACCAAATGTATTTAAGTTACCACAATCCATGTAATACCCCATACACAAGCAAGCACAAGCCCTTGCCTATGCATCCACAGGACATGTGTCACACACACACACACAGTAAGGCTACAATCCCAAAATAGCTTATATGAGAGAGAGAGAGAGGAGAGGAGAGAGCCTGTCTTGGCAGGGAGGGAATCCCTAAATGGAAATCCTAAGCGCTGGGGCCTGCATAAGCTATTCCTGGCCTCCTCCTGACCAGACATTTCCCCAAAGTCTTCACCCTGACAAATTCGCCACACTACAGTAGAGGCATATCAAGGACTAGAGAGACAAAAGACGTTTTACCCATAATACTGATAAGGGCTTTCCTCCCTCCTCCCCATAAAATCCCAGGTAACTAGCAACACAAACCCAAAAAGTCTCACAGTTTCCCTAAGAATCCAAGGCAAGGACCACATGTGTGGAGGGAAGAGCAATGAATTTAGAATTTTATTTAAAGTGAGAATTTAGTTACAAGGATGACACTGCACCTGTTGGCTATCCTAGCACCAAGATCCTACACAGTTTTAATGCTTATCACATATTATTCCTACTGCTGGAGACCCTTCATACCTCAATTCTGACCAGCAGCATTCAATCTCTACCATTGCACCTCCTTTCTAGTACAGGGCAGGGGGAGCGGGAGTAGAAAATTAATAACAAAGTCACTGGTAATTGTAGAATCCTGGAGTATCCATAGGTGACAGCAATGAAACCAAAACAGTTTCATCCCTGATAAGTCTTTACATGCATGCTCTCTGCAAAGCTTTAATGCACTTACCTGGACACATTTGTGCGCGATCTCCCCAGGGGTTGGCCAATTTAAGGCATCACCAAAATCACCCACCTAGAAATGCAGCATACAAGCAATATTTACTTGTACTGACACCACAGGATCTAAAACTTCAGCTCACAACCAGATTTCCAGAATCTGACACCCCCCACTCCGCCTGACAAGAGTTAACATGGCTCAAGCCAGCCATCCACCAACCATGGGGAACAAGAAAATTCAATGGTGGGTCATGAGATAGAGCCCCATCCTAACCAGGGGGCAAGGAAACATCAAAAGAAAGAAACAGCAGCAATGGTGACATAGGTAAACTACTTTTAAACCTAAAAGTGACTTATGTATATCATTAAAGCTGTAGAGGACACTCCCATCCAGTTTTGGACTCTAAGGCTTCTGAGTAACATGAGTAAGGGGAGCAGAGCACTAAGGGAGGGGCTTATTTAAGAAAGCTGATAGCCTGATAAGCATTATCCCAGCTCTACAGATGTCACCAGCAGCCTGGGCCTGGGTTTCCCTGCACAGGCTGTGTAGCTTCCCCTCCGACACCATTAACTGCTACTCAGTCCAGGGTATAAATTAATTGCATACACTCCCTGCTAGTCAGCGTGCCATTTACCAGTATAATACGGCACTGTTAATCCCCCGAGCAGGATTTTACCTCAGCTGAAAGGCTCTGCTCAGATACAAGCCATTGAAGTTTAATGTTATATACACTCCAAAGCAGAGAACAGTAGTTACTCTCTATAATTTGGGGCTGTGTACCATAGAAATTTAGTTTTGTGAATAAAACTGTCATGCCCTCCGATTCTTGTGTGGGGTAGGACAGGGAAGACCAATTCCAAATCAGGCAAAAATATCCACTGACCACTTAGCCTGCAGACTCATTTTAGCTTATGTGACTTTTGCTTAAAATACATGGGACACTGTTCAAAAAGGAGGAGTTTTAACATCTGAAAGGGCTAGCACCTTATGGAGACATCTTCTGCTTTAGATGGCTCGAGTGTGTGAAGCTTGCAGACTCTCACCCCTTTAGAGCATAAGCTGCCTGACATTTTCAGTTTAGAAGACAGGAGAAACAAAACTGAAGGACCAGAGCAATTCTGAATGCATGCCTTGCTGTCTGTTTCAAGGATGCTTAGGACTTCTTCAAGTCTAATATTTAAAAGCATCCTAGAATGGTCAGAAGTCAAACATCACTTTCAGTTTGTAATGGACTCCAAAGGGATGCTGCCACCAGGCGTTTCCCATCACCCTGCAGTTTTTTTTTAATCGTGGGGAGAGGTTTCTTGAAAATCCAACCAATGCCCACAACACGGGTGCAGAGTACCCACATACTTTCCAGCTGCACTGTAGACAGGCAATCACTGTAGACCGTTTCCCTCCCTGACCTAATCCCGCTCTTTTTTTTTTTTTTTTAAATGGTTAAGAGTATGCAAGCTGTAAACATGTGCATTCTTATCTGCACCGAGGGGGGACTTTTTTTTAAACATATTTCCCCAAATTAAATGCTTGGATTATTGGTTTCTCTGCCCACCCAACTTCTCTGGAGAGCATACAAGTCAAGTTTTCTTAATGCAAGAACAAAAGTGGGGCAGCAACCTTCCCCTCCAACTGCAGAGAGCAGATTTGTGGCATTGGAGACTCCTACCTTGTTTCCTTTCCTTGGCCGGGGATTTCCTGCTCTCACCACTTTAGCAGGGGCTACAGCTTCTGTAAGGAGAACACCACAACTGGGATGACTTACCAGCACAGTGCCAAGTAACATGCAACATTGCAGAGAGTTTTTTTGTGCGCACACTTCTTGGACAACGAGACCACACACTCATCCAAAGTACGCGCAATACAATGCAGCAAAAGAGTACTACAAAACAAGCAAAGCCCACTTTCATGCCCATATGCACATTCTAGCATATATAGCATGGAGGATCACTAAAGCACAACAAAAAAAAAAAAAAAAAGGGATCCATCGGGAACCCAAAATGAAAGTTAATACGTTTACAACTGGATAGGTTTAATACAACTGTTGACTACAGAATATATGCTCAGAGTGGAAGTTAGTGGAGAACCTAGATTCCAAACAGTTGTCAGTCTTTACATGTACTTGATTTATTCAGATACTTCCCTACTTCCATTACAAATGCAAAAAAACCACACAGTGGATTGTATGTAAAGGCGGAAAAAAATCCTGCCATGCCAGATGGTTGCTTCTCCTTAAGGGATAAACCCCTAACCACTTCTGCTTCCAAAGTCAATAAAAACTGTAAAGCTAGTTTCAAAGCAGGACATTTAATAGTTCTGCTATGGCAATGGTCATTACATTCTGTTCCTAGAAAGGTTGGGCGGCAAAGTATTAATCCCCCATATTTATCAGGTTTCAGTCTTAGATAAAAGGTCAAGAAGAGGCTGTCGACTCATAGCTCAAATCTTGACTACACTAGAATCTTAGATTTGTGTTTTATATACCATCATTCCATGTGAGAAGCACTAGTTCATAACGGTGTACAGGTTAGACACTCATCTGTACGTATGTAGACATATGTACAGATGATTGCAACCTAGGGAAATATTTAGATACAGTGTGTGCATTCAAAGACATACTTTTAGGAAAATATAACTGGGTTAATAGGGGTTAGGGGAGGGGGGTAAGATCAGTACATTTTAGGTTTTCTGACTCATGGAGAACTGGAGGCATCTTCCAGACAGTAGGCAGTTTTGAATAGCCAGGTCTTCAACTCGCTCTTGAATTTTTTAATGCCCGTTATAGTTCGTAGATCCTCTGGCATGGAGTTCCATAGATTTGGTCCAGTGACTGAAATTGCTCTAGTTTGCTTTAGATGAGAGGTTTTTTTTATGGTCGGGATTTCTGAGGCCTTTATTTTGTGACCTGAGCGTTCATGATGGAATATGTAGTTTAAATGTTATTTCCAGAGCATTATTTGGATTCATGTTATTGAAAATTATGGTGAGTACTTTGTAGACCATTCTTGAGCCAATGTAGAGTGGTCAGCGTTGAGGTGATGTGGTCGTGTTTTCGTTTTCCAGACAATAGTCTAGCTGCATTTTACAGTAGCTGAAGAGGTTTTAGGTGACTGGATGGGATTCCCAGAAGTAGAAAGTTACAGTAATCAAGGTTAGAGAATATTAGAGATTGTAAAACCGTTCTGAAATCTGTTGTGTTTAGAAGTGGTTTCAATCTGTTCAGGATTCATAACTTGTAGAAACCAGATTTGATCAGTTTGCTAATATGGGTTTTCATCATTACTAGGTCCTTAAATATCAAGGCCCATGAGTATCATCATGTACCTACAGTCTGTGTTTAACCACTAGTAGGGGGACTGAAGGAAAAGGCTAAATTATATTTACCTGATAATTTTCTTTCCTTGAGCACTGCTAGACCACTCCATTACGCTTGGGGATTCCCTGCTTCTCACTGAGGGACAGAGGGCATGCCCTCTTGAACTCATTGTCATAGAAGGGGGTGTGGTCACAGGCCCTGCCACTAGCTTGTCATAGCAACCAGACAATGACCTTACTTTGTGCCCTTCGCCAATATAACATCTTGATGTTGCTTAGGTACTACCTTTTTTCCTCTAGGTCCCGCCCTCCTTGGGGAGGTGAGGTTGAAAAACTGAGCTTAAGATAGATTGAGAGAAGGGGAGTGACACTGGTCCCTGTCTTTTTGGGTGGGATTTGGACTAGTCTAGCAGTACTCAAAAGAAAGGAAGTTATCAGGTAAGCATAAATTTAGCCTTCCTTCTTGTCTGCTAGACCAGTCCATTACACTTGGGGGAAATACAAAAACAATTCCTTAGTTAGGATGGGAGGAAGACAGGATTGCTCCAAGTACCCCAATCTAAAAGAAGTTTATTTCCCTTGTCTGGATATCCAGTCTATAGTTTGACAAAAGAATGCAGGGATGACCAGGTAGCCCACCCTGCAGATTTCCCCTGGAGGGGGTGGATTTTATTTTTTTTTTTGGTAGTCTGTCACACTTGTCTGCTGCTGTCTGAGACAGAGCTAGTGGCAGGGGCTTCGACTACACCCCCCTTTCATGACCAAGAATATTTCTATCAGCTGAGGAGTGAGGAGATCCCCAAGCATAATGGATCTATTTAGCAGAAAAGAAGGAAAATTAAGAATATTTCTCCCCGAACTTTGGCAATGAGGTCAACAGAAAGATATCAAAATTCCCTGCAGAACTATCAACTGTTCTAGCTTTCAGCAAAAATATATAAATTAAGATAGATATTGTATGCAAACAATGCATGAATTTTCATCATGCGTTTATAGTATACATACCCTATAATATCAGGAAGCTACAATTTCACAGCTCTGATGTGAACAGCAACCATACCAGAGTTCAGAAACCCTTCTTTAAATCCAAGCACAGGGAGTAATTCTGTATACAATCTGTAAGGCTTACATATTAACATACTTTTATAAAAAGGTATCATTAAAAAGTATCAACTCTAAACTATATACAGCGTCAGAGAGACCAAAATATGATTTGAAACATTGTATTCTATGCGCGCCAACATCTGGATAAAATCATAGCATATAGCCAAGTCTGACTAGAATTTATGAAATTGCTACCTTGTTTCAAGTCTTAAGATAACTACCACCTTTGCATTCAGGCCTCACCGATGACTTCCCACTATCCAAAATCAATAGAAAACCCAAGAATCTTCATGCCTGCCGATCAAAAGGTAACATTTTGGGAGGGAGTGAAGTACTAGCAATAACCTCTCTGTTGCACAGCAGGATGAGCATTCCAGTCTCCATGAACAAGGGTGTTTCTGTTCACAGGTTTCAAACCACTGCTCATGCATTCAGTCACAGTTTGGTGTATTGCTATGCATCCAATTATCCTCTATGTAACAGTTACAGAGCCCCCCCCCCCTTGGTTTGTGATACAAGAACATATCACTCATTACCTGAGGTGTTTGTAGCACGGCTTCTCATTCCCCACCCCTTCACCTTGCCCCAGGAGATTGCAAAGAAAAAAAGGATTCATATGCTTACTAGAAAGATGATTCCCTAAGAACCATCATCTACTTCTGGGAAATTGTCTTCTTAAGCACAACAAAATAGTAAGGTTCTCGGAAGACAGCAGGAAGTCAGTCCTCATGAAACCCACCCATTTCCCCTTGGAGTTAGCATTATAAGGAGAAATAAAGGAACAAGAATAAAACGGAAAATGTCATAATGCCTCTGTATCGCTCCATGGTGAGACCGCACCTTGAATACTGTGCACAATTCTGGTCGCCGCATCTCAAAAAAAGATATAGTTGTGATGGAGAAGGTACAGAGAAGGGCGACCCCTATGAGGAAAGACTAAAGAGGTTAGTACTTTTCAGCTTGGAGAAGAGACGACTGAGGGGGGATATGATAGAGATGTTTAAAATCATGAGAGGTCTAGAACGGATAGATGTGAATCGGTTATTTACTCTTTCGGATAGTAGAAAGACTAGGGGGCATTCCATGAAATTAACATGGGGCACATTTAAAACTAATCAGAGAAAGTTCTTCTTCACTCAATGCACAATTAAACTCTGAAATTTGTTGCCAGAGGATGTGGTTAGTGCAGTTAGTATAGCTGGGTTTAAAAAAGGATTGGATAAGTTCTTGGAGGAGAAGTCCATTACCTGCTATTAAGTTGACTTAGAAAATAGCCATTGCTATTACTAGCAACAGTAACATGAAAGACTTAGTTTTTGGGTACTTGCCAGGTTCTTATGGCCTGGATTGGCCACTGTTGGAAACAGGATGCTGGGCTTGATGGACCCTTGATCTGACCCAGTATGGCATGTTCTTATGTTCTTAAGACTGAAGAGGCCCACACAGTTAAAGTTCTAGAAACTGACATTAACATTCCAGGCTGGGGTCCATTGGATGTCATGCATATGTAAGAACTGACAACCAGCTTTCCTTGGAGAATACCTGTTACAAGTAAGCAACTCTGCCTGACCTCAGACATACTCTTTTTTTTTTTAGTACCTGACTAGAGGTGTGCCTTCTGGCATTGACAATTCCATCATCTGGTCTATTTGGGTGTCATTTTAAATGTGTACAGCACAAGTTTTGGGGAATATAGTTAAATTATATCTTACTTCTTTTAGCTGTGAATACTGTTACAGGTAAGCAGCTCTGCTTTCTCCTCACATGTGGGGAATCCCTAGCTGCAGACTGCCCCAAATGTAAAGGGGAATACCACCATATATCAGAGACAAACTTTTTTGTTGGCAATGAGCTGCTTTTTTCCCCATTTTATATCTATAAGGAAGAGCCTGGAACAAAAACCAACAGACTCTAGGAGGGAGTGGAGTTTAGTTCTACACCTCAGATTCCTCAGGACAGACTGGCCAAACTTACTATCGTGTCTAGAGTCTCTGTTCAGACAATATTGAGATGTGAATGTGGGGCGAGAACTCCATGTCACACCCTTGACAATCTCCTAAATGAAGACTGATCATAGGTGAGCCACCAACACTGCCATGGCTCAAGAGAGTGAGCCTTGACATAGCTCACCAGATTTAGTTCTACCTAGGCATATCTCCTAACAAGATAAAGTTTGTTTGCCAACGGTGATTCCGCCAGTTTGTTGGAGTCAAAAGAAATAAAAAGCTGGGTGAACTTTCTGTGGGCTGCAGGCCAAGGCTCTTTTGCAGTCTAAATTGTGTAGCACTAGTTCACCTTGGTGGAAAGTGGCCTGGGAATATATTTCTTTCCCAGGCCACTTTCCACCAAGGTGAACTAGTGCTACACAATTTAGACTGCAAAAGAGCCTTGGCCTGCAGCCCACAGAAAGTTCACCCAGCTTTTTATTTCTTTTGACTCCAACAAACTGGCGGAATCACCGTTGGCAAACAAACTTTATCTTGTTAGGAGATATGCCTAGGTAGAACTAAATCTGGTGAGCTATGTCAAGGATCACTCTCTTAAGCCATGGCAATGTCAGTTAAAATGTAATTCAGACATCACCTTAAGCAGGAACTTAGGATGGATACGCAGAACCACCCTATTATGATAAAACTTGGTATGTAAGTTACTAGAGCTTATTGTCCCCTGTGTACTGAAGTGACTGCCACCAAAATACAACCTTCTAGGTCAGGTATTTCAGATCACTGGAGGGAGTGGCTCCAGTGGCTCAAAGGGAGCTTTCCTTAATCAGGACAGAACCATGATGAGATCACAAAGAAAAGGCTAGATAGATGGGAGGTTTCAAATTAAGCAGACTCTGCATAAACCAGCCTTTTAGACAAGCTTTCAGAGATCTGTGCAAATCCCAGCCTTAGTCTGATACTAGCTATTTTTCTGTTGCATCCTCTATATGATGTATTTTATCTTATTTTATATTGACTCAATGCATTAGTTCTATATTTACTTTGTTTTATTTTATCTTGTTTTATTTTTTATTTATGAATGTACTCTTGTAAACCAAGGTCCATAAATAAATTTAAATAAACAAACATACAGAGATGGGGCTGTCTTCTACTTCGAGCTGATCTTAAGACCAGACTGATAAATGCAGAAAGTAAATCAAGCAGTCTGTTTTCAGCAGAAGAAAGGATCTAGGGCCTTTTGCTCATGCCACAAAGCAAACTTCCATTTAAGTCCATAGGAAGCTAAAAACTTGACACATCCATTGACAGGTCAAGTGGTTGCAAAGTCAACCCCTCAACATCCAGGCAGTAAGAGCCAGGAATCTGATATTGGGATGGCACAGCCTGCCTTTATCCCAAGCAATGAGATTTGAGGAAATCCCCAACTTGATCGGTTCCCTGATAAGAGATCTCTGAGTGGGAACCAAATCTGTTTTGGCCAAAATGGAACTATAAGGATCATGCTCCCCCTATCTTTTTTCAGCTTCAACAATCTTCATCACTAGCAGTATCAGAGGATACATGCATAGGAACACACTGGCACCAACTGAGAGCAAGGGCACCTCAGGCTAGTTTGCCGCATGCCAGTTTCCTGGAGCAGAAGAGTGAAACCTTCCTGTTCTGAGGGGGGATGCAGAGATCCACCTCAGGCGTGCTCTACTCATGGAACATCTCATTTACTACTCCTTGATCTAGGGACAATTTGAGGGGTTCCAGAGACTGACAATCTGCCCACCATGTCTGCCCGAAAAAATGGCCCTGAGAACCATCTCCCACAACTGGGTAGTGACATAGGAGGTATGATCCCATGTCTGTTTGTTGATATGAAACATCACAACTTAAGTTTGTCTGATTGGACCAGGACTACTTTTGTTGGCTAGCCAATCTCTGAAATCCTTTCGAGCATACCGAATTGCCATTAGCTCTAGAAGTTTATCTGATGAACCTTGCCAGTAACATGGAGAAAGCTTGAGTCACCAGAACTGTTTCTTCACTTCCCAGCATGCTACCTACCTAAACAAAGCATGTGGGAGAACAGGGAGGAGCTACAAAGCTGAGGAGGGCTTGGTCTAGTGCTGTGTCTGCTGTAAGCTTCCCAATTTTTCTTTTACTATGGGGCTGAATGAAGGTTAGACAGGAGATCAGTGTAGGTGAAAGGACAAATGGGAAAAAGGAGAATCATAGGAAAAGATGAGGTGGGAAGAAGAAAACGAGCTTTGTGGGAAGAGATGGGGTAGTGACAGAAAGAGGAGCACCAGTGAAAGGAATGGAGAGAAAAAAATGGAATGGGGAGAGCGGAGGGGGAAGAACATGTCATGTCAGTTTGCCTATCTGGTTCAGAATTAGTGAATCTAGTCCTTATGTTCCACATGCAGGATTAGTTTCCAGGATTTCTACAATGAATATTTAAGATTTACTTGCCTACATCTGATTCTAGCCCTGGTTTAGAAGTTTATGTCCCCTTTTCTATGCACATACTGAAGCACTACATACTGCTTCTCTTTGAAAATTTACTCCATCTGTACACACACACTTAAAAATACCACATCTCATAAACAGACACACTCTACTGATCTTGGCATAGCATGCACAATATTCAAAATGGTACACTAAGAGAAGAGGTTCAATAGATGTTGCTATGAACATGCACAAGACGATTCACACCTTTTTTCAAGACTATTCATTTTATTAACAAACACCAGCATAAAGCTGCTGGATTTTTGTCTCCCAGTATATGGAGTTCATTGGGTGCCAAAAGAAATAGGATAGAAAGAACAAGAGGATAGCATAGGAGTCAAAGCAGCAATTTGAGCAGTATAACCCCCCCCCCCCCCCCCCCCCCCCCCTCCCCCCCCCCCCCCCCCCCCCCCCCCCCCCCCACACACACACACAGAATAAAGAATACTATGGGTAAAAGAAGGATTTTAAAATTAAAAGAACATTTTAAATTAAAAAAAAATAAAAATAAGCAATATGCCAAATTGCTAAATCATCCCTTAATTCAATGAGAATTTTAATATAAACATAAAATTAGATAAAAACAGTGAAGACAAAAATAAAAAAATCAATCCAACATGACTATGCATCAGGAGCCTTGTCTTGTGTCTCTGCACCAGACAACAAAAAATGATATATAAGGCATATAAAAATTAATTGTACCAATCCTGAGAGTTAAATGTCCACATTTAGATTTTCATAGGGCTTCATCCGAATTGAAGCTGGTTGCTCACTTAATGTCTGCTACTGCAACAGTTCCAGAAGATAACAGTTGTCTTGTACATAGATGTTTTGTGCTTATTGTATCAAGAATGTATGCACAACAAGATTACTTAAGTTTTGACCCCTGAAGCAGAAATTTGCCAGAACACTATCATGATGGATGGCTGTAACTGTCTGTTCATTGTTTTTATTTTTCTAATTCTATTAACATTTTCTTTGAATTAAGTGATGTTTAATGTGCTAAATTGGTAAACCATTACTTATTTAATTGTTTATTTTTCATTTGAATTCATTTTTTACTCTAATCTTAAAATCTTAGTTATTTTCAATTTGGCACTGCTCACATCGCTGCTGCCAAGATAAACACCACCCTCAGCATAAAGATGTTTCATATTTGCAGAGGTGAAATTGCATCTAGTCTTCATTAAGCCATCACGGTATTCACTTGACTGGTCACTCCGGATGTCTATGACCATTATGAATTTTAATATTTAAGCACGATTAGGATAACCCACTTGCTTCCTTTGCCTATTTATGGCTCTTTTCGCCATGCTCGTGTGAATGGTTTTGTTTGCCTGCCACTACTGCTGTGTGCCTATGGCTTTCCTGCTGCTTGTATAGTGTTGTGGGCATGTACAACATAATGCAGAGTTTATCTGTAGTTCTGAAGACAGTTGTGGCTCTCTTGGTCCATCTGGAGCCATCAGAGATCTAGTTTACAATGCAATGCAAGTCCTTGATAATCCTCTCATGGGGGTGGTGGCAGGAAAGCAACAGATTTCCATAAATGTACAGCTGAACAGAGAATTGATGGGATAACCTGGGTCTCTCCATATATCTATAACATACTAGCCACACTCCAATGCTAACCAAACTGGCAGATGCACCTCATGTCCACACTTTGAAGCCCTTAGCCCAGCAGCAGTAATTACCCTGTTTGCACTGGGAAAAGATCTAGTGTCCAGTTCTCTTGCAGTATAAAGGCAGAATTAGGCAACTCTGGGGGAACCCCATCCACCTACAGGCCTTCACATCTGAAGCTGCACCCAACCTGTATACTATGCTAGGAGTCAGAGCAGCTGAGGGAGAAGGTCTATGCTCCAAGAATACAGGCTGGCTTAAGCTGTCAGTGCCCACCCCCCACCACTACGGCAGCAGAGTTATTTTAAGCATCATGTTTTGAATGCTTCTGGTTCCTGTAACTTAGGAACCTTGGCTTAAAGCATGTACCTTAGCCAAGGGACACCTGTTTTGAACCTATGGAGCACTGAAGCACAGGAGTATCAGTATCTGTTGGCAGGCCTGGAAAACTTCCAGGCACCAGGTCACCCAGGCACTCAAAGAAGAGACACTGGCAGGGCCCAGGTGGTGAAATACAGCAGTAGCTGTTGCTAGCAGGATCCATCCTGCAGAGAATTGGTGGTGGTTGTCAGCAAGATGCAGAAAGAAGCTGGGGGGGCAGGTCTGAGGAAGGAGAGCAAATTTGCTTACTATGAACAGGGTTCCTTATAGACAGCAAGTTAATTAACCATGACATGGTTAATATCCAATGGAACCAAACAGACCTGTGTCTAGCTCAGCAAATTATTTTTTTTACACTATTGAGCATACATGTGCTGCCTCATGAATCCCTTAGTCAATTGTACAGCTTAGCTTTGGTTAGGTAGTCAATTCTCCAGGGAGGTGGAAAGATATTAAGCATGGCTAATTCATCCTGATCTCTACAGAGAACCCCGTTGACAGTAAGCAAGCTTGCTTTCTCTATCGATAAGCAGGGCTGAATTAGCCATGACATGGGGAATTCCAAGCTGAGGGCTGTGTGGCAAAGCACTTAAATAAAGCAACCCAGGTCCCCTGTGGAGAGTGGACTACTGGGTGAACAGGCTGTGCAAAACTGCTTGTCCAAAGCTATCATCACTTCTGGAGAGATTGTATAGACCGTAATGGAATGTGAAGGTATACAAGTTGTAGCTTTGCAGATGTCCTCAATAAACATGGTTCTTGGGTGAGCCACTAATGTGGCCATGGCTTGTACTTGATAAGCTCTGATCGAGTTTGGGATATGGAGGCCAGCCAGAGCATATAGCATTGAACATTACACAGTGTGCTAGCCACTTGGACAACAGGCATTTGGAACAGCTATTCCTAGGCTGTTAGGATCATAGGAGCCGAAAAAGTTGAGAAACCCAATGATGTGTTTGTGATGGTTTTTTTTTTTTTTGTTTTGTTTTGTTTTTTTATACAGTCCAGCAAATGAGGACTGTCTCCTCTATGTGCACAAGGTCTTTGAAAGAACATGGGCAAAACAATGACTGTTCAAATGAAAAGTCAAAAACACTTTTGGTTAAAACTTAGGGCACGTGCAATGCACCACCCTGTTGTGGAAAAACTGTAAAATTTTATATTTTATTTATTTTTAATTGTTATATACCGACATTCTTGTATAATATACAAATCATACCGGTTTACATTAAAACAGACAGTAATGAACCAATGCATGAAGCTAACTCGCTCTTCTAGATGAAGTGATGGCAACTAGAAACACCACTTTCCTAGTAAGAAACTAAGGACACCAACACCAAATATTCATAGGGAGGCTTTATCAGTTGCACCAAGAGGACACTGAAGTCCCATGACACCAGTGGCTTTGCAACCAGCAGATACCTGTGCCACAAACCCTTCATGAACTTTACTACCAGAAGAGGATGGATGGAGATTGGCTTCCCATGCACTTGAGAATGGTATGTAGCAATGGCATGGAGATACACTAATGAGTACATCCTCAGTCAAGGTGCATGTCAGCAAGAGGAGCAGGCGCCCATCCAGCCACACCTTTAGCCTACAAACAGATACAGCCCTAGAAGAAAGGCTCCTTTCTGTTCAATTAAAGTGACTTCCTTAGATGTACAGGTCCAAACATTAGGCCTGAGTTTCCTGGCAGGATTACAATACCTATTAATGGGTTTACATACAAAATTGAATACCAGAGGATTCAGGATGACTGTGGTGCTGGAGACCCATCCTGGCCCAAGAGCAGCATTGTCTTCTTCAGTCTTGAACAAGACCTCCTATCTGCAGGTGCAAGCGCCTACAGCACCACCCAAAGGAAAAGGGCAAGACAAAGTATTTTCTAAGGAAGCAGAACAGAGTTGAATGCTGCTATAAAACATCATGAAGGATCAAAATGCAGAAGTCTGTTGTAAAACAAAGGCACTTCATGTTGGCAACTGATTTTACCTTACGTGCCTCAAAGAGAACCACAGAGTTTGGGGATCAAAGCACATCTGCCTTTCAGACTCCAGGGTTGTACTCTTAATTTGCATTGTTTGCTTCAGTAAAAACAATGCGCACCACATGAGAGCCTCCAACTACTGGCCACACATCCCAAAGCATTTGTAGCCCCTTCCCCCACCTCTAGTTTTATGGCCTTGCACAATGTGATGTACCGCAGGTCGAGCAAGCACAGGATCACCAACACACACCAACCTACCAACCGCAAAGACTGTCCCACCAAAAACAAAAAAAATTTGAGGTTGGCAGCAAGCAGCTACGTACTCCTAGATGCAGTAGGAAGTTGAGGATGGCAAGGGGGGGCGGGGGGGGAACAAACTTTGAAAGGATGATTTCAAATGGTGCTGGAAAAATTCAGAAAAGGAAATAAAAGGAAATCAGTTAAAAAAAATGTAAACACTAATACAAAGAAAAATAAACACCACACAAAATAGTACCACCAAAAGCAAGAACATTTTTCTGGCTCCTAGGAAATTTTTGATTGGTGCCCAAGTTTTTTAAAATATATTTCCACACCTGCATTTGGCACTTCAACATTTACTGACATGACTTAGAATGCCACAGTAACAACTGGTCCTTTGCACAACCTAAAACCTTGATAGAAAAAGCCTGGTTTCGTAGCTGCATTACTGTAACAAACTACTTGTACATCAGACAGCAGATAAAAATGACATTGTGGTGCTGTTGCTATTAAGATTTATAGCAAATGATAATCCAACTTATATCCAAGTTTCACAGCTAGGTCACATTTCAAGGTTCACATGCACTCTCAAAGATAACAAGTCAATTTAAAATTTCTTAAGGACACCCTCTCTTCTCCTGCATGAGAAGCAAAAAGGTGACCACTTCTTCCAGTGCAAACCTTCATATACAACATCTTCCAACAAAAAAAACATTTCCCCACCGCCCAAAACAGACTTTTACAACTGGCAAAAGGCATTAAAAATCAGGACATTGAAATGTGTCAAACGTTTAATCTGTTTATACATTTTTGTTTTATTTAATAGGTTTCACATAGCGTGGTGGATGTATGTTTTGGAAGGGGGGTTCCTGATGATTAGCATGGTGAATCTCACTAGCAACGTGAACACCAGTTGGGTGTCCAGATGAAAGGAGCGTTAGTGTGAATATTCCCATTTTTCACCATTCAGGATTTGTCATTTAAGTCTCAAGTTCCAAAACATGTTCACACCTTCTTCTCCCCCCCCCCCCCCCCCCGTTATAAAACTTGGGCTTTTATCATCAGATGTCATACTCTAACCACACATGAGACGCGTGTCTGGCCCTTCCTTCATTTCCAACCTGGTTTGGTGTGATGATTGCTTGTCTACATTTGGTCTTGAGTGCAGCAATTTATAGCAGGATTGAGATAAATTGCTGTTACTAGCCAGAAATGCCTTATTCATTAAATCTTAACCCCCTCCTACCCTGGCAGTGGATGGTGACAAGAGCCCAGGTCAAGCGATCGTGGGTCTACCCCCCTCCCATTACACTGGGTAGCAAACCTACTGCAGTGTTTCACAACCCAGTCCCGAAGGAACACTACCTTCTCTGCATAGCCACAAGGAATATGCATGAGATTTTCCAAAAGCTGTGGATAAAACGGCATGGCTGACAAAAATTCTAACAGGCCGATACAGTAAAAATCGCGGGAGAGCGGGCGAGCGCCTGCTCTCCCGGCAAGCGCACAGACCACTCTCCTGTGTGCGCAATTCAGAAAAAAAAAATTATTCAAATTAGGGTCTGCGGTAAAAAGGCACTAGGGACACTAGCACATCCCTAGCGAGTTTGACAGCAGACGCTCAATTTTGCCGGCGTCAGTTCTCAAACCCGTTGACAGCCATGGGTTCGGAAACCGGATGCTGGCAAAATTGAGCATCCAGTTTTCAACCCGCGAGCCGATTTTATTTATTTATTTATAACTTTTGGGACCTCCAACTTAATATAGTCATGATATTAAGTTGGCAGGTGCACAGAAAAGCAGTTTTTACTGCTTTTCTGTGCACTTTCCCAGTGCCAGCAGAAATTAACGCCTACCTTTGGGTAGGCGCTAATTTCTGAAAGTAAAATGTGCGGCTTGGCTGCACATTTTACTCAGTGAATTGCGCAGGAATAACTAATAGGGCCATCAACATGCATTTGCATGTTGCGGGCGCTATTAGTTTTGGGGGGGGGGGGGGGGTTGGACTGCGCGTTTTCGACGCGCTATTACCCCTTACTGAATAAGGAGTAAAGCTAGCGCGTCGAAAACGCACGTCCAAACACAGGATAACAGTGCACTCCGCCAGAGCGCACTGTACTGTATCAGCCTGTAAGTCAGCAGCTTTATTTAATTTACATAAGATTAGGTATGGATGAGCTGCTTTGCATGAATTTGCAAAACAGATGGGAATCTGGCCTAAAATGTGCACAATATCGCGATCATGCAATATCACCACAATAAGGCTATACTGTGCGATGTACACCGTTTAACGCACATTATAGCCCTAACAAGACTTGATAGATTGTGAGCCCTATGGTGAAAGGGATAATCATAATACTTGTAAATCTGCTTTGGATTGCCTGAAAAGCAGGGTATATAAAAAAATATCTAGTTTATGCCCATCTCCCGAAAACTAGACTGATTATGTGTGCCTCCAGAATAGGGTTGCAAAACTGACCTAGAGGACTCTGCAAGGAGCAGACCAGACAGGGGCTTCAACAGAGCAATACCTAAACACCCCCCCGCCTCAAACAAAGGGGGTGGTGAAGTCTGTATGTCTCCCCCCTACACACAAGGAACGGAACTGGAACTCTTCTCCACACTCACACTCCCTTGACCAAATGCCAGTTTGCACAAATCACCACAGAAGATTTTTCCTCTTGCTGCTGGCCACTGACAAAATGCTTTCCATTTTTGTGGAATATAAAAGTTTTTATTTTAAACTTTGTGCGAGTTCTCATCTATGTATATATAAACAGAACTTACTTATATTCTCCTCCTCCCAAACAAGACATTGCTATGCTCTCCCTTCACCCCTCCCAATACAAATCATGTCTTCACTCCATCCCCAAAAACACCCCACCCAAGGTATATCTATAGTGCCTTCAGACTTTCACTTTTTCCACATTTTGTTACATTACAGCCTTATTCTAAAATGGATAATGTGCATTTTTTCCCTCCTCAGTCTACACCTAGTAGCCCATAAATGCAAAGCGAAAGCAGGTTTGAAGAAATTTGTACAAATTAAAAAGCTGAAATATCACATTAACGTAAGTATTCAGACCCTTTGCTATGACACTCAAAGTTTAGCTTAGGTACATCCGGTTTCCATTGATCATCCTTGAGATGTTTCTCCAACTTGTTTGGAATTCACTTGTGGTAAATTCAATTGATAGGACATTTATCTGTTTATTATATTTTTATATTCTGCTTTCAACACTTCAAAGTGCATGTCAGAGCAAAATCAAAGCCATAAGTTGAAGGAACTTAGACCTCTGAGACAGGATTGTGTAAAAGCACTGATCTGGGGAAGGGGACATTGAAGGCCCCACATGGCCACAGTTAGACTTAAAGAAGTTCGGAACCACCAAGACACTTCCTAGAGCTGGTCACCTGACCCAACTGAGCAACTGGGAGAGAAGGGCCTTGATCGGGGAAGTGACCACAAATCTGATGGTCACCGATAGAGCTCCAGAGTTCTAGGATGACAACCATTTCTGCAGCACTCCACCAATCAGGCCTTTATAGCAGAGGCGCCAGTCAGAAGCCACTCCTCAATAAAAGGCACGTAACAGCCTGCTTGGAGTTTGCCAAAAGGCACTTAAAGGACTCTCTCAGCATGAGAAACAAGCCTGATCTCTTTGGCCTGAATGCCAAGTGTCTTGTGTGGAGGAAACCAGGCACCACTCATCACCTAGCAAATACCATCCCTACGGTGAACCATGGTGGTGGCAGCATCATGTTTTAAGGATGTTTTTCAGCTGCAAGAACGGGGAGACTAGTCAGGATCGAGGGAAAGATGAACGGAGCAACGTGCAGAGAGAGATCCTTGATGAAAACCTGCTCCAGAGCCCTCTGGACCTCAGACTGAGGAGACGATTCACCTTCCAGCAGGACAATGACCCTAAGCACAGAGCCAAGACAATGCAGGAATGGCTTCGTGACAAGTCTGTGAATGTCCTTGAGTGGCCCAGTCACCCCCCCCCCTATCATGGCTCTTCAAGGTTCTTCTCTAATCAGCACACCTCCCCCCATGACCTCTTTTCTCTCCCCTTGACACCAATAAGGCATAGGCAGCTCTGTAACATGCCTAACCCAAAAACTCTTCTTGAAATTCTTAATCCCACCATATCTGATCCTCAATTTAATCCCCACCTGCTCCTGCATTATTGTACTTTTCAGTAATGCCTTTGCTGTCTTACCTCAGTCTTGTCACTCTTGACTACACTGGAAGCTCCAAGAGTAGGGGCTGTCCATTTTATGTCTATACAGCGCTGCATACATCTGCTGTGCTATACAAAATGATTAATAGTAATTATAGCTACAATCCCCCAGCCCCCAAAATACTTGTTCCTTGCCTAGAATTTATTTTTTTTATAACCCACTTTTCAGCACTTCAAAGTGTACATCAAAGCAGATTACATTCAAGTACTATTTCCCTATCCCCACAGGGCTTACAATCTAATTTTATACCTGAGGCAACAGAGGGTAAAGTGACTTGCCCAAGGTCACAAGGAGCAACAGATAAGCAGGTAAAAAAATATTTTAAATAAAATCCCTCCCCTGTTCTGGAATTTCTACCAGTGGTCAATATTCACCATTTCCTCCACACACTATCGCACCCACCTAACAGCATGCTTCCTTATTCAATGAAGTGTTAAACATCAGACCAGGTGAGGTGGGGTTGAAAGACGAGGACATTGCACTCCTGGGTCTCCGATTGGGAATAAAGAATAGCCTGCTCCATCCCAATGTGTCATGACGTGGCCTAGCAGCATATGACAATGCTTGAGAAAAGCCAAGTGTTTGCTCACCTGTCTCTCACCAGCAGATCTGTACATGCAGTAAGTTCACGCATGAACAGACAAGAAAGGGTGAGGGGTGGGGTGAAAAGAGTGGCCAAGTTTGAGAGATGGGTGGGATGCAATAAATTGATTAATGCAAAGAGCCCAGAACTTTGCAAGTGCCCTGTCACTCACCCAGTCCTGCAGGACAAGAAGGTCCCTGCAATGAGGGTGAAACAGGAGGTTGCCGAGAATAAACTCATTCTGCAAAAGTCTAAGGGTCGAGCTTAACCAGTTAAAGGTAGAAGATTAACAGTTAATTATTAGCCAGATGGACACATGATTCCAAACTTGCCTGCCAAAAACACGCTAAAGCGAGAGTCAGGACACGAAACTCCTAATTCCTTGCCATTTAACAAGTCAACTATATTTAGCTGTCATATCAGTGACCCTAGGAGACCATCATGTTGCAGAGAGCTGGGGACAGAAGTGAGCAGTTTGTTTTCCATCCAGTGCTACCTATTCATGTGAAACTCTAAACTTCATGGGTTTCTGCACTCTAGGAAGGATGCAGAGATCAGTAAATCCTGCAAAGGAATGGCTATGCAAGTCTTACCCAGCAAAATGGATGCGTCAAAGTCAAGTAACCAACAGAAAGCCAAGACTAAAGTACAGGATTATAGGCCCAAATATCCTTGATGCAGATAAGACTGCTTTCCCTTGCCTTCCCATCCACAGTTTGTATTGTGAAAGCTCCCAGCATAGCAGCCCACACTATGCCTTGGAGAAAGCAATTTTATTTTTGCCCAGGCACGCTCTAAAAAGCATCTAAAAACCAGGCTTCGAATCACCCAGGTTCTGCATTCCACCTACCACCAATCTTCGACTATTAGGACAGGTGAGGTCTTTCCCATTGGCAGAATTCAACTCATGTTTCTGTGAAGGGCAGCATAATCTAGTCCAACACTTTGTACAGGGCAGCATTTCACTGCTCACCATAAAGTGCTACCAGTTCAAGAAATTACAAAAAAAACACCACACACAAACCATCTACTGCTGCTTGAAAATCCTGTTTGGGAGCTTGCTGGTGTTCGTCTTGTGTTGCAGGAGGTGTCAGGAAACAGCCCGCTGCCTCTGTGCTTGCCAGCAAAGCCTGCGGGTGCCAACCAGGCTACAGGACGTACAGTGATTTTGGCAACTGGAAAATCCACCTTTCACATGATCGGTCATAACCGTATTTTCAGTCCATAAACATCAGTGGCGAAGCACCCCCTTCCCATATAAGAAGCAAACTTGAACTACCAAAGAGCACTCCAGAATTAAAGAAAGGTTACATATGATTAACCAAACAAAAAATAAGGCCTCAAATCCAAAGGCCAAATAAAACTGGGTTTTTATTTTATTTTTTTTTTTAACTTAAGTCTTCATTCTGATTGAAGATATTTAAATCAGACATGGGGGTATTACAATATATTTTCACAGAATATTCCTGTAAATAAGCTGCAGTAATATGAAAATACATTTCTGCTACTATAATATCATTAAATATATATGTGTGTAAACCAAATCAGATTTCTGTGGTCAGTAATAAATATTCACTTAACATAAATGCCATACTAGGTCAGACCAAAGGTCCACTGAGCCCAGCATTCTAGCTCCGATAGTGGCTAATCCAGGTGACAAGTACCCGGCAGGATGCCAAAACTAGATCCAATCCTTCCTGCTCATAAGTAGCAGCTTTCCCAAGCCTACATGGTTAAAAGGGTTTATGGACTTTTCCTTAAGGATTCTGTCCAAACCCTTTTAAAAAGCTATGCTAACTTCTTTCACCACATCCTCTGGCAACCAATTCCACACAGAGTAAAAAAAAAAAAAAAAAAAAAAAATACATTTATAAAATTTATAGTCCACTGATCTACAAACCTCAGCAGAATATATATATATATATATATATATATATATATATATATATATATATATATATACACATACATAATAGTAAAAACATAAAACCAAAACATAGATAATTAAAACAAAATATCTAACCACAACACGCATTGTTACAAATATACTGATTTGTTTAAAATGTGCTACATATTAGCTTCATAGAATTTCTCCTAGTCCTAGCACTATTTGAAAGGGTAAATAATTGCTCCCAGTTTAACATGCAAGAATATTCTTTAGAAAAAAAAAAAAAAGAACATGCATTAATCTTCCTTTAAAATATAAGTCTTCCGAAGTTCTGACCACCTGTTCAATAGCTGCAGGAGAGAGCTCTGGCAGCTTCAAACTTCATGGGGCTCCTTGAATGGTCCTTATTATGCAAAAATCTTAGCTAGCTTCCAGTGCCCAATAATCTTCAAAACAAAAATACTTAGTAATTAGAACTCTGTGCTACGGCAGAACCTGTGGCAAGCTGGCTGCAAAAGAGAAAGCAGCCAGCTACTTACAGAGTGCCATGAAGGGACAAAACATGGCTGGCTGAAATTCAGGCATAGCAAGAGTACCATATCTTCATGTAGGGCCAGTCGATTTAATAACTGGATAGCACTGAGCTCCTGGAAGTCTGTCTCACCTCTCAAGATTCTGCAGATTTCCCAGATGCCTGTATTGCATAGATGACTTTGCTTCCTTACACCAATCCTTTTTTGCGCATCTCATACACTTGCTTCCCCAGAACAAGGTTGTATATGCTCCCACAGCTATAACCTATGGTGCTTTCACCACACTGGTCTGCATTTCATAAGACAAGGCTTCCAAGCCCAGGATGGCCACAGCTTCCAAGTGATTGAGCTCCCATGCTTATGAGTTTATTACAGAGAAGCATTCATTCCTGATCTAAAGCGTATGCACACCAGGGAACCCAGCAGCACAAGATCTAATGACCTGCATGAAAAGCTGTGACAAGGCTTGGTTACCTGGATTCCTTAACCACGCTTGGATACAGTATATGCAAAAATCTAAAATTAGCTTACAAACGGCAATCTTAAGGGAATGGCCACAGTGAGGCTTACAATCCTGCTTGTTACGGCCTCCAGCTGTCCCTTACATACAGGACAAAAAAAGTCACAGACAACAGTATCATTCGCTCCAGGCCAGTCGCTCTCAAGCTCAGGCACTATGGAAAATGGTGGGGTAGCCTGAGGAAGTGGGGCAAACCTGAATGACCTTACAAAGGAGGTATTTAGAAGTTTAGCATCTGGTGTTTACTGGCTCTGCTCTAAGTCAAGCAGCTGGGTACCTGTATTGTTTTTCTAAAACCAGAGCCATAAACCTTCTTCTAACACTGCATATGCAGAACTTGCCTTCATTTTAAATCAGGGATGGCCCTGGGAAGCAAGACCACATTCTTTAGCCCAGAGTGAGTTTATCGTGCATAGAGCAAAGTAGAATGGACAAGGGCACTAGTGACTTGGTGGGAGGAGGGGGAGAGAAAGTAAAGTTTTAGGGAAAAAGGGGGGGAGGGGGGAAGCCCCAGAAAATCTGCACACTGTCCATCTTGAATATGGTACAATTAGATCTTACCTACTAATTAGCTTTCCTCGAGACCTGACAGACCAGGGAGATGTGGGATTTCCCCTCCTACCAGCAGATGGGGGCAGAGTGCAAAAGCTTCCCTTCTGACGTCGGCACTGTAAAGGCTGGCCCAGGAGGGGGGGGAAGTCCGTAGTCTTATCAAAGCATGGTTCGAATTCTTCTTTTCCCTGGCTTCACTTTAATTTTGTATTTAATTTAATTTATTACTGAGACTTAGCTCATTACCCAGCCTGCTCCTTTGACTATGACCCCTGTCCCCAGGGTGAGCTCCTTCTTGGTCCCCTGGAACTCAGACTTCACGCCTCTTGCAGTAGAATCCATAAACAAACAGGAAGAGGAAATTAATAACAAGAAAAAAAAAAAACAGGAGAGCAATCTGCCTTTGCATCATGCAGTGCTCCCTTCCTAGACTTATCACCCTATGTAACTGTTCTACTAGCCTGTGCTTCCTAGCTTGCTTTTTGGGATTAGACTGGTCTGTCAGGATTCAAGGAAAGCAAATTAGCAGGTAATATCTAATTGTATCTTCTCTTCCTCCTGCCAGACCAGGGACATGTGGAATGTACCTAAAGCTGTACTTGTTTCAGGTGGTATCCCCAACATTGCCTCTAGAACCCTTTGTAGTAAATTTAGTTTCCTTCCTCTTAAGAGTTGCAGCTTGTAATGTTTCATCAAATGGCTGCCTTGTATATCTCAACGGGGATAACTGCCCTATATTCTGCCCAAGAGGTTGCCTGTGCCCTCGCCCTTCCAAGTCTACCTTGATTTTTAACAAATATTCTATCATCTCCTTAATCCATCTGGCGATCAAGGTTTTGGACGCCACCTCTCCCTTTCTTGGGTCTGAGAACAGGACAAATAACCTGTTTTCCAAAAGTCATTAGTCATCTTCAGACATCTTAGCAGTATCCTATGAATGTCTAGGAGTCAAATCCCTGTGCTTCTCTACACACTGCCTTCCTGAATCCAGGCAGAGTGATGGCTTGATTGAGATAAAATTCTGACAAGACCTCTGGAGGCAGGCTGGTACCAACCTGATCGTCACCTTCTCCTTTAAGGAGGAGAGGTAGGGGGTCCCTGCAAGGAGGATATCTAAAGCAAGCCATCACCAACATTACTGTCTTGTGTCAGGTCTTTCAAAGAAATTTTGATAATGGGTTCAAATGGCGCCTTAGTCAGCATCTGTAAAACAAGATTTAGGTCCAAAGGTGGTAAAAATGGTCTTCCGTGGTGGCCTAACCTGCTTTGCTCCCCTTGGGAAACGTACCACATCTGGGTGGGTGGGTGGAAGGCAGGCAATGGAGACTCCTCTCAATGGCCCTCTGAAGCACATAATTGCTGCCACTTGGACCCTTAGGGTATTTACTGTCAGGCCTTTGTCCAAACCTTCCTGTAAAAATTACAGAATTTACACTATGTCCATCTCCTTGGGAACAGCTTTGTACCAAACTTTGAAGATTCTCCAGATACAGCTATATGTGAAGGTGGTGGACCACTTTCTGGCTCTAAGCAGTGTAGAGATTGCCTGACTTGAGTAACCTCTTCTGTTAAACCACCTCTTTTCAATAGCAAGGTCATGAGAGAATTTTTCCAGATTCTCCATGTTCATCGGCCCCTGTCTGAGGACTGTTATTCCTCTGAACCTAATTGGATCTGCTCTTTTCATTCTTATCAGATCTGCATACCAAGGACATCTCTGCCAATCTGGCACCACTAATACTACCCCCAACCTGGATGTTGCGAGATCTTCCTGACTACAGGGGAAATTGTATGCCATCTGGTCTACTGGCCAGGGCTGGGACAGCATGTTTACCCCTTGGACCCCCATTCTTTCCTTTAGCTGAAGAACAGCCCCACCTTGATTATTTGCCCTTGTGGTCATGAAGGTATAACTGGGGTGTCCCCAATGACCTCACTATGAGCATAAATGCTTTGGGCCAACTCCCATTTTCCTGGGTCCAACAGACGCCTGCTGAAAAAGAAAACAACAAAAAAAAAAAAAAAACAAAAACAAAAACAAAATCTACTTGGGTTTGTCTATCCCTTTCCAGAAACCGTTGTTTTGGCATTTCCATCATCAGGGCTGCTTCTATTTCCAAGGCTGCACTTCTTGTGCCCCTTGTTTATGTAAGCCACTGCCGTGGCATTGTCTGAATGGACCTGCACTGCCATTTTCTGAAGCAGAGGCTGAAAATGGCTTAGGGTTTGCCCAATTACTCTCAGTTCCAATACATTAATGGAGCTTAGGGCCTTCTGTTGTAGACAGGCCCTTGGCAGTGTGCCCCCCACCCTCAATGCATTTTGTCCACTGTGGGGGCTCCGGACTGGACCCTCTAGCGAGACTGAGTCTAGCCAACATTGCAGGCTCTGACCTCGTCCAGAAGTCAGCTGTAATCTCTTGCGTATTGCTAGTTCTGCGGGGACCAAGTGCGCAGAAAGTGCACCTGAAAAGATCACACGAGTTTTTACCCATGGCACAACCCTGATCACTGCTGCCATGGAACCCAGAACCAGCAATTCCCTCCAAAAATAGGGGAGTGCTCAATAAGGACTTTATCTGATCCTGCAGCTTCCTTCTCTTTTGTGCGAGGCAAGCTTTCCCTTCTCTTGTGTTGAAGAGGACCCCCAGTTAAACTAGCCTTTGGGACAGGCAGAAGTGGCTCTTTGCCTTGTTCACCACCCACCTGTATCTCTCTATGATCTGTACTGATGTTATCTGTTGCCCCTCCTGAGGAGAACCAGCCCTTAGCCAGTCATCCAGGTAAGGGTGCACCTTGATCCCTTCCTTCCTCAGGAAGGCTGTTCACTACAGCCATCACATTTGTGAAGTTCCTTGGTGCTGTTGCCAGCCCAAAGGGGAGTAATCTGAACCAATAGGGCTGGCAATTTTGAAGCGCAGATAGCACTAGAAACTCTTCTTGGGAGGGAGAAGATATGCCTCTGACAAGTTCACAGAGGAAAGGAATTCTCCCTTTCTACTGCGGCCTTGACCGTTGACAATGATTCCATACAAAAGTGTGGCACCTCCAGTGCTCTGTTTACCTGTTTTAGGTCTAGTACCGATTGAAAGCTCCCCTCTTTCTTTGGCATCAGAAAATAAATGGAATATGCTCCTGTTCACCTCTGTTTGACTGGTACAGAGTAATGACCCTTAACTGTACAAACCTGTCCAGTGTTTGAAGGACCACCTCTCTTCTGTTTGCCTTGCACAGGGAGAAGATAAATCTTACTGGAAATTTTAAGTCTGGGTGATAACCCCTTCAAATAATATCCAAGACCCACTGGTCCTCCATTATCTTGGCTCACTTGTGATAACAGATTTGTAACCTGCCTCCCACCCAGGGAGGAGTCGAGTGGGCCTGTACCCCATCACTGTGTGCTCTTCTCATTAAGGGGAGCTCAAGCATTTCCTTCTTTGGCTAAAAGACTGTTCCCCTGAAAGGGCTGTGATCTGCCTGTAGTCCTTGAAGGGTGAGGCCCTTTGTCCTCTGCTAGCCTTGTATGTATGTAGACCCTTAGCCCCTGTCTCCAGGACCCCTCCCCCTGGAACTCTCTTCCGGAAGCCTTTGGAGTTTTGCACACCCCAGATCCTTAACCAATTTATCCCTGAACATCAGCTTCCCTATATCTGTTTTGGAACCTGAATCTGCTACCCGGTTCTTCAGCCAGAGAAGGCATCTCGCCATGACATTGTCATTACCTGCTTAGCCAATACCCTTATGAGGTCATACAAGGTATCCGCCTCAAAGATGGGCATAGACTCCAAGAGACTCCAGTCTACCATATTGCCTGTGGGCTCTGTTTCTTGCAGACCCTGGCTCCAAGAGAAAAGACTTTATGGAAGGCTGTTGCCCAGGGCACTCTTCCTGCTGCTAGACAGGCTCTGAGCCCCTCACCATCTGCTGCAGGCAGAGACTACTGACTTCCCCTCTTGCTGGGCCAGCCTTTATGGTGATAACATAAGGGAAGCTTTCGCAGTCTGCCCCCATCTGCTGGTAAGGAGGGGAAATCCCACGTCACTAGTCTGGCAAGATAAAGAAGAATGCCACGTTAGCAGAAATGTCACCTGACATCACACACTGCTTTCAGAGCATATGAGGCCACCTCCCAGGAAAATTCCTAATTAGAAGAAAAAACAAAAAAAAATCCCCAAAAAAACCCAAACTTTAGTTCACATGGGATGCACGTAAATGTAGTGTGGGGGGAAAACGGGCTTTGTTCTTGGGAAAATGGAAGTTTTGCTGAGATTTCATAGCTTCCAATCAGCAGCATGAAGCAGTGCAACTGTGACCCTGAACAGATGTTTAGCACTATCTCCATATTTGTTGCAATACAATCTGGTAGAGCGCTGGCAGAACAGGAGCCGAGGCTTCCCTCTTCCTCCCAGAGCTCACACAATTCCAGTCCTGACTTCTGGATTGCGTAGACCTGAGGTGGGGAGGGGGTCTGCACATAAGGTCCCAGTCTTATCAGCATAAAGCAGCATGACTCATGCAAAGTTCCCAAGCAGTTGGAAACCTGGTTTGTTGGGCACCCTCCCTCTCCAAGACGACCAAAACATGCCACCGCACTGAGCAGCAAGACCGCACACTCTCAGTGACTTTATATCCAGTAAGGGTTGTATACAGGTCTGTTACATAAATTCTTGCAAGAGAGGAAATTTAATGCTCTAATATATTTGTTATGCTGTCCTTTAGAAAAGTTAAACAAAATAACACTGATTGCTGCTTTGAACAGTCCTTTATGGTGGCAACACTGTAGGTCTTGGCACATTTTCCCCCTCTCCTGGTTTAATAATCTTAAGCAAGTCACTTAAGCTCCAAGTACTCGGAGACCAAGCTCTTCTGGACAAGGACACTAACTCAACGTGAGCAGCATTGTGAACATAAATGTTTATTAGACTGTAGCTGTTTGCTATAAAGTTCAGAAAATCAATAAAACATTAGTCCTTCAAAGAGATGAATTATGAAGGGTCACAAAAAAAAAAAAAAAAGAAATCACTATGTAAGGAACAAACCGGAAGCCGATCCAATATTGCAAAGTCGCGACCAGAAGTAGAATATCGGTAAAACACAAAGGATTCTTTATTAGCACAAATAGTCATAAGAAGCCCAACTCAGGCCAAGTTTCGCTCTTATATCGAGCTGCTCCAGGGGCTATGATGGTCAATACAACTTTAAAGGCTGTCTCGTTTTCATCAAACTAACCACAACTTCATTCTTAGACTGGTGGTTGTCCTTATAATCTGTCCAAATGTCACAGCAGCGCTAACACCCAATGAAGAAAGTTAAAACATAACGAAAACTTCAAAATAACTTATGTGCACCAGGACACACAGAGAAATGAAGGATGGAGGCACCTGCGCTTTTACACTGGAAGATCACTGCAGTGAAAAAACCCAAGAACTCATAATTTAAAGAGTACGTGTATTGTCTTATTAGCAGGAAAAAAAAAACTGCTAGTGCTGGTAAACTCTGCAAATATTTAACATCTAATAAAGCATATCAATCCTGACATGCAGTACCCCCCCCCCCCCTTTATTCAGTCATTAACAATCCTTATCTGCAGCACCTCATGCTCTGCCAGGCCTGTATCTGTCCTAATAAAGCATCTCATTCATGACTTGCAGCACCCCCTGCTGTTCCCAACTGTGAACCTCTGGCAGGCACAAACTGCTAATTGAGTTTCCAGCTCAGTTCATTTGCAACCTTCATAAGTCTTGGCCTCAGGTGAAATACTGCCACACCAATCTGTTGTGTAAGCAAGCACCATTCTGCCTGCCTACTCATTTTAAAACTAAATCTGTATACCGGGTGTAAATTTAGTAAAAAAAACAAACAAAAAAAACCCACAAACAAAAAACACACACAAGCACAATAAAAATCTGTTCAAGGGCTCCAAAATGCTGAAGCATGTACAGTAACAAAACAGGTAGTCTGACAAAAAAAAAATATCCCACAAAGCAATACATACAGGCAAATATCTCCTGCCTGCATCAGGCCACACCTCAAAGGCTTAGTAACAAGCCACAACACGATAGCTTGTAATCAAAGAGGCGGCAATATTCTTCTTCTAGTTCCATTTCCATGTGTGATAGAGGCAGTAAGAAGTTAAGACCATGCTCTGGAAATCTATGCAACCTAATTATATCTATCTCTATGAATGAGAGAGATGCTTTTCGGGCACCCCTGTGATATTACAAGTCTGCCCTTGTAACCTGGCACCAATTCTGGATTTCTGATGAAATGCGATACAATTCAAGAAAATGTTTCCATAAATTACAGGACAAGTTTACTTTTCTTTCGGTGTGATACAGCCACCTGCACTATTGTGCAAACAGAGAGGGAGAAGAGAAGAGATGAGAGAAACAGTGGGGAAAACCTGTGACAGCATCTGAAGGTGCTCTGCCATGTAGGGGGGACACCACCAGGCCACCAGTTTCCCCTTCCCTCCCAATCTCATCTGTACTATCATTTTTTTCATATAGTATAGAAGCCAACAGGTACATACATATATGGTTGACGGGAATAGTAGACAAGCATTAAGTTTGAGTGTTTTAAAGCAGCTCAAGATGTTTGTAGTTAACTTTCAATAAATATTTAATTGAAAAATAAAGCATTTAACTTCTATTCCAATCAGAGTAGCAGGAATCCCAGAGTCAACAAGAAATCAACAGATGTAAACAAGGGTCCAATCATTTCACCTCTTTCTTGATTGTGACCCAGACTATAGAGGCTAATGTCATATCAAAGTTATCATCCTGCTGGCCCTGCTCCAGAACAAAGAAACCAATGACTCCAGTTTATTGATATTCAACCACAGCTGGCTGACAAGTCAATTCATTTCACTAACAGGAGCTTGTTGTGGTTGGGATAGACGGAGGGTAGTCGTGCAGATGAGGCAGAAAAATGACTAGATATATGGAGTGATAGGGAACTGGCAGGAGTGTCAAACTAGTCTGGTTTCAGGATATCCTTAATGAATGTACATGAGATATTTGCATATGACTGAGGCAATGCATACGAATCTCATGTACATTCATTAGGGATATCCTGAAACCAGACTAGTTTGTGGCCCTCCAAGAACACAGTGACACCACTGGGGTAGTCTCTGCAATGACTGTAAGCAGGGGCAACTACCCGGTTTTGGACCATGACAGCCAAGTTTTCAGATGTGCTGTACAGAAGTACTGACTGGACACTGTAAATCCAGATTTTGCAGGAGGCTGCTCCTCTTTCACATAGCTTCCTGGTCACAGGGAAAGAGCCGAGAGCTGCGCTGTGTCCCCACCCTCTTGCCTACTTTCCTGTGTTGTGATTGGATGGGGAGAGGAGGCGGAGCATAGCACAGCCCTCAGGTCCCAGTGGCTCCACAGATCTCTGCAGCAATGCCCTCTGGGTCCCTCCCCCTCCCTCCCAGGGCAAGACTGGAGAGAGGGATGCAGCCAGCAAAGGGATACAGGAACAGGGGAGGGGGAAGGTGGAGAAAGAGGCACAGTCACAGGATAGGGGAAGAGGAGAGACAGAGGGGACAGAGAAAAGTGGAGGGAAAAGAAGAGACACTCTTGGGGAGCCAGAGAAGACAGACACAGAGGGGATACCAAGAAGGTCACAGGAAAGGGGTTAGACACAATGGGAGCCATGAGGGAAGGAAAGAGACAGGGAAGGGAAGGAAGAAAGAAGAAGCACAAAGGAAAAAGCTAGAGAAAGCGGAAAGCATGGGGGAGGAGAGGGAGACAGGTGGGAGAGAAAAGCAAAGCATGGGGAGGGAGCATATTGAGAGGCAGGCGGCACAAGGGACACAGATGAAAGGCTGGGAAGGTTTTAAGGAAAGGAAGAGCAAACCACCTGTGTCAGAGGAGATTGTTTATGGGGAAGTATGGAGGTGAGTGTGTATTAGAAAGGTTCTAGTTGTGATAGAGAGCAAAACTACATGACAGAGGCTGATCTGTTTGAGGATAGTTGAAACATTTTATAACACAAAAGTATATTAAGGGGGTGCTTGAAAGTCAAGTAATAAATGGATCAGAGTAGTCCGTAATCCCAGCCCCCTCTTCCCAAAGCATGAAGTTTAGTGGGGTGTCCAATTATGGTCCATGGAAAAGTTGGCCAAACTAATGGCCCCTGAAGTCCTTTTCTACAAATAACTACTATGCTGCTATATACCAAACTCTGTAGGCTGTTACAACTATGATTACTACTAAGGATGTAGATTAATGCTCCTGAAAGAAGACCTGGCCCACTTCACTCACTTGCTTTTTTTTTCCTGTACAAAATAATGGGCGACGTCTCTTGCAGTTGCATGATGAGAAGGAAAGATTATTCAAGAAAAAGCTTCAGCATCAGAAGACAGAATCACTAAGAAGGCATCTCAGAACTCATGCACTTCACTAACACTTGGCAGCCAAACAAACATAGAAATACCTTCAAGAACGGTCCCTGTGCAGCAAAGGGGCGAAGGCAGGAGGAGTGCTCTCTTCACATTGGCTTGCCCTACAGCACAGCTGTAATTTTTGACTGCTCTCCCTGGAGTGCTAAGAATGCCAGGAACCGTGAGAGCCTCAGCTGAAACTCATCCTACTCTTTGCCTTAGTAGTGCATGGGTCCCCTCTGACAGAGATGGCACCAGATTTTCATTTTTTTCAGCTTGCAGCCTTCTTGCTAAAACTAGTGATGGATGATCACAGTTCCATGCCCAGGGCTGTTCCAAACCCTGGGCACGGTCTTTAAAAAAAAAAAAAAAAAGTCGCCACCACTACAGAATGAGCCCCACATGGGAAAGCTAAGCAATAAAAAGCTAACATCTGAAAGGGGCTCTGTGACTCCTGGATTCACTGGGAGAGTGGCCTGCCAAGCATAAAACGCTGAGAGAAACTTTTTAAAGCCGGAGCAAAAAAACAACAGTGTCAGATGCTGTAAGCCATCACAAACTGTTAAGGTGCAGTTCTCCCAGCCCTCTGATGGAGGTCCACATACACATCATCTTTCCTGCTATAGCAGAGGAGAACCTACATAGTGCAAAAGTCTCAAGACCATGAAGCTTAATGACTTATACAACTGCACAAGACCATTACTGCAGTGCCTCAATCTGCTACTCCTGCACCACACAGACTGTAGAACTTTTAAGTTCTCCGCAGAAGGTGGTGTGGCGCCATCGTTGGCCTGCGTAAGAAGGAAAGATGGTGGCGGCAGCAGAGGCATTGTTGCATCAGCTCACAAGTCAGAAAGGCATCACCCTGCAAAAGCCGAAGGCGGCAGG
The DNA here is from genome assembly GCF_901001135.1 of Rhinatrema bivittatum. Lineage (NCBI taxonomy): Eukaryota > Metazoa > Chordata > Amphibia > Gymnophiona > Rhinatrematidae > Rhinatrema > Rhinatrema bivittatum. The sequence continues at coordinate 39,295,836 of NC_042632.1, read as the reverse complement.
GAACGGCCATGAAGGGGAAAGAGTGCCTGGTGCGTCTAAGCTGAAGGGGTGGTGGGAGGAAGGGAAGAGGTGCTCCTATTTATAATGCTCCTGGGGAAACTCTGGAAAATAAAAAAATAAAAGTAATATTCAGCATCTGAGCAATAATTTAAAAGTTATTACTCAAAGGCAATGATTATGTCCTCTGGACAAAAGCACAATTTTGCAGAATACTAAAATACTTGGCCCAGATTTAGTCTCAAATTTACTAAAGTTTAGAATGGTGGGACTAGATTTTGAAAAGCTGAAAAAAAATCTTTGAACAATCCCTTTAAGAATAAGATTTTTTTCTCCCTTTAGGCAGATAAACACACACAAATGGTTTTGCCAGTAATCCCTTTAAAAAAAAAAAAAAAAAAAGACATAGGGCCCTATTCAAGAAACAGGTTTTTCAATTTTACTGCTCTGTCTACAAACTGTGTTTGATATTTGCTCACCTTAAACAGCTCCTCCGACTGCAAAATGTCTACAAAGAGAAAAGAGCAGCTTGCTCTCAACAGTCCGAGCCTTATCCCAGAAGAGTGCTTTATTTGCCCACTGGATTTCACGTGTGCCGCTGTCTGCGTATGGTGCTGGAGAGACGGGGGGGTTCAGACACACCAAGGGCCAGATTTCTAAGGAAACCATCTTCTACAAGAACTGGTAAAGGGGACGCAACGACACATGCCACCAACAGGAAGTGGAGCTGGGGTAGGGGGGGCGATCAAGAAGTCACCTGCATCCCATCGCCTTTGCTCCTCCCACCCCCTTTCCAAAGTCTTACCTCTTCCTGTTTTGCTGAAGGTGGGGAAAGCTTCTTCTACAGCCAAAAACCTCGCAGAAGCACAGAGCCGAATGGGACTGCAGGTGGAATCCACGCATGGCTGTTTCAAGTCTAGCCGCCACTCCCCCTGGGTTGGTCCCTACACATACAGATACTTAACAGGCAGCCTCCCTTTAATAATCCCTAGCTAAAGAGACTCCGTGCATGTGTAAACAGCACAGTACAGCTAACCCATCACCACATGTCCTTAATACACAGAGCCAGCATGGCACCAATTCCACCTGGCAGCCTCCCAGGCCGAACAGGGAAAGGGTGAAAGAGAACCTATTTCGTTAACTATACACTCCCAATAGCAAGTCTCACATATCTTACAACGTTCACAAAATTATCTGTCTTTCCAACCCCCTAGCTTCTTGCAAATTTTAAAAATGGGAGAGGGGGAAAAGGGCAGCTTGTTTTACCAAGAGAGGGAAGTTCCTTTTTACCAACGCTCAACATATTGGCTCGTTTGCTGGGTCTACGAGGCACAGTGAAAGGTGCACTATACCCCCGTGCAGAGAGCGGGAAACCCTCACTGCTAGAGTCACTAGTGTAGGCAACCAAAAAAAGAGAACACCCATCCCTTTTGCCTCCCTCTCTTCAAATACAGTAAATTGTGATGCTCCTGGAAGAGGGACTACCAAAATTGCAAAGCTATACGCCAGAGAGCATACAAGATTTTCAGCAGCATTCCCCTCCACACTACTTCCACCGAAAGCTCCTCCTGCTGGTTTATTATTTAAAATAAAAACAATCTTAACATGTTAACTTTTGCAACGGGTAACCTGAGCGCACAAGCTTTTTGCACATGGACAGATGAAAGCCACCACAGACAACTTGGCAGCACACAAGGCGCTCCTGAAGATAATGCCTGCAAATGGCCACGGCTAGTGTGGTCACGTGCCAAGGAAAGTTGCTGGTACTCTGATAAGTATTCAAGTCCATGAGGCCCCTAAACTTCCAGCCCTGTGCCAGCACAGCCTGTTGAGAAGGCACTCCACTTTCAGCCAGCAACAGCACCATACTGTTTTAACAATGGCCCTTTGCTGAGCTACAGCTGCTTTGCTACCCTTTTTTTTTTTTTTTTTTTAATAAATTGCTGTCTCACAAGGGCTTATGTTGAAACCCGGTGTTTTTCAGTTGTCAGGTCTTTATAAATGAAACACAAATACAGTCCCCACCACAATATCCCTGGACAAAGGACATTTTCAAGAGACTGTGTGTAGAGTGGCGAGTTCCTTAAGGAACAGAGAGCTTGTAGTTCTGATGCCACCTTAAAAAGGCAAACCTCCCTAAATTGACAGCTCTCACCATCAAAAAATCCCCAATTAAAAAAAAACCCACACAGTATGCTAAAGAAAACAATATGCACCGATTAGCCTGAAGCACCCTGTCCACTTCCTCTCAACACTGCCAGCTTTAGCAGGAGTGATCTCAGCCATGCAGCCGGAAACCCAACATGAAGGGTGCATAATAAGGTCAAAACCACTTGGGAAAGGATGAGAGAGTTCAGCTGCTGTATGAATCTCATAACCTTGTCTGCTTCAAAAGTGTTCTAATGGATGACCCAAGATATTCCACTGTAAAACAAAACATTATACTGAGCTAGCAGTAATGACAGCTTCTGCACAGGGCCGGCGCTTCCATTAGGCAAACTAGGTAGTCATCTCAAGCGTTAAACCTTGGAGGCAGGATCCTGACTGCCAGTGAAGCCATGCCATCAGAAGCTATAAAGGAAGACAAGAGGCCCAATCATGGAATGTCAGTGGAACCCATTCCATCGGCAGTGGAATAGCTCAGAGTTGCTGCCATTAATTTAGGTCAGCACATTTTCATGATGGGTACACTGACCATAGGAATGGATCAAAGACTTCACCACAGAAAGCAGAAGGTGGTCTTAGGACACACAGCCTTCTAACCATAGAAGAGATTTTTTAGCTATCTTAATACAACAGTTTCTCTATGCTGTCACACAATCCTCCTGCTTGAGGTGCTCTACAAAGCGACTAGAAAGTAAAGTAAAATAACTCTGGACACAGTTTTGGCTGATGGTGCAGCACCTGGTTCATCCAGAAAGAGTTCTTCATGGCATCACAACAGCTAAGAGGGGTATGTGCAGAACTAGAAAGAGACCCAAACACCACTTTTCTTGGCTTTAGGGGTTCCTATAGGCAACTGTCCCCTTCTCCAACCTTGGTCACCAACAGGAGAGACACCAGTTGCAGGATATAGGTTGATTTGCCAGTGTGAGGTTTGTGGGGAGCGCGGGGAAGTGGGAAGAGGAGGGAAGGTGGCACAGCTACTACTAGAAACACCATTCAGAAGTAAACTGTCCTATTATCATATTTGTATGAATATGCTGGATACATTTTATAAAATATTCTCATTGTATCCATTCCTTGGTCAAGTTTCATCAACTGTTCTCCTGCAAAACCCTAAGATGTCTAAGCAAGTGGGTAGAATCAAGACTTGCACGGTGTGTGTATATTCAGATTTCAGGGAATTGGAGTCCAGAGAACATAGTGAACCATCCAGGCTTCTGCTCCCACAGCCCCAGCACACTTCCAGCAGGAGAGGACCTGAAGGCTCATCTGCATACTTTTCCCAGAAGCCCAGGCAAAGGACTCCAGAGGACACCATGAGCTATCCAGGCTTCTGCTTCCATAGGCCTTAAACACTTCCAGCAGGAGAGGACTGGAAGGTATCAGAAGCTACAAACAACTGAATGGTTGGGAAACGTCATACAGCCAAAGCTGTCACCACCTTCTACTGCTGTCCAGTTGTCCTGATCCACAATGAGGAGCCGGCTTAGTGCGAAAGGTATCTGCAGAGACTCCTTCAGGGAACAGGTGGCAGAACTCAAGAGGCGGCAGCAAAACTGAGAACTACATTGATATCATGCTTAATGAGACATCAAAGAAGAAGAACTCAAGCAGGGGGAAAGGTGTAACTGGACCATGAGATTGCAGCTGGACCAAGATTAATATGGTTAACTAGACCTTCTACCCCAACTCCAATTTCCTTTGAGCTGAAAAACCTGAACGTGGAGGAGAATGCATCCCAGTATGAGGAAGAACCAAAAGATGCAGATCCCAAAGCTACTGGCTCAACAACCACTGCACCTAGGAAGCAGAGGGTAGTGATGGCTGATGACTCGCTGAGAGGCATGGAGGCATCCATCTGCAGACAAGACATGTCCCAGGAAGTGAGCTGTCTGTTGGGTGCCAAAATCCAAGATGTTATAGAGAGATTGCCAAAAATCTTTAAGCCTGGATACTATCCAATGTTGCTCATCTATACTGGCATTGAGTGATACAATCTGTGTGGTATGTGGCAGTATCAAAATTGACTTCATGGTTCTAAGAGAAAGGGTAAAGCAGATAGGTGCACAGGAGGTGCTCTCGTTCATTCTCCCAATCAAGGATAAAGGCCTAAACAGGGAAGCTCACATTCTAGAGATAAATGAATGGCTGCATAGATGTTGACAAGAGCGTTTTGACTGAGATGATATTTTGAGGACTTCCGAGTACAGATGGAGTCCACCTGGTGAAGAAAAGGCACAGTGTTTTCCAACACAGACTGGCAAACTTACTAAGAAGGGCTTCAAATGAGAATCATCAGGGATGAGTGAACAACACACTAAGGTAAGTAAAAGAAGAAATACTTATATAGAAAGGGGAAAAAGGGGAAATACCCCTATGAAGAAAGGCTAGAGAAATTAGGACTTCAGCTTGGAGAAGAGATGGCTAAGGAGAGATATGATAGAGGTCTATAAAATAAGTGGAATGGAACAAGTAAATGTTAAATCAGTTTATTCTTTTGAAAAGTACAAAGATCTGGGGACACACAATGAAGTTACTAGGTAATACATTTAAAACTAATATATTGGCTATGTACATCGCTTTGAAAACTTTTATTGCAAAAACTGGAAAGTGATTAAGTTTTATAAATAACTTTTTTTTACTCAATGCATAATTAAGCTCTGGAATTCGTTGACAGAGGATGTGGTAAAAGCGATAAGTGTAGCTGCATAAAAAAAAAAAAAAAAAAAAAAAAAAGGTTTGGACAAATTCCTGGAGGAAACATCCATTAATCAAGTTGCAGAAATCCACTGCTTATTCTAGAGATAAGCAGCCTGGAATCCTGCCAGGTACTTGCGACCACATGCTACTAAGGGCGTCAAACAGGCCCTGGCTGGGAGAAGGCATGGTATTAAATATAAAAAAAATTATACTAAAGCATCTGAACTACAGGGCTTATACGGTAAATCAGAGGCACTGTGGGTTAATTTGGAAAGAGGGAATGGAATATCTATTTACATTGGGGAAATACAGAGACCTCCATCAGACAGATGACAGCTAAAGATTCAGTGGAGGATATTTACAAAATTGCTATGAAAGGGCAGGTGCTATTGTTAGGGGATATAAATTGCTAGATGTTGATTGGGACATCCCAGTTGCGGTGTGTCTTCTAGAAGCGGAGAGATCCAAGAATCTCTGCAAGGAAAATTGTTCTGTCAACTTGGTAACAGAAACCCACACAGGACACGGCAATATTGGACTTTGTGCTTACCAAAGGGGACACTATCTCTGATGTTCGAGTGATGATCATTTATTTTATTTACATTTTTTTTTTTTTTTACCATACCACTAATTTCCAAAAGTAGTTCAACACTGTTTATAGTAAGAATCCTAAAAACAAACTTGTAAAACATGGACATAATAAAACCAGACAAACTGATTTAAATGCTTCGCCAAAATAAAAAAAATCTTTAGTTTCTTACTAAGAGACTTCAGATCCCTTTCAAGATGTATTTCAACAGAAAGAGCATTCCACAAAGTGGGAGCTGCATGTGAAAAAGCTCTAGTGTGATTTGCAACTTGTACTCTTGCACAGGTGGCACTATTGATCTTAGTGTCCTATTTGGAATATACCTTTCCAATTTGTGAGAAAACAAGGTTCATCCAAATTCAGGAGCTTAAAAAATATGGTGAGATTTTTAAACCTCGTGCGTCACTTGATTGGTAACCAATGTAGCTGGCGCAGCACAGGACTAATATGGTCAGTACATCTAAGGCCCATTAATATCCAAGCCACAATTATGTTAAATTGCAAAGCATGATATTGACCAAAAGGCAGCCTACTATTGGTTAGAGAGCAAAGCTTATAGCACAGATCAAAAAAAAAAAATTGTTAGTAGATGTTTTAGGGCGATTAACATTTAAACCTCATATCAGGCAGGTGGTTAAAGCTTTTGTAAAGCTCAAATTGTTAAACAGAAATCAAGTATAATGCCCAAATTATGCACCTCTGTCACAAAGTTCAGTTCTTCCCCTGCAAAGGTTACAGATTTAACCACAGTGGCAATTAGCCTTTTACTTATCCATGACAAAGAGGTTTGGTTTATATTTATTAGATAGTTTGCTGTAAGCCACTCTTTTACCTGCCCCATACAAAGTTTGAAAAGGATTGTTGGAAACTGTTCATGGTAAACAAAATTGAATGTCATTCACATACTAAAAAAATTAACACCTGGGATCCAGTTATCACCATACAGTAGGTTTAATATTAGAGCACAAGAGATGAAGGTTCATGGCAAGGGTGCTAGACTTCAGGAAAACTAATTTTATTGAAATGGGGGGGGGGTACCTCAAGGACTTGGGAAAAAATCTAGAGGAAGTAGAAGAGCAGTGGGCAAAACTAAACTGAGACATAAGGGCAACTAACCTTTTTGTTAGGAAAGTTAGAGGAAAAAGATGCCGCTGTGATTTTCTAAAGAAGTCACTGAAAAGGTAAGGGAGAAAATATTAGCATTCATGAACAAGAGATCACAAAACGTGGAAGACAGGAAAACTAAGAGACCTGGGAAAGTAGTCAGGAATGCAAAAATTCAAATGGAAGTAAAAATAGCAAAGACTTATTTTAAGATATGTTAGTGATAGAAGGAAGTGCAAAAGGTGGAATTGTGAAACTCAGAAGTGAAGGGAGGAAAATGTAGAGGCTGATGAGGAAAAAGCAAAACTTACTTAAATATCTGTTTGGTGTTCATTGTGGGAAGGCCTAGAGCAGGAGCACAAAACAAACAAATAAGATTGTAAGTGAGGTAAAAGCATTGATTTTCAGAACAGTGTTCATGAGGAGCTAACTAAACAAAGCAGATAAGGCGATGGGACCAAATAGAACATCTGAGGTTACAGAGGGAACTTAGGGAAGTCCTGGCAGCTCCAATGGCTGACCTTTAACATTTTTTATTTTTTTTTAAGTCAGGAGTAGTTCCTAGAGGACTGGAGAAGAGCAGATGTGGAAGTAAGGAGGAGACTGGGAACTACAGACCAGTTAGTCTGACCTCTGTGGTGAGCAAGTAGAATTACTGCTAAAACAGAGGATTCTGCAGTTTCTGGAATCCAACAAATTGCAAAATCCGAGCAGTATGATTTTACTAAAGGTAAATCTTAAACAAATCGGATCAAATTCTTTGATTGGGTGCCCAGAGAGCTGGATCAAGGGAGAGTGCTAGACAGTGTACTTTGATTTCAGTAAAGCCTTTGACAGTTCCGCACAGGAGACTTATAAATAAATTGACCAGCCTTAGTGACTGAGCGGGAAGTGGCCAAGGGAGTTTACTTTGAGGGAGGGGGGGGGGGGGGGGGGGGGGGGGGGGAGTTACTAGCGGTGAATATCTCAGGGATCAGTCCTGGGACCGGTCTTTAACATTTTCATAAGCGACATAGTGGAAGTATTGTCAGGAAAGGTTTGTAGTTTTGCCAATGATATCAAAATTCTACTTAAGCACAAGAGAAGCAGGATCTGGGGGTGATTGTGTCCGATTATCTTAAGGTGGCCAAAGAGGTGGATAAAACGAGAGCAAAAGCCAGAAAGAAGTTTGGCTTCATAGGGAAATGACTAGTCAGCAGAAAAAGGCAAGTGATATTGACCCTGCATAGGTCCTTGGAATACTGTGAACAATTCTGAAGATTGCACCTTCAGGATATAAACCGGTTGCAGTTGATCCAGAGGGTGGCTCCTAAAATGATCTGTGGTCTTTGTACTTTTGACACAACTGCAACATCACTCTCTGTTTTGACAGCGGTCAGGCCGGGGGGGGGGGGGGGGGGGGGGGGGGGGGGGGGGGGGGGGGGGTGTGGGGGGGGGGGGGGGAACGACTGGATTCAGATGGCAATGAACATGGGCCCAGACTTTTATGGTCTGGGAGTACTGATTTGAAGACAAAGGGAAAAAGCAAAGCAAGTTAGCACTGCTGTAATTTTCAGGAACGTTCCTCCACCAGTAAATATGTAGCTAGCAGTAATTTTTCATGGGTTTGACAGTTGCTTGGTTTCGTATTGTAACTATTACTACCTTTATCATAAGGATTGGGGGTAACTACATGGACTACCCTTAAGAGAAACTTGGAGGCCACCTACACGGTGCAGTAGATATTACCATAAGAAGTTTGCTGGACAGATTGAATGGACCATTTGGTCCTTTTCTGCCATCATTACTATGTTAAAGCATATGGGGATAGACCAAGTTCTAAACATGTAAATCCTAGAGGAAAGGAGAAATAGGGGAGATATATGAGAGATATTTAAATATTTCAAAGGCTTCCATGCACAAGCAACTAGCCTCTTTCAATGGAAAGGAGGCTCTAGAACAAGGGGTCATGGGATGAGAATGAAAGGAAGTAGACTCAGGAGTAATCTTAGGAAATATCTCTTTATAGAGAAGCTAGTGGATGCGTGGAATGGACTCCCAGTGGAGGTGGTGGAGGCAAAAAAAAAAAAAGATATCTACATTCAAGAAAGCATCTGAGGGAATGAAGGGAATTGTAAGGGACAGAAATTAAGACAGGGAAACTAGACGGGCCATATGGTCTTTTTCTGCCATCATGTTTCTATGGACCCATTTACTTGCATTTATTTATTGACTTTCCAGCCAATGCACAACATATCAGGTTAAACATACTGAAACATGACCATCCTAATCAATATAAGCCCCCCACTGTAAAATTTAAATGTATAGTATCATACCAGTATAATCCCCAGATACCAATACCAATCAAAATGTAAAATATGCTCCTTAATTTAATAGGTACAGTGCCTCCCCTCTTAACATCCCATCCTCAACCTCTTAATTTATGGTAATAAAATCTTGGTTTAAAAGTTACCAATTTCATAGTCATCCTTGGGTGCCAGCAGGCCCAGCATTACAAGAAAGCCTATTAGGCTATTTGGGACTGCGCCCAGGAGACCTGTTATGTGGACCCTCACTTAAGGGCTTGCAAAAGGGACAACTCTTTTGCGGGACCTTGAACTCTGGACGCTTGATACTCTTCGTCAATAGGATTTCATGTTTACATCACCGGCCTGGCAATTTATGGTAATAAAAACTTGGTGCATCTACTTGCCAGAGTTCAAGGTCCCTGGGTTTCAGATTGGTTATATTAATGCTTGATCCATTAGAAAAAAAAATTGGTTATATTATTGATAAGTATGGCCTAGACAGTGTTAATTACAGAGTGTTGGCACTATGTAACAGATATAGTTAATTCTGCATCAGTGTTGCCCTGAAGGATATATTTATCTGCAACAGGTACATCTAGGAAAATGGGATTTTGGTTGTTTGTAAAAATGATTTTCAAGTTCTAAGAGTGGAGTTATTTTATCTTTTTCTGTGAATTATTTAGTATTCTTGACTGGTGCATCATTTATTGCCCTCTAGGCTTGACCCAACGCAGAATTTTTGGTTGATCCTCAGCTAACATTCCCAATTGATATTAGTTGGCGATTTCAAATGTAAATAATTGTTCATCTGTTATTCAAGCAGTGAACTGCACACAATTCGTTCCCTAACATATCAGGCGGGTCAATACTTTGGGACCTGTTAATCTGCCATGAGCAGTGGGCAAAACAGATTGGATTATAATATTCACCACCCGGAGATCCACAAACATTTTAAATTGTATTCAAATTAAAAAAGGTTTCTAATACATACAGTTAACATGGACTTATTTCTCATTGGCAAAAGGTTGCAGACACTGAGGACTGGGAAGGTCCAGCTTTAGAGGAAACAGTTCAAACATGGTATACTAGGCTGTCTGATACATATGAGGCAGTGGCTCCCACCACTAGTAGGATCAAGAATAAGTGTGCGCCTTGGTTCTCAGAAGAGCCTTAAGAAGAAAACAGGTTTGCTTGGGAGGTGCCTGTTCCACCTGGTACAAGTCATCAGGGGTTCCTTCAGGGCTTAGCATTGCCCTCAGTACTTTTTAGGGTCTATTTAGCCCTCTAGATTCTGTTCTCAAGAAGTTATGATTTTAATTTATGCTGACAACATTCAGGTTTGGTTTTTTAAGCCTTGTATTGAAATATGTATGCCAAACATAAAGAGTTGACTATCTGTACATAGGTCTTGTTAAATGTGCAGAAAATTGAAATTTTCTGGATTGGCAAGCAAGAGCCAAATCTGAATTCACTGTTGCTATTGGTTGGAGATATTGCCTTGCCTGTTTCCTCTTGCGGTTAAGGGTCTTGGGGTTACCCTGGATGTTAGCTTAAAGTATGAAGCCTCATATGTGCAGTAGATGCTAAAATAACATTCTACAAATTGAAATTACTAAAACCACTACAATTTTTGCTGAATAAAGAATTGTTTAACACTGTATTTCAGGCATTAGTCCTGGGTCATTTTTAGACTACTGCAATAGTCTATGGGTTGGCTTCACTAGCAATTTGATTTACATGTTACAACTGGTGCAACATGCGGCAGCAAGGCTAAGTGAGGTGAGGAAGAGTGTTCATATTACCCCTATACTTCTAGAATTGCATTGGCTTTCCAGCCAACAGGCAGCCAAACTCAAATTATTAGTTCTCACCCATAAGATGCTGCATTCAGATGGTGCCTGTTCTTGAGTTCAGAAGCTTCACTGGTATGTGCCAAGGTACTCGTATTCACGGGGAACTCATTTACAGAGTATTTCAGCTGTGTGTGATTTTCGGCTCCAGCAGACCACATTTACAGCCTTTTCATATTTGGCTCCAACGCTTGTGGAATAGTTTGCCCATAGATATTCGGATTATATATATATTTATATTTTTTTTTTTAGGAAGAATACTTTTAATTAGAATGTTAAAATATCAAACAGCACAAACAACGTTTTGTATGTTATGTATGTTTTATCCTGCAATCCATGCCGAATGATCAGAATACAAATCTTTGTAAATAAAATATCCCAAATTTTTAATCTTTATTAGTATTTAATACATATTACATATGAATACATAAACTATTGGATTTTTTTTTTTTTTTTTTTTAACATGCAGTAAATCAAATCCAATGCATAACTTGCTGTTTCATATGATCACAAAAAAAAACCCCAAAACACTTTATATTTGAAATATTGCCTGAGCAACAAAACTTTGTCCATTTCCACTCCAGAGTGACCCTAGGTTAGATAACATCCCAGAAAGTCTCCAAAATACCAATAAATCTAAACTATTGATAGTGATGGTATCCAGACCTCCTTGCAAAGACATAATACATTTTGGACAAAGCTATGTCTTTTTCATTAGGAATTTTCAATACTTCAAGTTCTCCTAAATAGCTCCAACACTGATGACTTGGGAAAATTGCGTAGCCTCAAATTCCTAATCCTGGCTACATTTTCCAAAGATTCCAATTTACTAGGCAGGACTGAACTCTTATATTGGTTAATCCAGAGCTTTGGAAAGTAAAAGCTGTTTACTAGTTGACAAAATAGAGCTCTCCACAGACCAGTCTCCTGTCATGATTTTCTACCTTCAATGAAAGAATGTGTGGTAATCTACTGGTCAATATATCTTAGCAATATAGATTTTTAATAGTGCATACAATCAGATGTGGTACATATATTTTTTTAAATATACAGTCACAATACCATACTACACACAAGGTAGTATGTAGTATGGTGTTGTGACTGTATATTTAAAAAAATATATGTACCACATCCGATTGTATGCACTATTAAAAATCTATATTGCTAAGATATATTGACCAGTAGACTGCTGCTACACATTCTTTCGTTGTATGTTTTATACATGTGTATGCTGTTTACTCCGCCTGTTTTGCATGATCTACCTTGATAGAAGTGCCCATAGAAAAGTCACAATTGAGAAACACAACTAGCCAAGGTGGCCTTTGGGAAACCACCCTCTAAAACATCCAATAGAATGATACTGGTACAGGTTGTACTCGCCACTGGCAGTGAAATCCCCTGGAGGCTGTAAGGTCCAAATTGGCATACAGTAATTATGGTTTGTTAGCAACAAACTCATTCCTCTGCTCCATTACTATAATTTTCTTGGGACTTAGACACTGGTCCCAGTTCAAACCAAACTTTCACCCTGCTTCTTCACACCTCCATCCAGGTCACCACAAGCACCCAGACCTCCTGTCCGATTGGCTCCTGGAGACATATGGGACCTCTGCTTGTCCAGACCGTACGTTGAATTCAAAGGCCAGGAAACGGATGATCCACAAACTTCATTTGAGAAGGTTGAAGGGGCAACACCTAGTTCTCTAAATAGCAGTTGGAAAGGGGGTTCATGTGCCAGGACTCAAGTGAGGCCCTAGAATCGAAAGAGGCCTAAACCAACAAATACTCATAGGCTCCAATTGTCGGACATTGAGCAGATGCGAACTCATCCATTGGACCCTAAACCTCAGTGGAAGCACCATGAGGGATCAGAATTTTCTTTTTCCAAATGGTCCAGAGAGGAAAGGTGAAGAAATCAAGAAAAGCTCCCACTAAGCATCTGGCTATACTGCCATTTTTACTCCCAGACTTCATTGTAATTTCTTAAACATTTAAGGTAAACCCTTCTCTTACTGAATTTTGGTGCACAAGCCATAAGAAAGTTCTCTTTTGTGAAGGTTTGTCTATACTTTAGTTTCTCAGTATGAAACCTCAAATTATAATTAGGCATGAGGTCTAGAACTGAAGATCTGTTTACAGCAGATGAGAGAACATTTTCTTATAAGGCTCCAAGCTGGTGAAAGTGTCTTCCATCTGAGGACAGTCTCTGTGGAAATAGATTAAGACATCCCAAAACTAAAGTTACCAAAGTTAATCACTTCACGCATTTTCTGCTGCTATCAACTTGGTAAATTGGCAGGTGTAAGAATTTTAAGTGACATTTACTACTAACATTGCTTCTTACAGTATTTAGCCCCAAAGCAGTAGAGAGAGCGCACTCTGTGATAACAGCAAAAATCCGCCATCTGAGGCTTGGTCTGAACAATGCTGGTAAAGCCCACCTCTATCAGCAGGGATGGGAAATATGTAGAAAAGTTGGCTGCCAACAAAAAAATATAATTTTTTTTTTAGGAGCCAGGAAAACCTTCTCAGCTTTTGGGGGCTCTCTCCTGTTTTGTTTATTTTAGTTTGGGGGCATGGGGGGGGGATTTGCAATTATTTGGTTTACCCCCCCCCCTCCCCAAAGGGAAGGGGGGAGAGGCCACTTTTCTTCCCTCTAACTATTCTCCTCCATTCACAGCCACCACGCTCACCAATCCCTATCTCCACCCCATTTCTTCCTTCTAGCCTCTCTCTACCTGGGCCCCAACTTGTAGGCGCTTTGTGCCAAATTGTAGGTGTCTGGCAACCTAGCACCTGGGGAGTTATCTAGTCCTGCATCAGTTGTATGCTTATGGGTTGAGAGAATGAAAGAGGAGTTTTTGAAATCCTTCCAAAAAGGTATACAATATAAGGCATCAAGATCTGTGTAGAAACGATCCTGGTCATTTATTTCAATGTCAATATAGAGCACGAACCATCTTGGAATAACCATATTTGTGGGGCTGTTTTTGGTGGCGATTTTACAAATAAGAGGCAACAATATATGCTGAAAATCCTGTTTGCCAGAAAGGACTGTAAAAGGTGGCCATGTACATACCGTTACCTATCAAACTGACAGAGGAAGAGATTTTATTTTAAAAAGTAGCTGTACCCCACTGACCATTCAACAGAGATGTAACCCCACCTCTCCAGAACAAAGCCAGCATGTTTCCATTTTCCAACCTTCCACAGCAACGGAATTTGTCAGTCCTGCTCCCTGCCTGTCCCACCCAGCTGTACGAAGAGCACATGTTATCTCTGCTATGTACTACCCAGAGGGTGCCCCCTCAGCCAGCACTGGAATTCAGCACCAACAGAAGGACATCACAGCTTTCAGGGTATCTATATCCACACACAATGTTTCAGGTCAATGTAGTGCTTATGTGACAGGTGCCACACTGACCACATAGGAAACTAAAGTCCTCCAATTATCCCTAGAGAACATGGCTAGCACCAGTGAAATATCTGCTTTACATATACCCTTCAGTTTTGAATCTGTCAATTATTTAAGCATTACCATTACTTTGGATATCGCAAAAAGACTCATTGTGATACCCTTCTTCACTATTCTAGTTGTCATCCTAAATGGTTGAGGGGAGGTTAAGACTATGGAAACTGTTTTGCTTTGCTTAGTTTTCTAGATATATATATTTTTTTAATCATCAGTGCCAAGTCTCACTGGTTGTGATATTGATGCTGCTTTGGGATGGGAGGGGGTTCATTGACATTCAGTTTCCAGTTGCAATAAAAGTTTAGGCAAGACACTTGCCATGCTGAAATGCTATAAGGGTGGCAGTGTCTGTATGAGAGGCGATTCAGGTCAGGTGGTATCTTTAATTAGGGTATTAAATGATTTTGGTGATTAATTTAATTATTTTAGAAATTATCTCCCAATATGGGCAGCAGTGCTTCCAAAACATTGCTGTTTTGGGCCCATGCAGTTGATTGATATCTGATTCAAGAGAAGTGCGACAGACCGTGGTTGCCCTCATTTTGAGATAAGTTATATTCATTTTTTTGTTTGGAATATTTGAGACTTTTTTTTTTTAAATAGTTTTGAATAAAGTCATTGAGGTGCCAGATTGATCATTGACGCAATATCTGATTGAGCATGAAGCTCACTGCGTGGCATAAGGCTTTTGATTAAAGCTTTTGGCAAAAGTTTTTGATATTACCTTGTACAGGTCATAGTAATTCTTTTTTATAAACTGAGTTCCTTCCTTGGCACTTTTATGTTTACAATGTCATCCCCATGCTCTGGCAGCTCCCTCCCTCTTCAGCTTGCAGTGCCCTCCACAGCACCGACACTTGACAGCATAGCCAATTTTTCATTCTGAATGGGCAAGTCAGCGGGCCCCCTTCAGGACTGTTCACACCCTTCCTGCCTCCCTCCCAGTTTGTCACCCCTAGCATACTAGATACCTCAATCCATTTGTATTCTGGAAAGAGGTACCAAGAAAGGGCTTTAAAAAAAAAACAAACACACACACACACAAGCTTGGTTTGCCTTCACATACATGACAGCATAAGGTCTTGTGGCATTTTGGACCCCAACCCAGGTCTCACTGATCTTACTTCTTCAGTAAGTCCTCCCATCCCAACCTCAAGGGTTAATAAGTTGTTGCTGATTGCAAGATTTGGTGGGATGCAGGATCCATTTATCTTTCCATACCAAGATAAACATACCTAGGATTCTATAATGTCTACAGTAAGGCAATTTTTTTTGCCGTAAGAGTGTGCCATCCCTGAAGCAACAAAATCCTTGGTACAATTCTTTTGGATTTCTGTACCCCCCCCCCAACGCATCTATCTGTACCTTTTTGGCACTGAATCCCAACTGCCAACCTTCAACCACACCACAAGTTATCTTAGATCCCTTTTCATTGCCTCTACTCCTTCAGGTAGGGTCTACTCTGTTACAGATCTTAAGTGTCATCCAAAAAAAGAAACTTCCATCTAACCATTCCGAAATATCGCTCACAAAGATATTTAACAGAACTGGTCCCAGAACTGATCCCGGAGGCACTGCACTTATCACTCTTCTCTCCTCAGAGTAGGTTCCACTTAAGACTACTCGCCGTCATCTGTCAGTCCCCCAGAGTTCTGATCTAATCCACCACCTTGACCCACTCCCACGCTTTTCAATTTGTTCATTAGCCTCCTGTGTATGACTGTATCCAAAGATTTGCTGAAATCAAGATAACACACATCAAGTGCTCTTACTTGATCTAATTCTCTAATCACGCAATAAAAAAAAAAAAAGTATTTGTCCAACATGATAGTCCTCTGGTAAAACAAAGTAGGCTGATCACTGAGAATTACATTTCAAGAAAGGCCAAAAACAGGTTCTGTCTTAATCAAAGCTCATCCAGGAAACTTGTGTACAGAGAGTAGACCACACTGGACCTAGCTAAATGCATAACTTAAATTTACATGTTAAAAAGTATTTCTTTCTTCCCAACCTTACCTATAGTTTTGAAGTTTGCAATATCTGTCACCAAGACCCCATCACATCTAGCAGAGTAGCAGCTGCCAGAATCCTGAATGTAGGATGCCCTTCCTTCACCACTGGGAACATTGCTCATGGAAGCACCTTTATCAACCCTTTGAAGATTGCCATAGCATCCCCAGGTGTTATTGCAATCCTTTTAACATATAAGACCCATGGACTGGAAATGAATACTTTTGTAGGATAGATAGGGAGGGAGGAAGCAAGCAAAGATAGAAGTGCTATAATGTAACTTCTGGCTTTAAAAATTGTTCTCAATTACACTCCCCAAACAGTAAAGTATATGCCTGGGGATTTTACACAGGATAGTTGCTTCAATTCAAATCTAGTTTTGAGAAAAGGCTACAGTTTAATCCATTCAGCAGGGTGACTGACAATTTATTCCATATGGTGAAATTTGAAGAATGATATTCCATAGCAAATTAAACCATTTCAACTTTTTTTTTTTTTAGGAATATGTGTGTGTGTGTATATATGTGTGTGTAACCATTTCAGCACTGTTAAACCTGAACAGACTTGCCAGGGGTTGTGACCACATGAATTTATCTTATTTGGAACTGCAGTGCTTTACCAGCTTGCTAGATTAAATTGTATAGGACTTAATGTAGATCGGAGCAGTTGGTAAGTGGTGAAGATGCCTACACAGGAATGTGAGAGACTGGTAAGATACCAATTGACAGAACTGCACTATTCATTTACATTCATGCAAACATGCAAAAAAGCAACCAATATTAAAATGTAAAATCAGTTTGCATGTAACCATGAATGTGCCAACCAGGCCTAGGAACCACATTGGCAATAAGCTAGGGCTTGAAATACAGAGCGCAAAGCATAGAACCCCATTCTTTCCTAGATCTATGCGCCCTATACCCTCATGCACACCACAATCCTACTCAAGAGCTTCCCTATGAAAAACTTGGGCTGTGAGGCTGTGATATAACAAATAGTACTGTTACACCCAAAGAGCTACCTCAAATCTATGAGTCAAGAGGGGAAAAAAAAAAAAAAAAAGAGTTAAGGGGTGAGGTTCCAAACAAGAAAAATGTATATAAATGTACAAATTGCTCGGTTATGAGGCACATTCAGGGAGGACCTGCACTGCAGAATCCAAACTGCCCTCCAGATATGCCACCATTGAATATGAAAAGCTGACTGGGGTGTGCACCCTCTAGCAGATTTTTTTTTTTGACCCAACAGCTTCCTCCTGCTTAACTAGAACCAGAGCTGGGACCTGGCACCAAGGGCCTTCATCTGCAATCACCCACAGATTTTTCATATTTTCTCCCAGCTTAGTTCAGTCACCGCTGTGAATCTTCAGCTGGGGGCCATGCACTAGGACTCCTTCTAGAAACCTGCAACCATGGACACTAAACCTGGCCAGTGTTGCGACTGCATGACGACAGACTCCCTCCCTTCCACAGCATTCCCATTCCTGGCCAACATGGGGAGCAGAAAACCCGAGCTTGGAATCGAAGCCAGGTCCCTCTGAATGGCAGTGTATAACACTGCCACTGAGCCACCTGGCTAGCCCAATCTTACTGATTTTATGGTCAGTCTGCTGCAAAGTAATGGTCCCCTTTCTTCTTCCTGAAAGCAGAAATGAAAGGTCATCTTTTAATATGAAGTTGCTTGAAGGACCATTGGTTGCATAAATCCTACCTGTGGATGCCTGTTAAGTGGGCAAGAAGTGTATTTGGAATTTTTCTCCTTGGCATGTGAGCTCCTTACTCTATTGAAAAAGCTGGGAGTTGGGGCAAAGGGTTTCTATACCCTAAAGCACACAACTGTGGAATGACTATGCACTCTTCATGTTGTCCATCTCCCATTGGTCTACCACGACCAGTTGGACCCTGCTGGATTTCTTAATTGCTAGCATGGCAAAGAGCTGAAAGTTGCAAGAATCACACCAATAAAGAGCAAGTCACTACTAAATAAAGGAGCCGGGGGGGGGGGGGGGGGAGGAGAATGGGACGCTTAATCCAAGCAAAAATAAAAGTTTGCAAAACAATCTGGATTAATGTGTGCTGGCTGCTGCCCTCCCCGCCTCAGCACAATGCAAACACAGGGAATGCTGATTACCTGAAACTTGAGGTCAGCCAAGTTAGGCTGTATTCTGCCACCCCTAAAGAGGCCAGCAACAGCCAGGAGCAAAGGTTAGGTAAAGAGCTTAGGGGATATGAATAAAGCAGGAAAGCCCATTTCAGCGCTGCCAACCTACTCAAGTCATCGGGTTTCAGTCCAGTCCTAAGCATCTAATTTGCACCCCAATGTACTGTGGTCCTTGTCATCTGCTTTACTAGGCCAAAGTCTGTACAATGGGAGTCAGAAAACCAACACTAAAGATTACAAGGACCAGAACTGGTTTACTAAGAAAGACAGGGAAAAATCAATTCTCCCAAAGCCCAACAGTTTGAATCATTCCATCTTTTCTTGAGTACTTAGTGGGTTAAACTTGGGCTTCTTACCTGCACAAGCAGGCCTTCGTTCACTGCAATAGATGGAATGAATCAAACTAATAAGTAACAGGAGACTCAACATCTTTATCATGCAGAGCAAGCTATCAATCAGAAGACGACTGAACTCGATGGACTATTGGTCTTCTTTCAATCTAGCCAATTATGACACTATATAACCTTCCCAGGAAAAGAATGTGTGTATACAAATAAACCCAGAATCAGGAAACCAGCAGTGGTTCAAAATCTCATGATAGATTTTTCACCTGCAGTGAGACCAAGCCAAACAAGTTAGAAAGGCATCTCATATAACATTCATATTACATAACAGTTTTAAAAGGAACAAAACTCAATGAGTAATGTGCATAACTTGCTAGAGACAAGTTCCTGGATGTAATAAATGACTGCTTCATGGAGCAATTGGTTCAGGAGCCAACGAGAGTGGGAGCTATTTTAGATTTAATTCTTAGTGGAACACAGGATTTGGTAAAAGAGGTAACGGTGGTGGGGCCACTTGGCAATAGTGATCATAACATGATCAAATTTAAACTAATAACTGGAAGGGGGTCAATAAGTAACTCTACAGCTCTAACACTAAACTTTCAAAAGGGAAGTTTTGATAAAATGAGGAAAATAGAAAAAAAGTGAAAGGTGCAGCTGGCAAAGGTTAAAAGTGTTCAGGCATGGACATTGTTTAAAAATACAATCCTAGAGGCGCAGTCCATATGTATTCCATGCATTAAGAAAGGTGGAAGGAAGGCAAAACGATTACAGTCATGGTTAAAAGGTGAGGTGAAAGAGGCTATTTTAGCCAAAAAAAATCCTTCAAAAATTGGAAGAAGGATCCATCTGAAGAAAATAGGATAAAACATAAGCATTGTCAAGGTAAGTGTAAAACATTGATAAGACAAACGAAGAGAGAATTTGAATTGAAGTTGGCCATAGAGGCAAAAACTCATAATAAAAACTTTTTCAAATATATCTGAAGCAAGAAACCTGTAAGGGGGTCAGTTGGACCATTAGATGATAGAGGGGTTAAAGGGGCTCTTAGGGAAGATAAGGTCATTGCAGAAAGACTAAATAAATTCTTTGCTTCCGTGTTTAGTAATGAGGATGTTGGTGAGATACCAGTTCCGGAGATGGTTTTCAAGGGTGATGAGTCAGACGAACTGAACCAAATCACTATGAACGGGAATATGTAGTAAGCCAGATTAACAAACTAAAGAGTAGCAAATCACCTGGAACGGATGGTATGCATCCTAGGGTACTGAAGGAACTAAAAAATGAAATTTCTGCTCTATTAGTTAAAATTTGTAACCTATCATTAAAATCATCCATTGTACCTAAAGACTGGAGGGTGGCCAAGATAACCCAATATTTAAAAGGGCTCCAGGGGCGATCCGGGTAACTATAGACCAGTGAGCCTGACTTCAGTGCCAGGAAAAATAGTGGAAACTATTCTAAAGATCAAAATCATAGAGCATATAGAAAGACATGGTTTAATGGAACACAGTCAACATGGATTTACCCAAGGGAAATCTTGCCTAACAAGTCTGCTTCATTTTTTTTAAGGTGTTAAACATGTGGATAAAGGTGAACCGGTAGATGTGTATTTGGATTTTCAGAAGGCGTTTGACAAAGTCCCTCATGAGAGGCTTCTAAGAAAACTAAAAAGTCATGGGATAGGAGGCGATGTCCTTTCGTGGATTACAAACTGGTTAAAAGACAGGAAAAAGAGTAGGATTAAATGGTCAATTTTCTCAGTGGAAACGGGTAAACAGTGGAGTGCCTCAGGGATCTGTACTTGGACCGGTGCTTTTCAATATATATGATGTTATCAAATTTGCAGATGATACAAAATTGAGTAGTTAAATCACAAGCGGATTGTGATACATTACAGGAGCACCTTGCAAGATTGGAAGATTGGGCATCCAAATGGCATATGAAATTTAATGTGGATAAGTGCAAGGCGTTGCATATAGGGAAAAACAACCCTTGCTGTAGTTACACAATGTTAGGTTCCATATTAGGAACCAGCACACAGGAAAAAGATCTAGGCATCATAGTGGATAATACTTTAAAATCGTCGGTTCAGTGTGGTGCAGCAGTCAAAAAAGCAAACAGAATGTTAGGAATTATTAGGAAGGTTAACAAAACGGAAAGTGTCATAATACCTCTGTATTGCTCCATGGTGAGACCACACCTTGAATACTGTGTACAATTCTGGTCACCGCATCTCAAAAAAGATATAGTTGCGATGGAAAAGGTACAGAGAAGGGCAACCAAAATGATAAAGGGGATGGAACAGCTCCCCTATGAGGAAAGGCTGAAGAGGTTAGGCCTGTTCAGCTTGGAGAAGAGACAGCTGAGGGGGGATATGATAGAGGTCTTTAAGATCATAAGAGGTCTTGAACTAGTACATGTGAATTGGTTATTTACACTTTCGGATAATAGAAGGACTAGGGGGCATTCCATGAAGTTAGCAAGTAGTACATTTTAAACAATCTGAGAAAATTCTCACACACTCCACGCACAATTAAGCTCTGGAATTTGTTGCCAGAGGATGTGGTTAGTGCATTTAGTGTAGCTGGGTTCAAAAAAGGTTTGGATTTCTTGGAGAAGTCCATTAACTGCTATTAATCAAGTTTACTTAGGGAATAGCCACTGCTATTAATTGCATCAGTAGCATGGGATCTTCTTGGTGTTTGAGTACTTGCCAGATTTTTGTGGCCTGGTTTGGCCTGTTAAACAGGATGCTGGGCTTGATGGACCCCTGGTCTGACCAGCATGGCAATTTCTGTTCTTAACTTGACAAAATTAAAGTGCCAATGACAAAATTTAAACAGCACAAAAGCTGCTCCATTTTACAGAGTCAATTTAGTACAAAGGGTTCTGATCTCCTGTGTCAGAATCACACCCCCAACTATACAATTCAGGAAAATAGAGTTCATAACTCCATAAAAACATATTTAGATGAATACTGCAGCCATTTCAGCCTTTGAATTGCTCACCTGTTCTAAGCAGATCCCAAAAGATTCCCCATATGCCTGTACTTCACGAGTCTCCAGGCATGCATCCAAACTCAGAAATGGAAGCACCCAAAAGCCTGCAAACTATAACAGTCCAGGGGCCAACAGCAAGCTGAGAAAGTCACATCTGCTCCCTCTGCCAGATAATGACAAGTACATTTGCAGCATATATCTATTAATAATTTGTGCAGCACAGTATAGTAGGCATGCAAGGTACTGTATAGACAAATAAAAGACCCTGCTTCTTGGCCTTTACAAATCTAGTTAAAGCAGGCAGACAGACAGACAAAACAAAAGAGACGGAGGTAACAGTGAGACCTCTAGTAGGAAGAACAAAACTAGATGGGATTAATCAAGGAAGGGGCAACTTTAAAATTCTGTAATCAAACATTTGTTTTCCACCATTTGAATCAGTTTTAAAAGGGGATGGCAAAGCACCTCGACTCCTGTTGGGTCATAAACAAATGAAAACCAAAAGGGCAGAGATTCCCTATTTTAAAACTCTGCAATGCCTTGCTGACATCGACAGATAATTCTGAAGAAATCCCACATGAAGATAAGAAGTTTCACCCAAAACTAAAAGCAGCCTACCTTCCGGGAAGCATGATCCACGCATATATATGAAAAAAAAAAAAAAAAATTAACACCCCCCCCCCCCCAGGCTAAAAAAATGTAGTATGGATAGGACACCAAACATTTAAGTTATTACAACACACACACAGCCATCACACTAGTCTTGTTTTTGGCTGGTGCTTAAGTCTTCTAAATATTTTACCACTTCTGCCGGCAGCAGAGACTAGATCATAACACAGTGGGATGTGCTGACATCTTTCACCAACACAACAGGAGCACAAGAGGCTATTGCTAGTACCCTTTCAAAAGCACAGGGGATATGCTCTCTGGTTATGTCATACTGCGAGTGTGCCATGTCCTGACCTTTCCAGCAAACAAGCTGGTCATTTTTCCAACTGAACTATTTTTCAGAAAGATGTCCTTGGCAAGGAATGTTTGTTGCAGGAAGTGAGGTGTGTCTCTTGGAAAAGAATTCTCCAATGAAATTAAAAAAAAAAAAAAAAAAAATTTCAGCCCAAACACTGAGAAGGATGGAAAGAGGAAAGGTAGGTTATAAACAGAACTGAGATACAGTTCTGAGCCCATCTCACTAATGGTCGACAAACAAAAGCACCACTGGCAAGGAAAAACAAATATCTTGGTAACTCAGTCAGCTGAACAGAGGGAAAAGTACAGTTCAGTGATGTCTACATTTTAGGAGGACATCTGAAGGAGGCCAGAGAGAAAAGAAAAAAATGGCTATAACAAGCTACAAAACCGAAAATGCTTAAGCAAGATAAATCAATGGATGGATGCTTCTGATCTGGGTCAATGACCCAGTTTAAGAGACTCACAGTATCGTTAAAGTTCCAAGGTTTGCAATTACCCCAAAAGGACATCCTGCTCTCGAAGCTGCTAAGACCTCAAAATGTGACAAAGTTGAGCTTATGGAACCTGCTGGGTTGACTCCTGGACATTATCCCATTAAAATTTTAAAATGTTCCTTCTCTTAACAAAAAGGTGGCAAATCCATACATACTCTTAATTCCAGCTCTAATTGTATTCGAGTTTTACCCCCATGACAACCTTCCCCACCCAGAACCGGAAAAAGATGCACATTCCAACTCTGACTCTCTTGAGAAATTCTATTTGGTCCAAAGCTCACACAGGACAGTGTCTGTCCAAGCGGATTATACAGAAAGATGGCGATACACCAGACAGTGGTTTGGTGGCAGTGTTGTCCTGTCCATTGCAGAGGATCTTTCCTTCTGCTTCCCATGCTGCCTGGGGCATGCCAGTGATTGACAAAGCTGACTTCCAACAACTCTCGTAGCTTCAGCTTCTATGTTCCTTATCTTACTGTTATGAAACTAAGAGGAATTGCTAAATATACAGTTAACCAGAATAAACTATGTTTTTAATCTGATTTAATATTAAGAGCTAGTATCATATTGTTGTAGATAGGCTTTATGTTATGATCATGCACCAGCCCTGCCTCTAATTTGTCTGCTTGTGTATTCTTGAAGCTTTTTTTTTGTATATACTTAAAATAAGTAACTAAACATTTTTTAATGCTTCTCTGGATGAGAAAAGTAATGATGGTTTTCAGGGGTGATGAGTCAGACGAACTGAACGAAATCACTGTGAACTTGGAAGATGTAGTAGGCCAGTGTGCAGCGGCGGTCAAAAAAGCCAACAATGTTAGGAACTACTAGGAAGGGAATGGTGAATAAAATAGAGAATACCATAATGCCTCGATATCGCTCTATGGTGAGACGGCAGCTAGAGAACTTTTTGTAATTCTGGTCACATCTCAAAAAAGATATAGCTGCACTGGAGAAGACAGAGAAGAGTGATCAAAATGATAAAGGGAATGGAACGGCTCCCCTATGAGGAAGGGCTGAAAAGATTAGGGCTATTTAGCTTGGAGAGAGATGGCTGAGGGGGGCATATGATAGAGGTCTATAAAATCATGAGAGGACTAGAATAGGTAAATGTGAATTGGTTATTTACTCTTTCAGATAACAGAAGGATTAGGGGGCCCTGCAAGTTAACAAGTAGGACATTTAAAACAAATAGAAAATTCTTTCACGCAATGCACAATTAAGCTCTGAATTCATTGCCAGAGGATGTTAGGGTAGTTAGTGTAGCTGGGTTTAAAAAATGTTTGGATAAGTTCCTGGAGGAGAAGTCTATAAACTGTTAAGCTGACATTGCCATTACAGTAAAAGTCGCGGGAGAGCGCCCGCTCTCACGGTGCGCGCACAGGCCACTCTCCTGTGCATGCGATTCAGTAAGTTAATTTAAATTAGGGCCCACGGTAAAAAAAAAAAAAAAAAAAAAAAAAAGGTGCTAGGGACCCTAGCGCGTCCCTAGCGCCTCTTTTTGGACAGGAGTGGCGGCCGTCAGCGAGTTTGACAGCAGACGCCGGTTCTCAAACCCGCTGACAGCCACGGGTTCGGAAACCGGACGCCGGCAAAATTGAGTGTCCAGTTTTCAACCCGCGAGCTGTGGGCCCATTTTAAATATATATATATATTTTTTACTTTTGGGACCTCCGACTTAATATCGCCATGATATTAAGTCGGCGGGTGCACAGAAAAGCAGATTTTGCTGCTTTTCTGTGCACTTCCCCAGCGCCGGCTGAAATTAACGCCTACCTTTGGGTAGGCGCTAATTTCTTAAAGTAAAATGTGCGGCTTGGCTGCACATTTCACTTACAGTATTGCGCAGGAATAACTAATAGGGCCTTCAACATGCATTTGTATGTTGCGGGCGCTATTAGTCTCGGGGGGGGGGTTTGGACGTGCGTTTTCGACGCGCTATTACCCCTTACTGAATAAGGGGTAAAGCTAGAGCATCAAAAATGCGGGTCCAATGGCGGGTTAGTGCACTGAACTGTATCGGCCCATTAGTGAATAGTTACTGCTATGTTTGGGTACTTGCCAGATACATGAAACCTGGATTGGTCACTGCTGGAAAAGGGATGCTGGGTTTGATGACTCTCGGTCTGACCCAGTGAGGCGGATTCTTATGAGTTCAAGTTAACAATGATTAATGACATGAACATGGGGGGAAGTTGAAATATGCAGCATATAGGAAAATGAACTAGAGTTTGGAGTGTCCTATGTGATAAATTGAGGAACAACTATGCCAGCATTCCCATTAAACATTCCAGTTCTTCTGTTGCTCTTCGTGCATCACTCCTATCGTCCTTTTGCCAAGAGATACTCATTACTTACTGACTGGGAGAGAGGAGTTCACCATTGCCGAGCAAATTTCATGTGCTAGAATGGCTACAATCATGACCACTGTGCTAAATTGTCCAAAAACCTGAACTCTTTGCTGCAACTATCTCTCGGGAAAAACTCAATAGCTATTTTTCTGGTGGGTGGAGATGGGAAGGACCAAACAATTTCTTCTGTTCTTCTGGGCTTCCAGCTCAGAAATGGAGCTAAGGTCCTGCCCCATAAGTTTATTTCCAATATAACATGCTGAACAGCATTCATTTATGTTGGCTCAGCATTGTTGAATGATTCCACAGGAGGTTTTAGTTGGAAGCTTGGTATACAGGTTACAGGAAAAAAGTAAAAGCCTGGTTATATGAACAAGCATTCTCAGAAGGATAGGATTAGGATAGACAGCTGTGAAACTGCGGAGAAGAAACAGATTGGGAGATAAGTGGAGGGTAGGGTTTATAGGGTATCATGCCAATTTGGGTTATGTACTGGTGTGTGTGGTGTTTTTATCTTGTATTTTTATTTAATAGGTTTCAAATCTGAAAAAACCCCACTAGTAGTGGAATTAAGTGGAATATCAAATTGAAATATATATAAAACCCTCAACCTTCAATGATGCAACAGCTAATGCACAGCAGATTTCATTTTCATACCATAATGTACTCCAGTTTTTATTTCATTTTATACAGATCCCATCTAAAATTTACTTCAAAGCACTATCACCAAAACAGTCTACACTGTTTACTCCGGATGTCTCAGCAGCTGATTGCAGCCCTGGGATACCATAAGATAATATATGTTAAGTGGTAAAGTACCTCAAGAAGGAACTGCCAGAGTGGAGAAGTCTAGATGGTTAACACAAAAGGAGCTATTGCAACAGGCAATAATTCTTTATGTCAGGAAAGTGAATAAGAGAATACAAGGGATCTCAGAAAATATAGGGGAAAAGATGGGAAAGGCAAACCAAAACAGAAAAGGTAGTCAGGACAGCAAAGGTGTGAACAGAAGGAAAATAGCTAAGGCAACAAAGCAGGATGACGACTCATTTTTCTGTTTGGTTTTTTTTGTTGTTGGTGTTTTAAGATATCTTACTTAATGAAAGGAGATGGGACTGCAAGACAAAAAAAGGTGAAAAGGAATGTGTAAAGACAAGGATAAAGTTAAAATACTTTTTTGGGTTTAGTGCTGACCAAAGCTTGGATTATTTTTTCCCCCAACTTGTCTATATTAAATTCCATTTGCCATTGGATGTCGAAGTTCCCAAACTTTCTAGATCCTCCAGTGGACCGCACTGTTAGCCCGGGTTTGGCCGCGCGTTTGACGCGCTAGCTTTACCCCTTATACAGTAAGGGGGTAATAGCGCGTCAAAAACGCACTGCCAATCCCCCCAAAACTAATAGCGCCTGCAACATGCAAATGCATGTTGATGGCCCTATTAGTTATTCCCGAGCGATCCAGAAAGCAAATGTGCAGCCAAGCCGCACATTTTACTTTCAAAAATTAACACCTGCCCAAAGGCTGTCGTTAATTTCTGCCGGCGCAGGGGTAGTGTACAGAAAAGCAGAAAAAACTGTTTTTCTGTACACCCTCCGACTTAATCATAGCGATATTGTCGGAGGCCCCAAAAGTAAAAAAAAAAAAAGTAAAAATCTGCCCGTGGATCGGAAGACGGACGCTCAATTATGCCGGCGTCCATTTTCCGAACCCGTAGCTGTCAGCAGGTTCGAGAACAGACGCTGGAAAAATTGAATGTCTGCTGTCAAACTCGCCAACAGCCGCCGCTCCTGTCAAAAAGGAGGCGCTAGGGATGCGCTACTGTCCCTAGCGCCTTTTACCGCGGGCCCTAATTTGCATAGGCCACCCTCCTGAATCGCGCGCCGGCTCTCCCGCGCGTTTTTCTGTATTCACCTGATAGCCTGGTATTGTCACTCCATCCTCTAGTTTATAATCATTCAAATCCAAGTAAAATTGGGCGTCTTAAGGCCTTTCGTACAGGAACCTCTTCATACCTGTCCAGCTGCTTAGTAGATTATATCCCAGGTCGCTTACACTCCCTTCATCTCAACATGATCTTATCTGGGTGTCCCCCCCCCCCTTTTTTTTTTTTTTGAAATTTATGAAGGTACACAGGGGTAGAGTCAGGAGTAATCTTCGGAAATATATATATATTTTTTTTTTGCAGAGAGGGTGGTCGATGTGTGGAACAGCCTCCTAACGGAAGTGGTGGAGACAAAACCAGTATTTGAATTAAAGAATGCAAGGGGAAAAAAAACAGGGGAATCTCTAAGGAAGTGATGAGAATTATGCAATTAATTGGACAGATGGGCAGACTGGATGGCCATATGGTCTTTTTCTGCCATCATGTTTCTGAAGGTCTTTTGCCTTTCTTGCCCCTTCGTTCTGGAATTTGTTACCGCTCTCTGGCTTGAAAGGGAATATTAGTAGTTTTCTAAATTTAAAAAGTCCTTTTTATTTGCACTGGCCTTCCCAGAATGTGTTTTATCCCTTTTTTTTTTATCTTACAATGTAATGTTGTTTATTGAATGTTTGACTTTTACTCGTTACTAATTTCACGTTTTATGATTACTATTTATGATTGTGGTTTTACTTATTGTCCATCTCTGATTTATGTAAGAAAAGCGATACATCAAATATAAAACTAAACAAAATTGAATAGTTCTGAGCTTAGTATCGATCCTTGGGGCACTCTATGTGCCACCCCCACCCACAACTAGCAAACTTTCTTCTACATGTTTGACAATTTTGTTCTTGATAACTGTCTCCTGCATCTTACGTTGTACTGATGTCAGGCTTACAAGTCAATAATTTCTCAGAACTTAGAGAGGTTCTACTCAATTCTTTGGCGGTAGGAGAGGTTCCAAAACACTGGCCACCTAATCGCTCTTCATAAACATGGAAATAGGAAGCTATCAGACTGATTGCCCTTTTTTCTCTGTGGTAGGTAAATTAATTGAATTACTGCTAAAGGAAAAGTACATGGAAAAATATTCTAAAAACTTTGGTGCCAGCCAAAGTTTTATGAGCCAAGCTTAAAAAAATAAAGTTCCTGGTAAGTTGTTTTGGTTTTTTTTTAATACTCTGTTTAAGCTACTTTTTTGCATTTTTCATGCTTGTGGATCATTTTGAAGGGGGGAGGGCAGATTCCACTTTTTGCCTTCCTTCTCCTTCTGGATCTAGGCCAGCAGTGGGCAGCAACAGAGATGTCTCTCACCAGGCCCAGCAGCCTCTATCCTGAGGTTAGATCAGCGATAGTGAGCCTGACAGGAGCTGCAACAGCATCAGGCTCAAGGCCTTAAATTCCTGGCATTTTGTATAGCCCTGATGGAAAATCAAATCCAGAAAGTTCTAAAATTTAGGTAAGAATGCTTAACATGGTCTTCCTCTGACTAAACCAAACACATTTCTGGCCTACTCAAAAAACTGATCAGATTAGGGGTGCGCACTGGCTATACTATACCTTGATTTCAGTAAGGCTTTTGAAACTATTCCACACAGGAGGCTTACAAATAATTTAAGAAACCTGGGGTGGCTTCCAAGATGTTAACAGGTTGATGTAATAAGGTGCACGTGGCTGTTCACACATTAGCACATTTCATGTGGATACAACTTTATAATTTAACAAGGAGTTTAACACACTAATGTAAGTAAAACTGTGCACAACTTAGCGCAAATCTATAAATACCTTACACTAATCGGCATTAGCTATTACTGCTTAACTTGCTTTTTTTTTTTTAATGCTGGAACATTAACTCCTGGTCAGAGATGGAGTAAAGTTTCATAAGCTAGTATAAATATATGTGACTGAACCTGTTGATCATAAGCAAGGGTTTTCTTCTTAGGATTTATGCACAGAAAACTTTCTGTATGTAAAATTGTTTTCTGACCACTTTCTGTACATATTTTCGAGTTAGCACACTTCTTTTTAAACTCCCAGTGCATTAAGCAAACATTAGCTTACATAATCAGAAATTAACTTTTAATGTCTCAGAAAAGAAAGTGTGTGCTGCAGTTCAGCATACTTTTTTTCTCATGTCTTATTACACTGGATCTAAGTTAAGAACTGGTTAGGTGATGGGCAAAGGGTTTTAGTACTTGGTATTCATGCCAAAGGAAAAAAAAGAAAAAGTCCACCAGTGGAATGCCTTAGGGATCAGATCTGCATTCAGCACCGTTTCATATATAAATTTTTTTTTTATAAGCGATATTGCAGAGTTGTTGGTAGGAAAGCAGGGCTGGAAAAAATCTGGGTGTCTAAAATTTGGCACCTGGAACCAGGAAGAAAGGCTGGGGGGATAGAGGGCATAAATAGGTGCTCCACTGGGACCACAAATAGGAGGCCAGGAGCATCAGCCGGCTGAGGCAGGATGAGGGGCTGAAGGGAGTACCTGAGGCTACTGTGAGCGGCAGAAAAAAAAAAAGTGACAGCCACCTTGCGGAAAAGAGGAAGATCCAGGTCTAGATGGAAAGGAAGCAGGGGCCAGACTGCAGAAGCAAGAAAGTGGAAGAGAAAATCATGAAAGTAAACAGATAAAGCATAAACTATAAAGAATCCCCCCCCCCCCCCCCGATTCTTAAGAATGTAAGCTCGCACATAAGTTTTCTAAATGTGTTTCCACCTCAGGAAAGGTTTATCTTTTTGCAAAGATACAAAGATCTGCAACAGGACAGACACTCCTGATGGAAGAAGAAAAAAAATAAAAGGCATGATCACAATTCTGGCAACTACAATTAAAATTAAAAAAAAGAAGTGTAGCATCATGCATTTAAAGCATAGAAACCTAAGAGAAGTACATGATGGAGCATGAGGTACTTATGTGCACCAAAGAGGAGAGAGATCTTAGGTAGCAAAGCAGTATAACAAGACAGCAGCCAAAGCAAGGCTAGCATGCACAGGATGAGGTATGTGTACAAGAGGGAAATAAAAAAGGATTATAAACAGGGCCAAGAAGTGTTATTTAAATAGTGAAGAGTCTAAAGCATAAACCCTATTCAAAAGAGACTTAAGGATCTAAAAATGTATAAGCTAGAAGACAAGAGGAAGGAGGAGGAAAATGATAGTCATCTGAACACCTCAGAAAGGTATTAATGCAAAAGCAGCAAACTTTTTAATAAAAAGTTCTAGAACAAGGGGTCATGGTATGTAACTGAATGGGGATAGACTCTGGAGTAAAAAGTGGAGGGATACATGGAACAGGCTCCCAGTGGAAGTAGAGGGCAAAAACAATAAAATTCAAGAAAGTATAAGCACAGGGAATCTCTAGATAAGAGGATGGGAGGGTAAAGCCTGAGTTTCCTAGGTCTAGTATTTGCATCAGGCATGGGGAAACCAGATGGGCCATAATTTCTTCTATTTCTATGAAAAAAATGAGAAGGAACAATAGCTAACAGAGGACAGGGCTTCAGCTCAAGAGGGGTTTGTTTAGTTTTTTTTTACTTCTCCCCATCTGCTTTAAAAGTGTGGTGAATTTCATGTGTAACAAGAGAGGGAAGACATGACCTAATGGTTAAAGCAACCTGCTGAAAAAAAAAAAAATCCCACATCTCCCACTGTTACTTTTTGCCATCTTGGCCAAGACAATCTCTTACTGTTGCCTCAGGAATGGACTTATTGCTCATAATTCTAATAATGCTGTAAGCCACCTTGAGCCAATATTAGTGTCCTACCCCAATGCATATCAAACTCCAGAATTTTTTGTTTGTTTGTTTTTACAAAATGTTTGCTGTTTTTTAAATAATCAAGTCAGACCCGGCAGAGCTATGCAAGCTCCAAAAATCAATAAAAGGTGATGATTCATCTCTATAAAACAACTAGTGCATAAAGGTTGGCACAAACACACAGAAATCAAGCCATTGCTGAAACTCAGAGCAAACAATGGGGACTAGAACCCTTATCAAAAGGAACTCCTTTTCCCAAAATAAATTGGCCAACAATATGCTTTGTGAAGAGACCCTTTAATGTTTAAAACAAATTCAAGCATGGGAGATACACAGGAAGAAACAGACTTCCCTCAAATGTTTTCTGGTTAGTACAATGTCTGCTCACCATTACCATAACAGTTTTCACCGTCATCCACAAATGAAATCCTGGCCAGAATTGAGACTTTTAGAGTTTTCAAACCTGATGAGAGAAGCCTGTCAGCTTCCCACTTAAAATCATTGGGTAGGAACACATTGAAGCAGCACAACTATACTTAATTATCATTGCAACATCTCTTTCAAGCCTCCCTTCAGGCCTAGGTTTTGGGTAAAGCTAAAAGTATAGGAGAAAATGAGCCTCTTTGCCCCACTATATTCAAATTCTCGGCGTCACGAACATTCACAGCCCACTGCCCTGCTCTTAATACATAGTGGCCCCAATCTATTTTTACCTACAGAGAAATGAGCAATGCAGGCCAAAGTGTTAAGAGTGCCAGCAAAGCAAGGAGAGAAACGCCAGGGCCTGATCACCTCACGAGGCAAACCAAGTAGTGCGAAAATGTATATAGTCTTGCAAAAAAAAAAAAACAAAACTAGGGCTATACTCCACATCAGGGAAAAGGGCAGCATTCGCTAAGCCAGTCTATTTAATTGTGCACGGCCTCAGCACACACTTGCAAAGGGGCCGGGGCATAGGGCGAGGATTAGCTGAAGGCTGCATTACTCACTTTGCTTACAATCTAAATCTACGGCAACACCGAGCACTTTCCTCACGACCGAAATAACTCCGTACGGCACCGAGGGCCTCGAAGACAGGCCCCGCCCCGCAGAAAGACAGCAGAAAAAGTGACAATCTGCGGAAATCACACGCTTCCAGCTAAGAGAAACCACGTTGCCTTCTGCGGCTGCGGCAGTGGAATGCTGGGTAGCGGAGGTGGGGAGGCTCCGGCAGGGCAACAACGCCGCCGCCGCCGCCTCCCCCCCGCCCCCTCGCCAGCGCTCGGGAAGGGAACGGCGAAGGCGCCAGGGTTCCATCCGCGGAGCCCACGTCCCAACCGCTGCCTCCCCCCCGGAACTTTCACTGGCTGGAGCGCGCTCTCCATTCAGCCACTTTTCGCCACCCCGCCTGCGCACATTTTTTTCTTTTTTTTGGGGGGGGGGGGGCCCTGTTCCAAAAATAAAGCGACGTAGAAAAACTGGAGTACGGCGCGGGCTACTTTACTCCAGAGACCCAGAAGCGAGGTTTTTAGAATTGGAAAACGTGATCTACGAGGAAGAGAAAAAAAACCCCCACAAAACGTTGTGTGTTTCGATTTCTACGAAAAGTCGATCGCATACGTTCAGCTCCTTCCCCGTACGTTTTACCAACCTAAAGCTTACGACGATGAACAGAAAGAGCTATTAACTTATCGCCAGCCGCTAGACTTCTAAGGCATCGGCTCATTAAACATTTACAGTTCCGTGATTACAAGGCAAACAATTTTTTTTTTGGGGGGGGGGGGGAGAAGGAGGATCCACTGAACCGGTCAATGATCACCGTCCTCCCCCTCCCCCCCCCCCAAAAATGCTGTTTCACTCTGTACATGTCATGAATTTCAGTACATCCAGTCCCCTCCCCTCCATCCCGTGTCCGGTTAAGGCCTTCCTGTATTGGTCTCCATACACACACACAAAAAGCCATATTAAAAGGGGGGAAAAAAACACGAAAGACATAGCAACCTCGCCCCCGCCCGCACTAAAACAGAGGGAAACGCCGCTCCCTCCAGCACTGCAGCGGCTCGCGGTGTAACACACTCGGCAGCATGCCGCCAGACATGCACCCCCCCCGGGATTAAAGAGCGGACGCGCCCCGCTTCCGATCACCCACCTGGCGGCGCCTGCCCGTTGACAGTGACGCCGGGCCCGGCAGCGTGCTTGATCCACGGGTTCACCTTGGGCGGGGGGGCCTCGATGAACTCCTTGCGGCCGTGGCCCTCCTCCTGCTGCTGCTCCTGCTGCAGGCTCTCCTTCTGCAGCTGGTTGCTGTCCTCCTTCTGCTGCTTGCTGCTGAGGGGCCTAGGGGCGGCCGCGGCTTCCTTGGAGCCCAGCCCTTCCTCGGCCTGCTGCTTCTCGGCCCCCTCGCGGGCGGCCGCCGGCGGCGGCCCGTCGCTGCTCTTCATGATCTTGCCAGCCAGCCCGTGCTCGTCGGCGGGCGGGAGGGGGTTGCTGGGCGGGAGAGCCTCTACCTGAGTAGCCATTTCCCCCTCCCCCTGGGAAGAAAAGCGGCTTCCCCCGGCTCCTTTCCCACCGCCCGCCCCCCGCAACGGAGAAAAAGAGCCAGCGAAACTCTCTCTCTCTCTCGACACCCCTCCCCCCCCTCTCCACGCTCAATAAGGGCTCCTCAGGCCCCGGCACCTGCACGCTGCTTCCCTCCCCCCGCCCCACAAACCCTTGAAGGGGGGAAAAAAAGGACCTACGCGCGAGACACAACGCGCGTCGACCGCCGGGGCTGAAAAACAAAAAACGAAGAATTTAAAACCACGGCTGACAGACGGCGGCTGCCACTTTAAATCCAGCGAGGCTGCCTCGGCTCGCCTTTCCCGAGCCGCAGCAATATGGAAGGAAAGAGAGACCACGCGACTGCCACTCGCGCGCACGCCTTCTTCCCTGGCGCCGCGTCGTCCAGCGTGGAAGGCGATCGCGCGCACGCCCTGGCTTGCCGGAGTGGTTTTATTTCATTCTTATTATTTTTTAAGCGGGCCGTGAGGCGCGTGCGAGAGAAACGAGCGGAGACGAGCACGTTACCTGATGCTGCGGGGAAGGGAGAGGCGACTGCGGCGCTGGGTGGATGTCGGGAAGGAGGAGGGGCCTTAAAGAGACAGTACTTCTGAAATGCATAGGTATTTACAGAAAAGACAGCCAAAGGTCAGCATATGGGTGGCGGCTCTTTCTGATTTTTATTGTACAACCCTACATTAATTTAAACAAAGTTTCTCCACCAGGCGTGGAAAAAAATCGGATTGGCTTTTAAGCGGTGTCCCTTTGGTTTAAAAAATTGTCCCTTCCAATAGACATTATTTATATTTCGCTAAATCAATATGCAATGGGAAAGTATATAGCTAAAATATAATATACCTAAAGCTAGGTAAGTTATCACATAATTATAGAAGGCATAGTTGCATACCTTAGGGGCCAGTTTTATTAAGCATTTTTTCAATAGGCAAAATAGTGGGGGGGGGGGGGGAAACTTTGATGCTATTTTCTTTTTTTATTTAGCTCATGCCTTTTCATTAGTAATTCAAGGCGAGTTACATTCAGGCACAAGCTAATACGTTTCCTGTTTTCAGGGGACTTTACCATTTTGTATGTGAGGCAATCAAGGGTGAAGTGACTTCCCAAAGTCACAAGGAGCATCATCTGGATTTGAGCCTGGCTTCCCCGGGCCTTAGCCTGCTACTTTGATGGTCCATCCAGGTCTTACCTTCATCTACCTAAAATGCTTCCCTAGGCCCATACACGGAGCTTATGCCTTGAATGCCATTTCTTACTTGTGACAGAGGCCTTCTGTCACCACTCATTTCTCAGTGCATTTGAGCCACCTGGATGTGGTGCCTGAATGCCTGTGTTGCTGTCATGAGAGACTTTGAGATAAGCACTGGAGTTCAGGCACTGAGCAGCTCACATTGGTTGAAAACTGCACAGTGCCAGAAGCCATCAGCTGTTCCAGAGGCAGGGCTAATAAGGTATGTTGGAGTAAGGTGTGGGAGGGGGATAGACAACTGGCTAGGAGGTGGCTGGCTAGCTGGTTGACTAGCTTGGGGGAGGGGGGTATGGACTGGCTGGTTGAGAGGGATGCGATTGTTGGGTTCACTTATCTTGTAGAAGGCTATTAGCAGGGTTAGCCCTAGGGATGGGCGACTCAAGACCATCTGCTGTGTCCGAGTGGCCTTCTGTCTGAAGGGACACTGTTGCGCACTGCCATGCAGCTGATCATTGTGTCAGAGAGAGTGCTATCTGGATGGAGCAAGAGCTTTTGATCACAGCAGGGAGAGAGAGAGTCAATAGTGGTCACATATTTTGGAGGGGGGACCTCCCTCCCTGCACCTTTATTGGAAGGGACTGCTCCAGGGTGCCTCTTCACTTGGTCTAGGGCCAGATCTGTTGAGTATCTTGCAACATCTATGGTCTGCCTCCTCCTCTGCCAGCTTCAACTTGAATTCTGAACTGTGTTGGTGGGACCTGCCAACTCTGCACCATTCAGATTGAAGACAGCACAGGAGGCGGAAGGCACAGGTTAAAAGCACTCCTGGAGGATGGGGAGAGCATGCCTTCTGGCGGAGGGGGCAATGTAGGAGTTTGGGAGGATCATACTAAGGGATGGAGTTGGAATGAATCATATCGGGGAGGGAGCCCGTCCACAGGTTGATTTGTTCTGAGCCTGGGACAGCCTTGCATACTTCTGGCCTATGTATGCAAATATCTCATGCATATTCACTGTGGATATCCTGAAAACTACAGTGGTTATGTATGCATCCAGAATAGGGTTGGACAACACTGCTATGCACCTCCAGAAGACATAACTTTCTATGCACCCTAAAATAAGCAACATTGAAAATCTCTTCATTGGTGTATAATAATTAAATATAGCACTATACATCACCTAAAAGCTTCACATCTCTCCATGTCTGTAGGGAGCATCTGAGCTAGCCCTAGATTTACTCTCACTGGGGGCTGGGGGAGGCAGGACTGGATTTAGGCACAGGCAACATAGGCACGTGCCTTAGATGCCAAATTCTGAAGGTACCCCAAAACTGGGACTCCCCCTGCTGCTCTGTGTTTTCTAGGAGAGGAGAAGGAGGGATGCCTTTACCTTAAGTTCTTTACCTCTGGGTGCCCTTATCTTAAATTTGGCCTTGTGGGGAGGTGTTATTGGAGGCTGCGTTATAATGTTTTAATTGCTGGGGTTTTTTTTTACATTCGTGTAATTGGAGTGACGATCTTGTAAACTGCTATGGGCAGGCTCGTTCCGGTATAGTGATATTCAAGTAATAAATGAAATTGCATCCATCCATCCCAGAATCAGGAACTACCATTCCATGCATGCAACAGGACTGGCTCTGCTGCTCCCTGAAGACATGGAGCTATGTGGCAAGCCTGCCATGGATGTACTACCAACGATGTGCTAGAGAGGTTCTTGATGGCGGGGGAGAGCCTTGCTAAATTATTTTATGAAGCTAAAGTGAAACAGAGCAGACGTGAGCCCCCCTTGATTAAAAAATAATAGTCGCATATTACTCCATAAAACATCCCAAGTAAGGTTGCCGATTGGCTCCGTTTTGTTTTGTTTTTTTCCATGATTAGTCGATCTAGTCCTAGTTTCTACACCGTTACATGCACGGATTTGGATGGATTTTCCCTAGAAATGCAGCCCTCAAGTCATACAAAAGCTCCGTATAATAGAAAATAGTTATTTTTGAGATTAGGGTTGTCATTTTTTTCCAGGACTGAGTAATCCAGTCTTGGGTTTTACCTCCACTACATTTGTACTTTTCTGGAGGGACAAGTAATATATGCTGCCAAATAAATACATATTTACAGAGGCAGGGCTTATACATATTTAAATACATATTTAAGGGCAGGGCTTATGTTTGTGGGGGAATGGCCTGGGACTGAGCTCCACCACTTTTTTCCAGACAAGAGGCAGAGCAGCTCCTCCCCTCCAGGCAGCCCGCAGGGGAGACGAACACTGGTGGGTGAAGGACGGATGGGGACTGAGCACTGGTGGGGCTGGAAATGGAGGGTCCCTGGGATAAGGAGGAGGAAGGGTGTGTTCGTGTATATGTTCAGGGGAGGGAGACAGTTCACACCAAGTCCTGGTCCCGTCCCACGGTTCACATCCGGCTCTGGTCATCCCTCGCAGCCCCGCTCCACAGGGCTACTTCCTTCTGGTCTACAAATTAAGCCCTGCTTATGTCTCTGGGTGGAATTTGCATTCAGCAGACAGGGAGCTCTTTCAGGTTCCTTCTATGAGGGGAAAAGTGAAAGACCATCAATTGGAGGAGAGCGTTCTTGGTGGCTGGGTCAGAGTTGTGGGACCGTGCCCCGGTGGGTTGTGCATCAAGTCCTGCATCGAATGCCTTGATGCGCTGTGCATCTATTGCATCGGTGGGAAGTTACATCGAGGGAGCCGATGCACCGTGTGTCACCGGTGATTGATAGTTCCGGTGCCGATGCATCTCGTTTAAAATGCTTGTGCTTCTTTGATGCAAGCCACGATGGTTCTGGTGATTTATCATGCTTTGTCTTTGA
Organism: Rhinatrema bivittatum; assembly: GCF_901001135.1. Taxonomy (NCBI): domain Eukaryota; kingdom Metazoa; phylum Chordata; class Amphibia; order Gymnophiona; family Rhinatrematidae; genus Rhinatrema; species Rhinatrema bivittatum. The sequence goes on along the minus strand of NC_042632.1, from coordinate 39,258,114 downwards.
TTCAGGGCAGCTGGTGGAACTTGACCCCATGGCTTTGGCCTGAGTGGACAGGTGAATTATTGAGGATTTCCTGGAGAGGCAGATGAGATGGCACTGCGGGACGAGGACCTACTGTGGCTCCGGAGAGATTTACGCAGTTGCTTGATTGGAAGTGCTCTGTGAGAGCGGGGACATCCGTCCTCAGGCATAGCAGTTATTCTGGTCGTGTTCCAGACCAAAGCATTGGTAACACGATTCGTGCCTGTTGGTGAGGGACATGATCTTGCCACATATATAACATTTGAAACCACTCACCATAGTTGATTTTTCTTCTGTCTGGACATGGTGGGAAAAAAGACCACACTTTGGTGTATGATGACTTTTTTTTTTTTTTTGGCAGCACTGAAAAGTGCTGTTGTGGGGCTTCAGAGGCAGCACAGGAACTTAATAAGAAGAAAATGAAGAAAAACTATTGAACTGGAAAATGTTTTAAGGATTTTAACAGAAAAAATATAGGAGAGACAGAGTTTATATCCATGCTATGCTCAGACAAAAAATGACTAAGGACACTCACGAGGCATCGCCCTCACGGGAACTCCTGCACATGCTCAGTAGAGCTCAAAGCTCTACTAGCTTGGAGAGATGAGTCCGTTCGGTGCTGCTGGATGACATCACTCACATGTTATGGCTAATTCAGCCTGCTATCTATGAAAAACACCAGTTACGGTAAGCAAACTTGCTTTCTTCAGTTTATTTTAAATCTGCTGTTTGTTAGTTTCGTGGAGTGTCCCTAGTATAGTATTATTTGAAAAGGTAAAAAAACATTCTCTAGCCAGTCCACAGGATTTTATAAACATATCCCCCCAGTCATCTGTTCACAGCCTGTACACTATTATTTACGCCACTGATGCGTGCGTCATGTTTTGTGACACTGGTACAGAAACTGCAGCATGAATATTATTGCAATGAATTGTTATTGCATATCCTGAGACTCATGGATTTTGTAGAGTTGTTGAGGATTTTAAGTTTGCTTATTGATGTTTTGACATTTGATTGTACTTGTTAATGATGTATTTTTAATATGTTGTCTTTTTGTTTTATTTGGGAATGTGTTATTGAGGTGATGGGAAATTGATTGTATTAATTGGGAGTGAGTACTATTTTTTAGTTATGTGATACAGTCTATCACTTTCCTGGTGACAGAGATAAAGTAGATCTGTATTATGGATTTCTATTGCATTTATTATATGTTATATTGATGTATTGTACTGTTTTGGAGAAAAGGGTGGTATATAAGTATGAAATGGACAGAGTCTGTCTATGGCAATTTCACTACTGAATTCTACTAAAGTGTAAAGTTCAGAGTATAATTTTCATTAGTTAAATTATGTCAAGGATAAAATCATGAGGTGAGTAGCTGGCTCCAGGCCAAAATGAAGAGGCAAGTTTTGGCCCTTATTTTACAATGCCTTGTGCCAAGTTTGTCTTATGAAATCCATCCCAGAATGCTTTACAGCAAGACGGACTTATTTGTTCCTTATAACCCAGGGCCAGCTGTAGCTTTAAGCCGTAACTTCACAGCACTGATAAAGACCTGTAATGGGAACTAGTAATTTTAGATTTTGTATAAGAGCTGGACCGACTAAGCAAGTCACATTTATGACCATCACTAGTAATTGTAACTAGAGAAGTTATATATAAAAGTCATATTTCAATTTCTGGTTTTGTTTCAAATTTTGATGCACTGGAGGTTCATTTTAATAAGTGCTGTTGTTTAATTTGATATAATATATTTTATTCAAAGCCTTAAACAAATATATAGTTTGGATTTAAAAGGGTTACAGGTTCTGTTTATTTGATTCTGGTGCAGAGGGATTTATCTAAGTGCAAAGTTTGTGTACTGTGCTCATCTAATTGTCATTTTTAGGCTGTTGCTTGGAGATTGACTTGCTGCTGTGAGGTTTAACGTCTCAAGATCAGCTTAGCCAGGAGCCATAGATGGTACTACCTGTCCTGGCCTTGACCTTCTCTTTCAGCTTTTGCTTCCCAATCAAGATTATTAATGCAAGATGGTAGCTCAGGAGGAAGAGCTCGGCTGGCGAGTTCTCTGACTGATCCCTGCAGTAAAAGGGCAGGAAGTTATCTGGTACGCTCATTAGTATCAACAAATATATAGAACTGGTGGGTTAGGCTAATTTTTTTTCATTCCCATCCCAGTGCATTCTGGTACTTGCAGTCTCACGTTTCCTGCGTGAAAAGCCATAAGTGCAGTACTGTGCAATGGTACTAGGAAGAATGCATCCCGGAAAACTAAGCCAGGCACGCTTTGCAAGGAATTGCCCAAGGACCCTGTAAGACTAGGGCCCTGATATTCAAAACATGTTGACCCTTACTACTGGATAGTTGGTGGGTGGGCAGTGGATGTAACTGAGTATTAGCTGGCTAAGTAGTGGCAAATATGGGGATATTCAACAGCATAAGACCTGCTGCTGAATATCCTGTGTAAGTTAGCCGGATGAGACTTACGTAGCCGGCTATCTCTGAATACTGACCTCTCTGAGCCTGAATATCTTACAGGCAGATGAAATTTAATGTGGAAAAGTGCAAAGCGATGCACACAGGGAAAAATAATTCCAACTACAGGTGCTTGATGCTGGGTTCCATATTAGAAATCCCTACTCAGGAATCAGATTTGATCAGACACACAAGATACCTGCTGGAGAGGGTTCTTGTTTTGTTTTTTAAAGTATTTATTTTCCATCCCCTCCGAAAATTTGGGCCGGGTTACATAAAATAAAACACCTAACAAAAAAAATCTGGATTTGATTATTCCCCTTTCCAAATGCGTGCTTAAGGCGACTTACGATTCAGATACAGTAGGTAGGTCCCTGCCCCCTTACAATCTAAGTGGCCCATATTCAGCAGCACAGGGAGTGAACAAAGTTATGCGGATAATGTTACCCAGATAACGTTACTCGTATATTCAGCAGAATGCCACTGTATATACTCAGTTAAAGTCTAAGTTATGCAGATAAAGTTACTCAGATAACCTTAGTATTGCTTTCTGGCATAACCAGACTTAACCAGATAACTTAGCTGGATACCACTGAATATCACTGCTGTCTCCCTAAGTTATCTGTATAGGTTAGCTCCGCCTCTGAACACCGCTTACTTTATCCAGGTAAAATTTATACGGCTACAAAATGTACCCAGATAAATCAATAGTGCGAAATTCAAGGTTTATTTTAAGGGTCTTTTTATGAACAGGGATCACTGAAACCAGTTATTTTATTCAGTAACTAAGATGCTATTATTTTAGACATTGCTGTACTATAGGTTTTGCATTTCATATCAGATGTTGGTATATGATAGGGCTTTTTGTTTTATTTAATGACAATTGTGTTTGATTTTTTTATGTTGTGTTATTATTGCTAAATGGAATACCGTTAGTTGTATTTTATTGATGTTTTGATTGCGCTCTGCTTTGCTGCTTGTTCGAAACGTGGACAATTTAACATTCTGTGTCGTAGCCGAAAGTATAGGGTTAAGGTTTGCAACTGGAAATGAGCTGAAATCTCGGTGGCATCCAGACTTAGGACATTCAGACTTGGGATGCTGCCAGGGCAAAACCTTGACGGGTACTCGAAGCCAGGAGCAGCTCGAGAGTTCAGAGCAGGGCTAACGACTGGAGCAGCCAGTGGCCTGGACTGAGTCAGAGGAGAAGGGAGAGAGAGACAGCATTTGAATAGCTCTTATGGCCACCTCCCTGCTTGTTGGGCTTGGCTGTGGCCCCCTCGAAGGCTAACTGGACCATTTGGGCGCTGAATCCATGCTTCCAGTCCCTTCTGCTCCAGGCTTTCTGTTAAGCCGACGGCTGCAGGTTTCCTGTTCCAAGCCTTCTCATTCGCTGCGGTATTTGCTCCAGGCCACGTCTGCTCCTGGGCTGCTACTCGCTCCTCATTACCAGCTGTCCGACGGCTTGTACAGAAGGCACCCAGTGCCTGACTCGGCTCATGTGCCCGGGCTTCGCCCAGTCCCATAAATAATTAGAGGGCAGTAACCGACAAGTGCCTGGGTTTGGCTTAACATGAACTAAAGTTTGATGATTTTCAGCACCGTCGGCCTAACATCTCCCTTGAAAAGTCCCCAGCTTCCTCCCCACCAGTTCAGCATCCCGCTTTCCCTTCTAGCCAAATGTCCTCTTAACTCAGTGGCCTAACAGCCTCACCCCCTGATCCCTCCTTCATTTTATGTCCTCAGAAACTTAGCGGCCAAACAGTCCACCTAATTCCTCCGCCCTCTTGTCTAATGTCTTAAAAAAAAACCAAAAAAACTCTGCGGCCCAACAGCCTCTCTGATTCCCATCCTTCTATAATGTCATAAAAAAATGTGGTCCCAAATCCCTCCTCCCCCGCCATCTCCTAAGTTGGGAGAGTTACCCAGCTGCTGAGCCTTTGAGGACACTGGGCAGGAGGGGGCTGTTGGGTTGCTGAGGTTTTGCGGGGGGGGGGAGACGTTGTCAGGACGTGGAGCAAGAAAGAGGTGGGATTGAGGAGCTGTCCAGGGGCTGAGGGTTTGTTTTTTTTTTTTTTTCAGATCAGGCAAGGCAATCAATTTCTCAGCGGTATACAATATAAAATCATAAATCCACCTTAACACCAACCCAACCCTTCTGGGTACTGTGCGGTATTTCAGAACATGATGAGCGCCTCCCGTATTAATGAAAAATGTCTACTCTTCGGCCATTTTTGTTGAAATTCTTTGAGTGGCTCCTCTCTGGAATTCTTGGATTCCCTAGGTCAGCCATACTTGGAACAGTGTTACAAATTACCTCACGCTCACGTGATGGGTCCACGCTAGTTGTGATGCCACAAATCGGGGTCTCCTTTTTGTTTGCTTGCATGCGCACGCGTGACGAAACCAATCAAATTCCATTCCGCGAGAAGGGCGTGTGGCGCTGCTCCGAAAAAGGATGCTCCAGCGAAAGCGGGGAAATTGAAGGCTTGCTGGCAGCAATAGCCCTTTAACTGGCGGAGAGTGGATGGCACATTGTGAAATGTTCAGTTTTACACATTAGGTAAATCGGCAGTGCTAGAACCACATGCTTTTTAGGTGCGCAAAAGGAATTTTAAGAAATTGCCCCAGGTTGTGCTCGTGAAAGCGTGCAAACGCAGTTGGAAAGAGGCGTTTTGGGGGCGGAGTTGGGGGGTTGGCGATAGCATTTGCACGCGCTCTTTCGATTTTCGACAGTATACACATGACTCTACCCGCACACAATGGCGCCTCCCAATAAGCAGGTATAAACGCGTGCACGTATGCCACGCTGCGTTCCGGGCGGACACGCTCATTTTCAAGGTGGGCTGGTGCATACAAGTCCACTTTGAAAGTGGCGGCTAAAGTCTGTGGGTGCGTTCTACACCAAGACTTTAGCCCTTAGCACGCCGTTATAAAATTGCCCTCCCTGAGGCAGGAATACAACAGGTGGATCAGAAGACCAGATTGTCCTCAAAAGGATCCCCCATGCAAGTATCCCACTGAGAGGCACATGAAGAATGACCACAGCACCAGCAGCTGGAGACTGGACTCTTAGGAAGGAGAGTTTTAAAAACAGAGGGCAGGAAGATTTGGAAAAAGTGCATACTTTTTCTTCCAAAACTATGAATGAGGGACCTAGGAGCCAAGACCAAAGCAATCGAGCCAAACAGGCTGGCTGATATTTATAAGAAACTCAGGGGTGGCCATCTCTGGTCCTGGTGCACCACAAACAGGCCTGGCTTTCAGGATATCTGCAATGAATATGCATGAGATGGATTTGCATACAATGGGGGCGGTGCATGCAAATCTATCTCATGCATATTCATTGGGCACATGCTGAAAACCCGGCCTGTTTGTGGATCTCAAGGAGCAGAGCTGGCCACCCCTGATCTAACTAGTATTATTTCTTTAAAACACTAAACACAGCAGAGAAGGGACCTCAGAGAAGGGAACACAGCCAAATAACCAATATTTTAGAGTACAGTCTCATTTAAATACATGTTAGAGGATAAGATCTATTGAAAAAAACATTTTTTTTACAGCAGATTATGTTTCAGAGTGCTCTATTGTACAACATTCTTATTGTTACAGGTTTACCAGATTGTTACGATTAAAATTCAGTACAATTGATTTATAGACTGCCTTTCATATAAAGGTTTCCCATCGGGATAATTCATCAGGGGCAGGAGTAACTGGTGCACTCCAATGAACCCCTTAAAGGACATAAGAATCACGTGTCATTTGTTAAACCTGATTTTTCATTACAGCGTAGAATAAAGAATGAGACCCAATATCAGAAACCAAAAAAAAAAAAAGAAACAGAGCGAGAAAAGAAAGGGGAGAAAGAATGACATTTGCTACTTGCCATGTGGTAGCTGAAACCTGTGTGTCAGAAGGCCTGAGCAGGATTTGATCTGTGTGTTGCTAGGCGGTCAGAATCAGTGTTTACTAAGCTATCTGACCCTGGGCCGGCCTGGACCTTCACAGCATTACAGCAGAGCTCTGGGGAGGCAGAGTATGGGGCGGCTTAACCAATAGGCTCCGCGCAACTCCGGACTCCAGGGACGGGGAGAGCACCACGTGACCCCCTATCCACTTACAGCTTCTTAGTCAGATCAGGGACATGAACCTTTTTTTTTTTTTTTTTTTCTGGCAAATGAGCGCCGTTAATACTAAAAAAACCAAATCAAAAGAAAAAAACCTTCCTTAATAATGGCCTCGCCTTCCTCATCCCGCCCGCTTAAAGAGACACCATCTTTTTAAAGTCCAGTGGAAGGAAACGTCCATGTCGTGCGCCAAAAGACGGACGGCTTCCTTCTGCCCCAACCTGCGAGAGGATCCTGCACCTTTTGAAAGCGAAAGGGTAAATAGTTTTCCATCTTCCCACTCCCTGGCCAGTACACCACGGTAAGATACGCTCTTACCCAGAAAACAGATAGATTCTTCCTGCTGTGAAATTTTCTTACCGGGGGTCTAAAGGTTGTTGTGTTAGGAACCCCCTCCCCCTGGATATGTAGAAACTGAGATTTAAAAGTAAGTTATAGGTGAACGAAGGGAGCACAGCTCTTGAAAATGAGTCACAAATGAAATGTTAGTCCAATCTAGTGATAGAGTAGGTGATGGCTAAAAAAAAAAAAAAAAAAAGACCACAAGCCCCTCCAGGTCACCCACTTATTCTGTTCAAGGATCGTCCCAGCTGCCGGCCGCACCTGCACCTCCTGTTCCGGGGCAGTCATTTTGCTCTTTCTTCTTTGCTCCTGTCCTGTCCTGTCCTGGGTACATCACGCACGTAGTTCCCTCCAGCCAGGGCCATCCTTGGCGGGGGAGAAAGGGGGAGGAAAGAGGGAAAATTTGGGTGATTGCCCAGGACTCCCTTGCATGGGGGGGTGGGGGCCCCCCCACACAGTCACGTTAACCCTGCCCTCCCCACCCCCGACATCCGTTCCTGTTCGGCAGCGCCAGCAGGCCACGGGTTAGTGTGGTCTGCAGGTCATGAAGAGGACGCCCCTCCCTCCTGTGCCACAGGCTGCCGAAGGCCAGAAATTCAGCAGAAGGCCGGCATGCACCTCTGATGACCTCATCCCTTGCATGGGTCTCCTTGGTAACAGGACCTGGGACCACAACAGCGACTTATAGGCCCTGTGCTGAATTTCCCTGAGCAAGGTGTGTTTTAAAAGCGCAAATTATGCGCGAGTATGCGCATAATACATAAATAAATAAATAAAGGGGCAAAGATGGGTCGTTCCGGTGTAGAGCCAAAATTTATGTGGATATTCTGGAGCATCCAAAGGGGAAGGAGAAAGAGCCGTTGAGCAGAGGTAGAGGGAGGAGAGAACTGCTCAGCGGAGTGGGGAGGGAAAAGAGAAGAGTTGCTGAGCAGAGTGGCGTGGGGGGGGGGGGGAGAGAGACAGGGCTGCTGAGGGGAGGGGATGCGAGAGAGAGAGTGAAGGGGTTTGTTTCTGGGCTGGGGGTGAGAGGGCAGGAGGGATGTTACCCTGGAGCCGCTGACTCTGAAGGAGCCAAGTTGAGGGGGGTGGAGTTATAATTCTGAATATCTGTCCTGGGTACAGGTAATGGTGATCCCAGCCCTCTGGCAACCCCCTCTGCTCTTCAGTCTCAGTCTTGGGGCAGGCTAGCCTTCAGCCCCAGCTTAGGGCAGGGTGCTTTGGCAGTTCCTTTGCTTTGCAAAGTGTGACTTGGCAGGCAAAACAGGCTCCACAGTGGGCTCTGTTCCTTTCTCCCCTTCTGGGGTCAGTCTGAAGGACATAAGAAGCTCCATGCTGGGTCCATCGAGCCCAGCATCCCGTCTCCGACAGCGGCCAGTCCCGAAAAGTAGATTCAGTTTCTTGCTGCTCACTCCCTATGTTCAGCGATAAATCTATATTTCTGGACTTTTCTTCCTTGAACTTGTCCAATCCCTTCTTAAACTCAGCTATTGCCAGTTGCCTTGACCACATCCTGAGGCAACGATTTCCACAGTTTAATTGTATATTGAGTGGAAAAAAAAAATACTTTCTCCAATTGGTTTTACATCTGCTCCCTGTTAACTTAAGGGAGTGTGCGTAGCACTAATGGTATTTGAAAGGGTAAATAACTGGAACTCTGCCCCAGGAGAACTGAGATTGGAGAGGAACTACCTATACTTTTCGAGAAAAGATGAAGTGTTGGCTTTTTTCCATCTTATGACAAAATACAGGGGTGTTGCGGGGATTAAAGGGTCTGCAAATTTAAAAATAAGGAGTGCAAATTTGTTTATTAAAGGAGAGTAAATACACAAGTTCAGATTATTAGCAGTACATTGCTAAATAAGTTTAGAAAATGCTCTGTGCTCCGGACAAATGTATTGCTAATAATCTGAACTGGTGTATTTACTCTCCTTTAATAAATATATTTACACTCCTTATTTTTAAATATGCAGACTCTTTAATCCCCGCAATACACCTGTATTTTGCCATTGATTTATTTGTGTGATTTGCACTCCTTTCCATTGCATTTTTGTGATGATTTTCTTTTTTCTTTCTTAGCCATAGGCTTTTTCATTGTAGCCATTTGAAGAGGTTACTAGGTATGGGCAGTATACCCCTTTATTGGACAAGAATATGATTTTTATGTTTAAATTTTACATTTCTATTTTATTTTAGTTGTTTTTATAAGAGGGTTTTTTTTAAATTTGTGTAGTTTTTATTTATTGCTTGTAATTTTTTATTTATTTGTCGTAAACTGCACTGTCCAGAGATTCTTTGAGTGAGTGGTATATGAGTAAATACAACCATTCCCTATTCACCTTTTCTACTCCTCTAATAATTTTGTAGACCTCAATCATATCCACCCTCAGTTGTCTCTTCCTCAAGCAGAACCCTAACTTGTTTAGCCTTTCTTCATAAGGGATCTGTTCCAACCCCTTATCAATTTTTTTGTTGCCATTCTCTGTACCTTTTTTGACTTCGCTATATCCAGAATTGCACACAATTCTCACCATTGATCTATACTGAGGCATTATGATGTTCTCAGTTTTTTTTCTCCATTCTTTTCTGAATAATTCCTAGCATTCTGTTTGCTTTTTTGGACACCACCACACACTTAGCTGAGGATTACAATATACTGTTGAAACTGACTCCTAGGTCCTTTTCCTGGGTGGTTACTCCTAATGCAGAACCTATTATCATGTATCTAAAATTAGGGTTTTTCCTATTTAAATCATTTTGCATTTATCCACTTTAAATTCCATCTGCCATGTAGATGTCCAGTTCTCCATTGACTAGGTTCTTCTGTAGATCCTCACCATCTATCTGTGTTTAACCACCATGAATATTTTTGTGTCATCTGCAAATGTAAGATGCATGGACCTTTGTTGCTGTGGTGAGGTTGACTCGGCCTATGGGGACCTGTAGGCCCTTACTGATGGCTGGCAGAACTCTGCAAGGGACAGGTCAGGAGCTTTACTTATGCCAACCTCTTTTCCCTTGGGTTGAGCACTTGGGTTCTGGGGGCCGGCACTTCTTGGGCGAGAGTTTCCATGATAGTAATGTAGGTGAAGGTCCAGGGCCAGTCCAGGGTCAGAGGTGGGCGACAAGCTAGAAGGGTCAGTCCAGGCAAGGGTTAGTGGCAGGCGGCAGCATGAGTGGTCAAAGTCCGGGCTAGGGTCAGATCCAGAAGTCAGTTTGAGGGTAGGCTTAGGAGACAAGGAAAAGGACTGACAAAGCAGGGCAGGCAGGGAGGCAAGGGCTGGTTAAGACGAGGCAGACACAGGATCAGGAATGCAGGAGTCAGGAAGCAGCAACCCACACTACACAATAGATGCAGGTGACCCATTTCTGAGGCTTATGTTGGGAGTCTGCGGTGACCTTTTATACCCGGAGCGGGTGATGTCATCAGTAGGCGCCGAAGCCCAGTTTCCCACCTCTGGCCTTTTAAGATGCAAAATACACCACATGCACACGTCTATGGGGACTGCCAGGAAGGACTGGAGGATGGTGAGGAGGAACGGCGTCAGAAGGAGCATCTAAGCTGGGGCCTGCTTATGCCATGTCGTGTTGGGGGCGAGTGCCGCGGCTCAGCAAATTTAATCATTTCACTCGTCGCTCTCCTGTCTAGATCATTGATGAATAAGTTGAACAGCACTGGCCTCAGGATAGATCCTCGGGGCACTCTACCATTCACTTTTCTCCATTGGGCAAATTGACCATTAAGTCTTACTCTTTGGTTCCTGTCTTTTAAACAGTTAACGAGCCACATTGAGACAACGTCTCCTATCCCATGACTCTAGTTTACTGTTATGAGCGACTTTGACAAACACCTTCTGGAAATCCAAATTCATTAATTATTGATCAGCTCTTCTTTCTCCACATGCTTGTTTACACCATCAATAAATTCTAATAGGTTAGTAAGGCACATCTTACCTTTCCGAAATCCATGTTGGCTCTATCCCATTAAACCATCTTTATCCATACAATCAGTGATCTTAATTATATACTGTAGCTCAATATTAAAAAACCATTTAGATAGATAACTCACACATTACTCATCGAAATGACAAACTTTGCCAAATTATAGCCGGATGAGTCATTAGCCAGCTATAATTTAGCCAGATAAACAAAGAGATGTTCTGGGGGTATTTCTAAGAGGAGTCTAGTTATCCTTCTAACTTAGTCGATTTTGAACTATATCCAGCTAGGTTAGCCAGATAAGTTTAGGCCTGCCACGATGCAAGCGAAATCACCCCAGAAGAGTTCAGAAGTAGCTGGTTACAGCACAAATGCCTGCCGAAAAAAGAAGAATGTCTTGGCCATGGTCTTAAAGGTTTCTGTGCATTCCACCATCTGTAATTCATACAACAGAGAGTTCCATAGGATGGGAGCGGCGACAGAGAAGGCCCGATCCCTTGTATCAGACATGCTTGGCGGATTGATGGAATGACCAATAGTTCTTGTTGCGATAACATCATATTTGCAAATCTATGAGACCCATGTATAACATGAGCTAGAAAAGAACAGCTCTGCTATATTTTTTCAAATGGCTTTCATGCAAGACCCTAAGACTAGAACATTATATAGGCTGATAGAGACTTATTGGCATAGTCAATATCTGTCCTGAACTTTTATTTATTCCTTTAGCACACGTTCCCATTCTGCCCACATTGCTTGTGCACACTGGGCTTGGCTACTGCACATGAATTCTTTCCTTCACCCAGGAATGGGAATGGGACATAAACTTTCAAGCCAAAGGGCCCTGCACAAAAGGTTCCAGTGATGTCTCCTCTAAGCCAACCAGCGCCAGAAAACAAAAGCCCTGGAGAGCAGCTAGCAGGGCTTTCTACGTGTGCCTGCAACCTCCCTCGCTCGCCGTCTAGTGCTGTGCGGTGCGATGGCCTTACAGTATCGTTGCTGTTAGCAGCTGATCAGCAAATCTGAGGTGAAAAAGGTTTCAGAAATGAAAGGAAGTGCCAAGCCAGCATCCAGCTAGCGTATGAGCGCAGTATCTGGGAAACAGAGAGGGGCTTAAGGGATCTGTGCCCACAACCGAGGTGAAATATTTCAGGGGAAGTTGCCGGTGCACAGCCTTACATGCTACTGAAGTCACTGCGCCCAGTATTCAAAAAAAGTAAATGTTTATTTAAGGTAACCCCGGATAAGACTTATCCGGTTAACTTAAATGGGATATTCAGCAGCCAGGATATACTTAACCAGTTAAGGTTGAATATCGGCACTTATCCGGTTAAGTTAACCCTGATCCGCCCATTCCCCACCCACTGACGATCCAGTAATCTACTTAACCGAATAAGTGACTTATCCGTCTAAGTGGCTGGATATTCAGCAGCTGCCACTTATCCAGGTAAGTCCTACTTAACTGGATAAGTAGTGTTTCCATATTGGCCTCATTATTTCCAAGCTAGTCCTCCTCAGGGAGCACACAGAGGGCAGGTCTCCAAATCACTACTCCTTAGATATTCTGACAGCAAGGGGCAGATTTGGCTCTGATGGCTTAAGCATTTTTCCCATGCCCTGTGTACATGTGTGTGTGTGTGTGTGTTTGTGGATTGGAATTAAATGCAAGCTTCAGCTCTCCTTCATGCCGAAGGAAGGAAAGTTACTCCTCTTAACCATGCTGTTCACATTCATTTAGACTTCAGTGGTTTCTTTTTTTAATGTTAGTATAACTGCTACAGTCCTAATCTCAGGGGCAGTAAACACCATATTGCAGCAATACTGTGTGCTGTTTCCACCCAGCACTGTGAGTATGGTACTGGACCAATTAGCATGTAAATGTATGCTAATTTGTTCATTACTATATAAAACCATGTAAATCAAATTACACAACTTGCCTTAAAATTCGCAAGTTGCGTTATTTGATGTAAAGTTAGCTACAACCTTTGAATTGTAGCTAACGTGCATCCGGATGCCTCCGGGGCCATGATTTCAAGGGACCTATGAGCCCGAATAAGCCCCTCCCCCCCCCAAGTGTGCCCAAACCCCTGGAACTCTGTTGAGACCCCTGTCTCATACCCTCCCCTGCCCCTGCTGTTCCTTGAGGCGGCTAAGGCAAAAAGTGAAAGGTTCATGTAAAACCCATGCCCCCCTCCTCCCAAATCTCTCTCATTTGCAAAGCACCTTCCCTAGACCCTAGCCGTCTCTCCACCCCTGCCACTCCTTGAGGCAGCCAAGGGAAAAAAAACAAAACAAATTAGACCAAAGTGAAGTTGCAGAGCAGACCCCTCCTCTCCACCAAGTCCGTCCCCTACTTCCACAAAAGCTGGACCATGGCGACCCCTCCGGCCCTTACCTAAGGAGTCCTGGTAGTCTAGTGGAGGCCCGGAATGCCCATTTCCAAAATGGCGCTAGTCAGACAATATTATGCCTTTGCCCCCCTTAAAGTACCCCCTTAGTAAATGACCCACTTAGAGAGAGTAATTTTATAACAATGCAGGTAACTTATGTGGCACTTAAGCAAAAAAGTTACACCCATTTTCAAAGCAATTGTATTGTCAGGCTATGGCTCCTAGCGACCAGTTCTCCTTTATATTCAAATGCCAGGGTTTTATGACAAACTCAGGTTTCCTTGCAGCTAACGCAGAGTCTGGTTCAATAGATCATTGCTCGCAGACGTTTTGATCTGTCCTGGTCACAGATGGTTGTTTTTGCTGGTGTTCCAGATTCAGAGTCCAGGCCTACCCTGTAGCAATGGAGCTTTGCCTTCCAGCTGCACCGTAACGGTCTTCAGCCATCAAGTCGCCCGAACACTGGGCCTTTTCCAGCAACCCCTTTTAAATCCCCCATCAGGAGTGGGCTTGTGTCCCGGGTTAAAACTGTTGCTAACAGGGCACCCTGTTTACCAAAAACTGAAAAAGCTTAAAAAAAATTAAACCCTTGAAAACAAAAAAAACAAACAAAAACTTAAAAAAAAACCCCAACAAAGATGAAAAAAAATGAATGTGCACATCCCTACTAGGGATGTTGAAATTCTAAAACTTAATAAACAATTAGCGTATGAAAAGCAGCAGCATATCTAGTACATGACATCCCAGATAAGAGAAAAAAGAAATACTATTTGGAAAAACTTGCGTCATCTGCTACATCAAAGATCCCTTAGGTCTACACAAGGTTTCTGTTATCAGCTGTTTCATTATGGTAATAAAGCTAGCAAGCTCCTGGCTCGCTTACTTATGACTTCTAAACCAAGACATTATATATTGGCTCTGAAAGAAAATCAAGGTATGGAACAGACAGGAAAAGAGAAAATCACTCAGATCTTTCTAGCCCATTGTAGAAAGCTGATGTTAATGCTGATTCCTGTGAACAATTTTTGCTGGCTTACAATTGCTTCATCTCCCTGTATTCCATCTAGAGAAGATGAATGCCCCTATTTCAAATATGGGCATTGATGTTATTGGTAGAGCCATTAAATTGAGATAGGCACCTGATTTTAGATGGGCTGAGACCAGAATTTTACAAGATTTTGCATGCTGAGGATTTGGACCTGTTAAGAGAAAGGGACTTTTCTGCCAGTGCCAGCCAGGCTTTAATTGCAGTGTTCGCCAAGAAAGGGAAGAATCTGTTACACACAATTTCTTCCTTGCTTTGTGTACGTATACATTTTTTGGCAGCTGTTTTGGCTAGAAACATGATGGCAAAAAAAGACCATTATCCAGTCTGCCCAGCCACACCAACTATTCAACATTACAGTCCCTATCACTCTCTCAGAATCCCCATGCCTTCTTGAATTAACATAAGAATATAAGAAATATCCATGCTGGGTCAGACCAAGGGTCCATCAAGCCCAGCATCTTGTTTCCAACAGTGGCCAAACCAGGCCACAAGAACCTGGCAATTACCCAAACACCAAGAAGATCCCATGCTACTGATGCGATTAATAGCAGTGGCTATTCCCTAAGTAAACTTGATTAATAGCCGTTAATGGACTTCTCCTCCAAGAACCTAAACTCAGCTTCACTAACTGCACTAACCACATCCTCTGGCAACAAATTCCAGAGCTTAATTGTGCGTTGAGTGAAAAATAATGTTCTCCGATTAGTCTTAAATGTTAACTTCATGAAGTGTCCCCTAGTCTTTCTATTATCTGAAAGAGTAAATAACCGATTCACATCTACCCGTTCTAGACCTCTCATGATTTTAAACACCTCTATCATATCCCCCCTCAGCCGTCTCTTCTCCAAGCTGTAAAGTCCTAACCTCTTTAGTCTTTCCTCATAGGGGAGCTGTTCCATTCCCCTTATCATTTTGGTTGCCCTTCTCTGTACCTTCTCCAGTGCAATTATATCTTTTTTGAGATGCGGCGACCAGAATTGTACACAATATTCAAGGTGCGGTCTCACCATGGAGCGATACAGAGGCATTATGACATTTTCCATTTTATTCACCATTCCCTTCCTAATAATTCCTAATATTCTGTTTGCTTTTTTGACCGCCTCAGCCAACAATTTCTGTGATATTTCAGTCCATCGCAAACGAGTATCGGGAGGGAGGCTGGTAGCCCCCTCGTGACAGAAAAATGAGAAGAAAAATTCTATTGTGGCTCCTGCATCCCGCAGGAGACGCAAAACTGTCTGAAAACTGATGGTACTGTGACTGGTTGTCTAAAGGTGTCTTAGCTCTCGAGCTCTGAGCTTTTTGTAAGGCATGCATAGGTAAGTCAGAACTACAAACCCCTGCATGCACTGGGTTAAAACCTGGACTGGATTGACCTGTCCTTAAAATCTGGAGCCAGTTGGAAACCCCACCTCCACCTCCCACTTGCAGTGGTTGTTAAGCCTGCAGCTTTGGGTGGGTGTCGAAGGTTAAGCCTAAATTATTCTGTCCTTAGTAAACCTGGATCAGCCTGGATTTGTGCAAGGTTGCCATGGGGTCTGCAATGTTCGCAAGTTAGTAGAGGCCTCGTGGCAGATGCTTCTTGAAAATAAAAAAAAAGGAGTGATCATCAGAGTAGATGCGGAAAAGGCCTATGAAAAGGTTCTATAGAAATAAATGTTTTCGGTATTGGACAAATATGGTTTTCCTGGCTCCTTTATGTGATGAGTACGACGTTATATACCTGTCCACAGGCGCAAATGATTATAAAAGTTTCTTTGCTTTTTAAACTTTATAGTGGCACCCGACGGAGTTTTCTTTTATCCCCGCTTTTGTATATTTTAACTATCAAATCTTTGGCTGTTAAGTTTAGATCTCTTGCAGAAGTTAAGGGCCGGCAGCTGGGAATACGGGAACACAAGATTTTTGTTACTCATCGGCAGTCCCCAGGCAGGAGCAGCTTTTTGGGGGACGGGGAGAAGGGGGCGAGGTCTCTCCAGACATGGAGCTTGCCCCCTCAGCTTCCCCCCCCCCCTCACAGTCTGGCTGGACCTCGTTGGTTGGAGGGAAAGCCACTTGCCCACTCTGAAATTCACTATGCCCCCCCCCCCTTGAGAAATAACTTTTTCTGGAGCCTCCGCTCTCTCCAGGGCTCGACTCTCATTTTAAAATTATTCACGAGCTTTGGGAGCTTTGCTGGCCTCAGAAGGAACTTTTGGACAGGTCGGAAGTCCTGCCTCTTCCAAATCGACTCAGTTAACCTGGCGTAGCGAGTTCAGGCTTTGAATGCAGGAGCGTTAAATTTTGTGCGCAGTCATGGCGCTGGTTTCGGCACCCGCTATTTGTGCACAGGATTCCTTACTGCCCGGAGAGTAAAGTCTGCCCCTGTCGGCGGGTAAAACTGTTTGCCCAGCCCCGCACGCCTTATTTCATCGTGGTCCCAGTCGGTATGCTCAGCCTGAAGAAGCTAGGAGCTTCTCCTCCCTGCGGGAACATTTCAACTTCAAAAAATACATTTAACTGGCTCAAAATCTGAGGGAATCTGAAATGCTCCTTGGACCTGTAGAATACTGCTAGCCATTCTCAGTCATAAAGAGAACATCACTTTTTAAGAGAACCATTTTTTGACTCAGCTAAATTGCTGTATTCTTTTAAAACCTGGAGAATGTTTTTTGGGGGTTTGTTTTTTTTCAAGGAAGACATCAGCCAGTGCTGCTAATGTGATACCTGAGGTTTAGGAGATTATATTGTTAGGCAAGCAGATCACAATCTGATCTTACCTTGATGAGAGTTCATCCTGAAAAGTCCTTGACATGAACAGAGACGTTTTTATGTACAGGAAGTTGGCCCCCTGTTCTCAGCACCTCAGAAATGGTCACAGCCTTGCTCTTGGGGGTGCTCTACCAGACCTCTCTCTTAATTTACTCTCCCGGGAACTTCACAGGAGCTTTGCTTGTCCTTTTATAGCTGCGAACGAAACATCATGGCTGCCATGCTAGTCCACTTAAATGTGGAGAAAGAAAAGGTCAGACAAGCAAGGGCTGATACCTTGGTACCGGGTTCATTTAATGCTCCCTTCATCGGGTCAGTGTGGAGCACAGTTAGCCCAGTGGCTTCCACTACCCCCCATGCTGGTTTTAGATAGGCAAAATGAATTTATCGCTCGATAAAAGTGTATCACCTACAGCTCGTTTGACCTTGAGTAGAACTAATCAGTTGAAATAAACAAAATATATATATATCCTTCCAGTGCTGATGAATGATGGCTGTCGTGCCTGCACGGTGTCGGCAGCTCCCCGCCACTCCCTCAGCTGGCCCGTGCTTTCCGTAGATAAAGGCAGAAGACTTCAAACCAGGGCTGCATACGCTCTGTTTGGCTTCCTCCTCTGATGCCTCTCAGCTCTAAGGTAAATAAAGATCCAGGGTCCACGTGGCTGAATGCCTGAATGAAAAATTAGCTGGGGCTGTTCCAGGTGCTTCCACAGTCTTTCCTCCTGCCCTTGACTGCTCCCTGGTTTCTCCCGGTGATATATTCCTGAGCAGAGGGTGACAGTCGTGCTAGGTGTGACATGGACTGGTTGGGTGACAGGAAATGTTCTGGCGAGCTGCTTTCAGACTGCAGGCATTGATATGGAACTTGCACAGTGGACTATTTTCTTTATTGGTCATAATATGTTTCACTTCAAATTTCAGTGCCACCTTTCTCCATCCAGGAAGGACCCAGGACTGCACACAACATCAAAATACTTCATCAAAATAAAATACAATAGCATCTAAATTCAATAGCAAATACATCAAAAGCCGACAGTTAATACCCAAGTTGCTATCATAAAGTTAGCAAGTTTAAGATAGGTGGCTATAATCAATAATGTGGCTGCACTGCTCAAGATATAGCACCTCCAGTGGAGGTCACTATTGCCAAGCGGCCCCACCACCGTTACCTCTCTCACCAAGTCCTGTGCTCCACTGAGAATTACAACACAGGTCATGAGGAGGAGAATTTTCACAAGATTTTCACCTGGGTAACTAAGAAGTTACCCGGGTAAAATCAGTGGCTGGAAATTGCCTGGCCCACTCGTGCTGTGAATCAAGGGGCTGGGCCCGTGCAGCGAGAAGGCAGAGCTGGCAAGCAACACATGGGGATGTCACTTTGAATTCCCCGTGTGCACCTTTGGCACTGACCGTGCGCTTGCTGGCTCCCACCATTTTCAAAAGGAAACATACAGGTCTTGTGCACTCCTAATCGAGCAGGCCTTGTTTAAATTACCCCTCCCTATGTCTAGCTGAAAAAAAAAAAACCAGGTGTAACAGAAGGGAAGAGGTATCCTCAGGGTCCAGAAAGGAGAGAGAACGGGTGCCAGTCTCCCCCTGGCCTCCCCAGTCCCCGTGGTAACTCGGCACGATGCCGTCCGGCATTGCCCTCTTGGATAACTCAGCACTTCGCTGTCCTGCGTCCCGCGCGGGGTAATCAGCAAGCTGCAGCTTAGGCAGCAGGAGACGGCATCTGAGGCTCCCCGGCTTGGGTGCGGCTCCAGCGTCAGCCGAGCACATCCAGGATAGAGAAGATAATTCTGTCATAGGAAAGACTGCCAGCGGGGGGGGAAGGAAGAGATCCATTCATCACTTATTAAACTGCTAACAATTTCCTGGAGGTTGCTATCAAGGGTGAGGAGACCTTGAACAAAAAAAAAAACAAAAAACTGGGAAGGCGGTCCCTCTAATTCAGAACCACTGAATTAGTAAGACACAGGTACCGGTTTACAGACCTAATATCCTGATCGCCCAAGCCAAGGGGCCCCTGAGGCACGAGGCACAAGGCACAGCCCCAGGTGGATGGAACGGTCTGGCAGTGATCCTGCTCCTTGGGTGCTTCAGTGCAGTCATTGGGATATTTAGGATTTCAGCAGTTCATTGGTGGCCATTGCTCTCTTTCATAAAAAGAACTAAGCTTCCCTAAATAGAAAACACATTTTTTAATCCTTTTAGTTTTAATTGTTGGGTGTAAAAAGCTTCTGTTGTTTTGAAATATTATATTGTTTTTCTTGGAAATCTTAGAATATTTTTTAATTATTGGATATTTTATTCATCAGATGTTTTGAAATATTTTATTGGTGTTCGGAAAATAGAACAAATTTATTGGATTTCATCAACTGGTATATTTATTCTCTTTTGGTATGGTTTTAATATTATGAATGATTTATTGCTTAATGAGTTGCAAGAAATGATAATATTTCTGTTTTTCCATTGTTGCACTGCATAATACAGTCGAGCTTGTTGTGGTTTCCAGTACAGATTTTGTTAGCACATTTCATTTTATACTTTATGATCTTTCTATTCTGTATTTAGTTTGGGTCTATCTGTGTTTAAAGGTCCAATTCTTGTGCAATTTGAATTCTTGCTGTAAAAATGATGGCACTTATCACTGGCTTTTATGGCGTTATGGTCCTTCCTCTCTTCCTGATTTCTATTTTAAACAGAAGTTTGATCTTTATTAATTTCACTTGCATGCAGAAAATGCTTTTGAATGTTCATGCAGAAAATATTTTTTCATGCACTTATTTTATTGTAATTGCTGTTAGCAGATTAGTCAAGTATTTTAAGGGTTGGACTTAACCAACGTTCCCTTTAAGGACTGGGTTGCTGTGAGCATAACAGTGATAGGCTTTTTGCATCAAAGAAAGTAGTGCTTACCAGCAACCCAGTCCTTAGAGGAAACATTGCTAGCACCTACAATGAAGCAAGTGTTGAGCGCGCTAGTAGACACCAGGGTGAACTTGGCTCTAACCACAGGCCCAAAAACAAGAAAAGGGAGTTTAATTTGTTTAGACTCTGCTGCCATCTGCTGTCCCAACTGAGTAAAGCAGGCTGGAAGAGCCTCTTCCAGACTACAGCCCTAGTTTAATCCTGCAAGGAAATACTTAGTACGTACATTTTGCTTCATTTTATTTCCTTTTTATTGTCTTTACTAAGTGTCGTTTCTTATTTTGGTTGGTTTCTTTTTTTGTTTGTTTGTTCTTAGTTTATTTATTTAACACAATTTTTAACCGCTTATCAACATTTCTAAGCGGTTTCCAAATAAAACATCCACAGTTTGCACTGTTTGCAAGCAGTGTACAAAAAAACCCACAGAAATAAAAACAAACATTATTCCTTTTTTCTTAGTCCTTTCATTTCGAAATTACACAAAATGACTGCTCATCCCTAGGGGCTACCAGGGTTGAAAAGTCTCCGTTGGTCTTGGGAGGTGAATTAGAGTGGCTGACCGTTTGCATGCTGAACCAGGATCCTCAGCGTCAAACTAGAAAGGTGTAGCTTTGTAGTGAGGTGGCAAGACTCCCATCCTTTATCAGTATACCACCGCGATCGACTCCGATGCGGGATTGCAGGACTGCAAGCAACAAGAAAGAAACTTGCATTGTTGTTGGGTCTTACGAGTTGTGCTCCCCTTAATCGGAAGGATTTGCCTATAAAATATATCGATGCTCATTTACGCAGGCAGTGCAGTGCAACAGTTCTCTTAGATCTGTTACTGGCCATTGTTCTGACAGAAGCGATTTTCCCTTGCTTTTTATGAATGTTTCAGTAATTAGCACACATTATTCTAGGAGTGCAATTTATAAAACCCAGGAAGGGAAGTGGAAATCTTGCCTTTCCATGGATTTTCCAGCACTTTTTAAAACGGTGCCCAGTCAAGAATGACCTGATCCTCTTCCGGCTCTAGTCATTTGAAATCGTGTTTGGTGTTCGACCGTGGTGGTCCTTGCCTCACATTAGTGGAAATTATCAAGCCTTCAGATAGATGGACAGAAGGATGAACTGAATCAGACCCTAAGCAATTTTTATATGTGCTGAATACAGCTAAACTTTTCCTCTTAGTAATTCTGACTGGTAGTGCAGTGCGATCTTGAGCAGGTCATTTCACCTTATTTATTTATTTTAAAACATTTGTTGCCTGCCCTTCCTATGCTTTCAGGACAAAGTCTTTGTAGCCACGCACACCATCTATCTCCACAGGCAGTGCTATATAATGTATGCTGTTATCATAATCCAGAAAATACATCTGAAATATTGGTATAAAAATATATTTTATTGTATAGTTTGTAAATCATCCTGACCAGAAATAGCAACACAGTGAGGCATAATCTCAGTCCAAGTACACAGACCACAAAAGGAGGGTTTCTCCTCGGACACAGAATGGAGAATTAAACCCTGTGTTTATGAACAGTGAGGTTAAGTGCCTTGCTTAGGATCAAAGACTACGTGATTGAGAGGGGAGTGAAGCCACAAGCTTCAGGAATGACAGCTCTGTGCTCTTAAGTGCTAGCCTAAATGTGCTGCCCGGGGCTGGAGCACTCTCCCTGGGAATATCAGAACACAATGACATTGACAGGACCACATTTTCTTACATTTGTTTGACTCTGAGAATATATTAATGCATAAGACAGGGATTGCGATAGCACAGGCACATGCATACTACATCAGTGGATGACTTTCCCTGTGGGAAGACCGATTCCATGCAATGTTTTGCGTTTACTGGCCGAGCCGCAATAGCAGAATAGAAATCAAAGTCTCTCGTTGAGGTCCTGTGAAATCTAAAGGCTCAGAGATACATAGTGACTTCCCCAAGGTTCATGTGGCGGGGAAGGAAGAAGAACACTGGCAGAGCCTGGACCAGAACCCTGAAGTTCTCAGCTGTCTCGCCTTCCTTCTACAAAAGCAGAATTTGACCTGCAGATGGCAAGCTACTCCCAGCAACAAGCCAACGAACTGCCGATGCCTGTACGTCATTAGCTGCTTGCTCAGCAGGGTGGCAGAATTCTCACTCCTGCCTTCAGAGGCTTTCGGGACCCCTAGCCCAGGTCCTTTTTCAGTTGCTGCTGGTGTTCATCATTACTCGGGATCCTTCTTGGGATGAGAGGGGTGAAGGGCCATTTCATACCGATTAAGCAGAAACAGCAGAGAAGAATGGGGA
The DNA here is from genome assembly GCF_901001135.1 of Rhinatrema bivittatum. NCBI lineage: Eukaryota > Metazoa > Chordata > Amphibia > Gymnophiona > Rhinatrematidae > Rhinatrema > Rhinatrema bivittatum. Next base: position 39,235,827 of record NC_042632.1, on the reverse strand, counting down.
TTTCTGTTGAGCGATGCTTAAGGGGCTTGCTCGGATAAATTTGCAGCCTCTATAGTTCCTAAAACTTGCTTGCCACCGCGTCCCAGGATTACGAGGGTCTGATTTCATTTCTTATAATTGAGAAGGGCTTCAAAAGGATCGCTGGCGATTAGGACTTCTGGTGGAGACAGAATCCAGATGGGTTCAGATACGCGGAGGGAGCAAGGAGAACACTTCAAGGATTGCTGTACATGCTTTTCCCTCCCGGGCTGTGAATGACTGTCATTCATATGTGGTAAAACCGCCAACCGGTGGTTTAATAAGCCCTAATGAGCCACATTCTGCAAGAACATGTACAGTACAGAGCTCCTTGATGGGATACGCTCCTCTTATTTTTCACTGCGCTGTGTGAGGCAGGTAGCCAGGGACAGAGCTAGGATATACTTGCTCTGTTGACCTTGGAAAGCTGTATGTAATATGTGGCTCAGTGAGCCACCAAAGACTAAAGAAAGCACTAGTTTATCCCACCCCTTATATGGCCAGTCTATACATCATATCGTGCCATAGGCTGCATTCATACAATGTCAAATAAAAACATCTATGGATAATGTACTTCTCTTTAATCAAAACATTATCAATAACACGTGGAGTTCATGGGAGTGTATTGATGGGAGTTTACATGTGTATAACTTGGGGAGGTTATTGAAGGGAATTGAATTGAATGGAAATTGGGGTTTAGTCATGTATTGTGGGTAATATGATTTTAAGATGTTTGAGTGGGGTGTGTGTATGTGATATGTATGGACTTGTATGCTTATCTATGTTGTTTAAATATGAGCGGGTGAAAATTGGGATCATTAAATGATTTTGTAAAAAAATATATGCACATGTATTAAGACTGGGCATCTCTCATTGTGTAACATAGATACACATGTATTAACAATTGTTATTTATAATGTTTTGATTAAATTCATACTTTGATTAAGTATATCCAGCATAGCTCTCTGATTCAACGGCAGGGGAGAAAGTTTGACACTTCACGCATATCCAGCATAGCTCTCTGGTTCAACGGCAGGGGAGAACATTTGACACTTCACGCATATCCAGCATAGCTCTCTGCTTCAATGGCAGGGGAGCAAGACTGATACTTCACTTTCAATGCACAGCCAGCATGGCTCTCTACTTCAATGGCAGGGGGGAATGAAGAAACATGGATCTATATTCAGGCAACAACCAGCAAGGACTGAATTACATAGTATGGATAAACAGATAAGCATGGGTGTAGCTTGCTTATTGCGGTGGTTAATACCCCTAACTAATTAAGCTATTTCACTTAGATGCAGTCCCAACACTGCTCTCTACATTAATGGCAGGGGTGGAAGGGAAATAGAATAAAAAAGGTTACTAAGAGCCAAGAGAAACAGATAAGTATGTGAGAGAGAAGAAAACAAATAATTGCGTAAGCTTGCTGGGCAGACTGGATGGGCCGTTTGGTCTTCTACTGCCGTCATTTCTATGTTTCTATGTTTCTATAGAAGTACATTATACATAGATCCCATTGTATATATGAATGTTGGGATGAAATGTATTCCTTCGGCTGTATTGCTGGCCTGATAGTTTGCATTCAGCCACATTCTTATTCCTGTGCTGGGAATTCTAATGGTGATGTTGTGCGTCTGCGTGTTTGAACTACTTATTTATTGTAGATGCTGTTCAAGCCTGCAAGAAAGTACAGTCTGTGCATTCCTATAGATAAAGCCCTTGTAGAGGGCAATTTTCAAAGTTCAATGGCAATTTGCTTGGGTTAACTGGCCCATCTTAAACGTACATGCCGGTTTCCATAGCGGACATACTTTCAGCTGGCTTAATTAAAATGATGCATTTCTGGGGCTGTGTTGAGGACAGGGGAGTAAAACAGCATCCAGACCTGGCATTTTTCAAAAGCCTGTGTGCTATTTTTACTGTTCCTCGGCTGCTCACAGAAATAGCACTCGCAAAGCACATGGACACTTGTAGCGTATGCGGTTACTTTGCAGCTAGGTGAGCTTTTGAAAACTGCTTCCATTGGCACATCCAGAACTCTGTGTCCAATATACAGCTGCCCCTGTACGCCTGTCCTCATGGTTCCTATAAGACCAGTAAGGTTCTCAGATCGGGTCATAATTCCTCCAGCTTCCCTTTCCCTCTGTTTAATGAGCCGATGTGTCTTTCAGCAATGCTGTCCCCCAAAATAATTGGGTGTATACCCGTGTGCAGGCAGCAGATGGGACACTGGCTTTCAAGCATTACCAGGCAAGTCAGTACCATCCCAACAATCCCAGAGCCAGGAAGTAAGGTGAACGAGACACTGACTATGACCACAGTCTCCTCCTCCATAATCTGGCTAGATTTGTTTCTGTAACAATGACCTCTGCCAGAGCCCTACAGAAAGAGAGCAATGCTCAGACTGGACGAAGACCACATGGACTTTCTACCCACGGGCTTTGAACTAATTTTTCAAAGTGGAAGGACACACAGATGCTTTCGCAGTGGGTACACAGGGTGCACAGTCTCTCGCACCTGCTTTTTTTTCCTGTGGATAGATTTTTTTCTGCTGCAGAAGTGGGCATGAAGACCTGAAAATGGAAATCCACGCATGTACTCTTCCTCCCTGGACCTAACCGCACACCCAGAGACGCCTCTGCCTAATGTGGCGACAGGTCTGCGCGTTGTGAGCAATGTGTTGGCAGGAGGACTGTTTCCAGCAGCCACTTGACACAGGTAAAATGCTTTTTACCCTTGTGAATCGTGTCCGAGCTTCTCCACATAACTTCCATGTGGTGATTGTTGTACCTGAGTTTCAGGTAATCTTTCTGGACTAGAACTTAAGATGCGTGCAGCACTTACCTTTTAACCAGAAAACGTATAATCGGGGCTCACAGATCCCACCCAACCTAGCGCTGTAGAAACCATGCGGCCATATCAGTGGTTCACTTGACACTGCATGACAGCTGCTGAAAGTGACAGGGAAGGAGAAACGAGGCTGTCACGTTTATTTAAAATGATGCCCACCCACTTACAGCTGGATAAAGCAAGGCAAGTGATGTGACTCGCAAAAGATGAAACCAGACTCTTCTCGGCAACAAATCCACAGGCATCGAGGCTGCCCCTGGCGAGCCAGGTAACCGATATTATGTGTAAAAGTGTTTTTTGGAACCTTGTAAAGGAATTAGATGATGGGGTGTACTTGATGGGGGTCAGAGAGTGAGGGAGCCTTCCTTCTGGATCTTTCCAATGCCTTGTATTGCATGGATGGCAGTGAGCAAAACAAGGGCAGGTTCTGGGGCTGGCAGCCGTATCTTGCCATGCCGAGGGGCTTGGGTTCATTCACTAGCTCGGGTCTTCAGCTCCCTGGGCTGCTGTTGACTTGTAAATTAAAATCCGCTTGTGGGAAACCAAGCAGTGTTTCCCAGGCTGGAGGCACAAAGCCACCGGGACTGCAGTCTTTTCTAATGCAGTTTTCACGTTATTTAACAAACGATGCGGCACAAGACTGGACTGCCTACCTTAGCAGTATTCAGTTAGACACACAGGGTTGTAGACTGCCTTCCCTCTGGACAGTGCACGCTCATTCCCTCTGGTTTGGTCACGATAGATTTATAGGCGCTGCCTCTCCTAGAAGCATGGGGGCCTCCTGAACCCCAGCTGGGCCTGCCCTCGGGCCTCTCCCTGCCCCACCGGGCTCTCCCCCACAGAGCTCTCTCCCTCTGTGGGAATTAAGGTGGGCCTGGCGTCTAGCCTGGTACTGCCCATGCAACAAGGGGGAAAATGGGGTCACTCCGTTACACTGCCACATCCAAAACATTGTTTGATCAGCTTGGAGAGCCAAGAACATACATAGTCATAAAAACAAGACAAACATTCAATTACAACATACATATCTTATCTCTTATATATTTTCTTTAAAAACTCTGTCTTCAATTTTTTTCTAAAAATGTATAATCTTCCTCATCGTTCCTCAGAACATTAGTCAAAGCATTCCACATCTGCGTTCCTGCTACAGAAAGCGCCCTATTCTGTGTCTCCCGCAAATGAAACCCCTTATAACACGAAACAGTCAAGAACCTTTCATCTGCAGACCAAAGTGCACCATTACAAACACAGGGCTGCAACCACTCGGCCAATGCATGCCCATTCGTTTTAACAGGTATCAATGTCAGCATTTTAACGCAAACGCTTCCAGTACTGGAGTAATATGTTCCTGATATCTGGTCCCAGTGATAACACATGCGGCCCCAATTTCAGCACTTTAATCAATGTCTTTGGTAAACCCACAAACAATGCGTTACAGTAGTCAATTTACTGAAAACAAGAGATGCTGAACAGAAATGGCCACAGGACTGATGTCTGAGGCACTCCACTAGTCACACATTTTAACCTGAGGGCTGCGTGGAGACTTTCAGACATGATTTATGTGCTCAAAAATTCTGTTTTGTGTACATAAGGCTATTATGCGCACAAAACTAGCTTTTTGCTTGTTTGTGCGCATAAACTATGATTTATGCGCACAAAAATGCTTTCAGTGCAGAAAACATTATTTGTGCATAGGGCCAGTAATTTTAAAACAAGCATGCACGTGCCCACATGCACTGGAATTTTAAATCGTCTACACAGGTCCACCTAGCGCGCGTATGTGTGATCCTAGTTCTAAGTAGTTACACGAGGAAATGTTATTTGCATATGTTTCCTTAGGATTTATTACCTTTTACACGTGCAAGTGAGCACATTTTAAAATATACACACATGAAGAAAATTAATCAGTTTGACCTAGTAGTCCACCAGTTTGCCCAGTCTATCTCTAGGTCATCAAGACTCCTCTGGTTCGTTAGCCTACTCTCCCCACAGTTTATTCAGACCCATCACCCAATTAGTTATTGGCCATAATGAGTTTTATTCAAGCTTACACCTGATAAAGAGCAGAAGTAAATATACACAGGTAAGAGCCCAACGTGCACCACATTCACCAGTTTTAAAATCGGGATTTAGGCACGCAAATGTTGGCCATGCCCCAGAACACCCCTGACTTGTCCCAAATCCACTCCTTTTTTACACGCATTCTATTGCTCGCACACGTGCATGTACGCACATAATTTGCTGCTTTTAAAATAACAGTTGTGTGCTTTGGGCTCATATACTCACGTTTATGGGCCTTTTATGCAAGCAACTCTCTTTAAAATTCACCTCATAATATTTATGCACAGAAAACATGCTCTGTGTGTGCACAGTAGCACTGGAAACTTTTCTCCACCTCCAACCAGGAGTAGAAGCTCTAGTGCTAAAAAAAACCTGGGTTAAGCCAGCGTACCTCTCTGCATTGCCCTGTGTTTGTTTGGCATGAAATTTCTATGCAAGTTTACTAAGCACAATGCACAGTTTTACACACATTTTTTGTATGTTAAAGTCCATGCTACATCAGGAGTAGCATTTAGCACACAAAAAATGCACACGACTGCAGGTAAAACTGCACACTCTGCTGAATGCACCTTATCACCTCAAGCCCAAAGGCTGTAATATGTTTGGTAGAAAAAAAAGACATGTAGACAATTTCTGCGAACAGCCACTAGATGGCAGAGTATATAGTAAAAGGGCACTGTGCATTGCACCTAATGGGAAGGTTTATCGAGATCTAATGAAGTGGCTCCTTTAAGAGGGTTTACAAGGGGATCTTCTAGGAGGAAAGATATATAATGACTGGTTCAAAGTTTGGCAAGGGGTAGATTGGAGGGAGCCACCAGAAGGCTGGTAAGCCCGGGGACCCTTCCTCATATACAGGGGCTTTATTCCCCAAAAGGAAACGCTGACGTGGTATTTCGTCCCATAGGGAGTCAACCCAAGAAACCTGGCCTGGGTCTAAGAGGAGACGTAGAAAAAGTATGAGGCCCCACGGTCTGTGGAGGACTATAGAGGGGGACGAAGTTGGGAGAGGATGGGCTAAGGGTACAGGGGAAATCCTCGATTACTATCTGAAGGATACAGACACTGGGCCTAAGGAGAGGTAGCACCCTGTAGTCCAGGAGTGAGTACTACTGTAACTAAAGCTGATGTGGGTATTGAGAGGAAGGAAGCTGATGTAGCCTAGTTGATGATGGATTGTGATACTGTCAGTCCAGACTGAGAATAAATTAAGGAATGTGAGTAACATGTTTCTTAAGGAGCAGGAGTGAGTGGTATTGGAGTGCATTGTTGAGACATGGATGAAATTTTCTGATTTATGTAATAGTTTCATGTGACTATTGATATCACTGAAGCTGCATTTTGGCTGTGAAAGTCTGTGAATCCTGATTAAGTCGTGATTTTTACTATCCCTTACCAATTTTGTAAGTATTGATTGCTGATATCCCCAGAAATAAAGGGCCTGATTTTAAAAAGTATTTACATGCTTAAAATGGGTTTTACATGTGTAAATGCAGTTTATCCGTGTAAGTGGGCTTTTGAAAATTGCTACAATATATGCCATTGAATTGTACATAGGATTTACCTGCATACATTTACACGTGTAGCTCCTTTTACAATTACCCTTAAAATGTTTAACTATTGGAGCATACATTGGAGTGGATCTTGTTTTGTATATAGGTAGCACATCAGCACAAACAATTGGGATAGTAAGGAACAAGATATACAGAGATTCCAGTGGTGGTTTCCCTGTTCCAGCTCGCCTCTGGGCCCAGGTCCACTGCACCATCTGCTTGACTCATTGCCACATTCTTGAACCTTAACTTGAGAGGCTGGCACTCAACTCACACCGCTGCCACGCTCTTTCACATTTTATGTGCCCTGTCCAGGAGGGGACTATAAGTCCACCCCCTTTGTACTCGCCTACAAGGTGCTCAGTTTATTTATGAGCCTCCTATGTGAGACAATATTGAAAGGTTGCTGAGATCCAGGTAAACCACAGCCTTTAATCCATTTGTAGAAATCGGTCAGATTTGTTTGGCACGAAAATAGTATAATCCGAATATTTCGCCTACGAACCATATTTTGTAATACTTCAACTTTACTTTGGAGAAAAAGATGACCTTTTGAAATAGACTCAAGAGAGTCTTGCCAAACCCTCTCTCACTAATTCCTGCTGAATATTTATCATACTATTACCATTCACAACTGTGTCATATTTATTCATTTGATTACCTATGTACCGTTTCATAGTCTTATTTTTTTCACTTGCTATTCTAATGTATCAATAGGCTGAAATGTAAATATTGTGCTGTTCAATTTCTCCCCTTCCATCCCAAGTTTATTTTCCTTGTTTTTTGTAACTTTCCCTCTCCCTTTTTCTGATTCACTGTATTTAAAGTTCAAGGTTCTTATTGAAAATATTGTTTTTTTACGTTACGTTATGCTTTACACTCCTTGTTATTTGTAAACCGGGTTGATGTGATGCCTATCATGAAACTCGGTATAACAAAAACAATAAATAAATAAATAAATAAATTTTGGAATTCCAAACTTCCACTTCTTGAGAACTCTGTAATGCAGAAAGCAAATCTTGTTGTTGAATCATAAACTGCCTAAATTGTGAGGAAAGTTTCATGATAGCTTCACATATTAATTCCAAGGTAATAATAGGGGGGGGTCCTTAATAATTCAGGACGCAGTACCTCAATTGGCTGAGCCCCTTCCAGAGGTTGAATTGACCCAGTGGATGCCAAAACAGAAACCTGACTTCCACCCAGAGGAAGATCTTCCACTACACTCTGCTCCATGGAGCCAGACATCCAGGAGCCTCAGCTGTGAGGGAACATGGCGCTGCTTCGGAGTCAAATATGCATCAGGATCTGGAGCAGATGAAAACGATCCTTTGTCAAACATTCTATCCTACAACCTCTTCTCGGGGCTCATTGGATGATCCTGAAGCCAAAGAAGATGTTTGTCTATGTGGCCTGTCGGCAATGGCACCGTGGAAACCTCTGGATAAGTACAACCCTTGCCTTTTCTTTTACCCATCGAAGAAAAAACCATGAGGAAATACAAAAACAGAAGCAGATTTATTGTAACAGGAAGGGTGCTTTTGGAAGAAGCAACTCATTGAGCGGCCATCTTGGTTTTCCCCTCCTCATTAGCTATCTTTTCTTCCGTTCACATTGTTGCCATCCTGACTTCGCTTCCTGCCTCTTTCAGCACCTGGAAATTGGCAGCCCTTCCAGAACAAAAATTCTTGGCATTATTTCTTTTGTTTGTTCATTGGCAGAAAAGAAAGAGAAATTAAAAATAGACAGTGCATGTTGTAAACTATAGCCTATCGCTCCTTGTGACTGAAAACATTACCATTGCTTGGTCCACAAATTTCATCTCATCAAAAGGAGGGAGATGAGCCCAAGATGCTTGGCCCCTCTATCCACCTCCCTCAACTTTAGCAGTGTGCTGGGACTTTATTCATTTATAGGCATTTGATATTCTGACTCTTTCCAAGGATGGCCTCAAGGCGGATTTCAACAAGTTTAAATCAAAACAAGACAGTCTGAATGAACTCTTACAGTTAAAATCAAATTTATAGTTAGAATAGTATTAAGAGTCCAGTGGTGTATAATTTACAGTCCTTTTTCAAAGTTCAGGTGGAGACTGAAGGTTTCTGGCATGCCTTTGCTTTTCTTCCTGGTTAACTTGGCTAGCTGGCTGGACTTTCAGTATGGACTTCTTAAGAATTTGACTAGTATGTGAGGGAATACTATGGTCTCCCAAATGATGATTGATTTGATTCTGACTTCAGTCTCCACCATTGTTTCAGTTCTTCTGACATTTACACATATTTATTTTTCTTTTCTGTATTCATTAAGTGGATATTGCTGCTTAATAATACAGCAGTATCATTCAGCTTCACTGTTGTTTCACATTTTTAATGATCAAATAGCAAAATATGTGGTCTGTTGGCCAGATTTTTCTGGTCTCTTGTTATGATCTGTCCCAAGGCATCCTATAACCGTTGTTTTCCAACTCTTTTTGTCTCCGTATCTAGAATAGCTGTTCAGCTGGTGAATTTACTGATCGGCTGTACTCTGTATTTCCAAGATTCAGTGGTGTAAAGCAACCAACTTTATAGAGATGGCACTCTGACTTGCTGTAAAAATAATCCCTCAGTTTTACGATCTGGGAACAATGCAAATTGTCATTGTTAATTAAGCCTCTTCCTTCCTCTTCATTTTATGTATTCATTTAAAAAATATTTATAGACCATGCTATCTAAAATTCTAGGTGGCGTACAATAAAACACATTATACATGCTAGTAAACATAAAACACGAAACACAATAAACAGTGAACAATTAAACAAATTCAACAGATTCAACAAAGGGCTGTTATGTCTAAACCAGCCCTACAAGCTCAACTGCCCGAGGACTAACAAGACTGAAAAATAATATCACCACTCTCAGTACACTGCCATGGAAGACTGATCCTTTCAAGTGCGCTTTTGAGTGATGCATACGATGCTTTGTCATTAATACTTCAGTGCTCTGAGTGATGGCCTCTAGGCGTGTTTTAGAACATTTGATAATACCAAACTGAATGGCTGAAGCTACAAATGCATATATTTCTTTACGTTCAGCTTACGCCATTTCAGTAGTAACTCAAGGCGAGTTGCATGCAGGTACTGTAAGTATTTCTCTGCCCCCAGAGGGCTTACAATTTAAAGGACTCATTCACTAAGCCGTGGTATTGTTGCCCGGCAAATGACCCTTTTGCTTTGACTCTCGTGGTATGGCCTCATTAGTTGCATTTTGCTCATTCATTTAAAATGAATGCACATCCCTGGTTGGCATAGAGTTTTAAAATGTCCATGCAGAGCAAGTTGCTGATAATATTGTGTCAGTCTCATGCCTAATCTTAAATCCATAACTGGTGTTATGTAATATTCTGCCTGGGTGGTTTGAATCCCAAACAGAGCTGGCTAAGCATATCTTCCTGAAAGATTTTCTGATTCTTGGCCTTTGATTTTATCACTTTTTCACCATTTGAAATAAAATGTGGTATTCCATTTGCTAACTGCACATTGCAGCCTGCAGAAAGCCAATAATTGCATAGTTAAGTCTGCTTTTTCAATCTGCAAGATCTCCAACAGTTAGGATTGTGGGACAGAGGTAAGAGAAGTAATGGTGGTGGGGCCGCTTGGCAATAGTGATCATAACATGATCAAATTTGAACTAATGGCTGGAAGGGGGACAATAAGTAAATCCATGGCTTTAGCACTAAACTCTCAAAAGGAAAATTTTGATAAAATGAGAAAAATAGTTAGAAAAAAAAAAAGAAAGGAACAGCTACAAAGGTTAAGAGTCTACAACAGGTGTGGATATTGTTTAAAAAAAATTACCATCTTAAAAGTGCAGTCCAGATGTATTCCACGCATTAAGGAAGGTGGAAGGAAGGCCAAACGATTGCTCGTATGCTTAAAAGGTGAGGTGAAAGAGGCTATATTAGCTAAAAGATCTTTCTTCAAAAATTGGAAGAAGGATCTGTTTGAAGAAAATAAGAAAAAGTATAAGCATTAGCAAGTTAAATGTAAGACATTGATAAGACAGACTAAGAGGGGAAGCAATAAGGGCCATAGGACAAAACTACTACTTAGGCAGAAGAAGCATCTTAGCTTGGAAATTTTCTTTCTCCCAAAGTATGGGCAAAAACATTTAAGAAATAAAAGGCTTAGAAGCATGAGTGTTCAAAAAAAAATAATTATTTTTTTTTTAAAGGTATCTTATCACTTTAAGGGTCAGATTTCATTCTGGCCATAAAAAAAAAGCAAAAAAAACCTTACAATTTTGATTAATGCATCTAATGCCCATCGATTGAATTTCCTGTAAGTTCAGTGATGGAATAAATATTCTTCAGAAGAATTGACACAAGCAGAAACTCCTGCAGGAATCGCTAAATTTAAGAACCAGGCAAAAGTCCCTCAATACTTTCTGTGGAAGGATTTGCATGTGCCAGTTTCCTGTCAAATTTAGTTTCTCTTCCTGATCCTGCAGAAAATTAAAACCATGAGCAAAAGGTGTGCTATTTCAAAAGCATACAGAACTTGCAAGTTTTTTTCCATTTTTTATTTTTTTACCTGGAATTTAAACTTGAATCTAAGTCGGAAAAATGTGAGAATACCATTAACTTGGATATATAGAATTATTATTATTATTATTTTTTTTTTTTTGGGGGGGCCTGGCAGTTTCTTTCTACATCTTCATGTTTCCATCTCAGTTGGAATGGACCTCTCCCGGAGCTTTGGTGCTATGAGTCTTGCCAAAGCAGGGCCTTCCAACTTTGAACCGTTTCTGCGGTAGATGATACAGTCCTCAGACCCAGATTCCGCAAACAAACCTGATGTGCATTTGTTTCAATAGCAGGCCCTAAACTCCGAAACACGATGCCTGAGTCTTTACGCCCTCTAACAGAATTTAAAACTTTTTTTTAAAAAGGGGCTTAAAACCTGGCTCTGACCATTGGCATTTATGAGCTGATTAAGCATCGGAGCAGCAGTGAATCTGTCTGTGAACTGTTATGTGAACCTGTAATGTTGACTTTATGTGTATACTGTGTATGTTTTTATTTTGTAAACCATTTTCCTCTATGTTTTGGAAAGCCTCTATATAAAAACCTGTAAATAAAAAATAAATTAAAGTGTAAAAAGGGATAAATGAGCCAGTTTTCATTTAGTTTCAAATGAATCAAAAAAAAATTTTTTTAATGAAAAAGTTTGTGATTTTTTTTTGTTTATATCAAATAGCGCACACACTGTTCACAAATAGGAGGTCATTTTCAAAGGAGTTACATGTGTAAATGTAGCAGTTTTGAAAAGCCATTTACACGTAGGGATGGTAACTTTTAAACAGGCGTGCGGGCGCACATTTGCCGGCTCGTGTCCAGAGACGCGTCCATTTTATAACATGCACATGTATATGCATGCGAATTTGCATATATGCGCATATATGCACTCATGTTATAAAATAGCCTGGATGTGCATACATGTGCACACAATTTTAAATGGATGCATGCATGTGCTCACAAAGGCCACCTATACTGCTTAATTGGGGGAATTTTATAAGGGCCCCTTGTCTACACCATTCACCATTTTCCAAGTTCATTCCCAGTTCACCCAGTTAAGGGATAGGACTTCCAAACCCCCCCCCCCCCAACCTAATAGCCACCCTTCCCCTCTGTTTGCCCCGACCTTTAAAATCCCACTGACTAGCCTAGATTTTTTTGTTTTATTACTTGCACACTATCTATAGCAATAGTAAAGTTACATGACAGTGGACCCCAGCATGCGCCCTTGCACATAAGTATTTACGCATGCATCTCTTGGCCTTCCTCCGACGTGCCCAAGCCCCACCCAGACCACGCCCATGCCACGCCCCTTTTTTAGAATCTTTTCACTTGTTCATGCAGTGGAGATACGCATGTCCATATGTGGCTTATAAAATCTACTCGGCGGGCGCCAGTCCAACTTATTCACGTATCTCCTGGTTTTGGTGCACTCAGGGCTTTTAAAATTCGCCTTGCAAAGTGCATTTACACCTGTAAAACCTATTGACACTACAGTGGCATTTATTGTAGCAATTTTAAAAAGCTCACTTATACAGGTAAGTGCATTTGCACATGCAAATTCCAGTTTTAAGCGTGGAAATCCTTTTGAAAATTACCCCCATGGTGCTCACTATTCGCAAATAGTTATTTGCGGCGTGCGCTATTTCCTGAAAATGAAAAACGTGAAAAAGTAAAAAAAAAAAATAAAAACCAAAAACCTCAGAAATGAAAATGAACAAAAAATCCCCAAAAAGTGAAAAAATAAAATGAAAAAAAATTAGTGTGTCCATCCCTAGTCTCTCAGTAATCTTTTGACCTTCTTTGCATCCTCTGCTGTGCTGCATGAGTGAGCTTTGTGACAGTCCTTCTTTGATGTCTTGTTTATACAGCTAATCTTACCACACATATATATACCCGTACAAATAAATCAATCCTATTGTATGCAGCCTTTTGATAGGTTTAGAGCTACTCTTTGTCTTAAGCACCTTAAGATCAATTAGAACTTTGTACATGGTGTATATAGAACTGCAAGTCCAGCAGTAAAGGGACCAGGCAGTTTTTAACAAGGAAGTCTAGACCTTAAGTTAGGGCCTTGATTACACACAAATACATGGTTCTTTTCATCTTCCGCACACACGTTTGTTGTGGAAAAAAAATCAATTAAGATATAAGCGTGAGTCGGTCCAATGGCTCAGTGGCAGGCTTGCTTGCAATTTGGACACTTTCGTGTACTGCGATGATTCATTGGTTGTTTTATCGCGGTGCATGATGTTTTCGCGATTTGCGAATCCATTTCCGCAAATGGCGAAAACATCGCGTGACGCGATGTTTCCCCGCTGCACGAAAAATGCCCTTATTTGCATGGGACACGCCCCCTCATGCGTTACCACTGCGATATTGGAAAATGAGGCCCTAAATTTGTACCTGAGGCAATGGAGGGTAAAGTGACTTGCCCAAGGTCACAAGGAGCGACATTTACTGCCTTTTATTATATTTATAAAAATAACCTGGAAATGGGAACAGCAAGTGAGGTGATCAAATTTGCCGATGACACAAAATTATTCAAAGTTGTCAAATCTCAAGACAATTGTGAGAAATTACAAGAAAACTTTGCAAAACTGGAAGACTGGGCATGCAAATGAAATGTAATGTGGACAAGTGCAAAGGGATGCACTTAGGAAAGAGTATCCCAAATTATAGCTACACTTTAGGAGTCACCACTCAGGAATAGGATCTAGGCGTCATCATTGATAATACGTTGAAATCTTCTGCTCAGTGTGCAGCAGCAGCAGCCAAGAAAGCAAAGAGATTGCTAGGGAGTATTAGGAAAGGAATGGAGAATAAGACAGAGAATATCATAATGTCTCTGTATCGCTCTGTGGTGCGACTTCATCTTGAGTATTTTGTGCAGTTCTGGTCACCTCATCTCAAGAAAGATAAAGCAGAATTAGAAAAGGTACAGAGAAGGGTGACCAAAATGATAAAGGGGGTGGAACAATTCCCCTATGAGGAAAGGCAAAAGAGGTTAGGACTCTTCAGCTTGGAGAAAAGACGGCTGAGCGGGGATATGATAGAGGTCTATAAAATCATGAGTGGAATGGAATGAGTAAACATTAATCAGTTGTTTATTCTTTCAAAAACTACAAGGACTAAGAGACACACAATGAAGTTCCTAGGTAATACTTTTAAACTAATAAGAGAAAACAGTTTTTCAGTCACCACATAATTAAGCTCTGGAATTTGTTGCCAGAGGATGTGGTGTGAGCTATTAATGTAGCTGTGTTTAAAAAAGGTTTGGACAAGTTCCTGTGGAAAAATACCTAAACCATTACTAAAGTGGAGTTGCAGAAATCCACTGTTTATTCTTGAGTTAAGCAGTATGGATTCTGTCTACCCCCTGCTATTGTTTGTAAGGTTTTGGGTGGACCCTTGCCCACGGGGATGGGGGGGGGGGGGGGGAGTCCCGTGAGGGGTCACAGGTCAGGCTTAGCTTTGGGACACACAACACAGAGTTATATCTTTTATTAGACAGAGTTGAGAAGCCACCAGAGGTGGCAGTAGTGAGTAGAGATGATGCCCGGCTGGGCTAGGGATCCTCAGGATACTGGAACAGTGATTCCCTCTACGGCTGTGCTGTGGTGGAGAAAACTGAGATCATGAGTACAGTGGAGCATACACAGAGTTCTGGAATAGAGCCTCGTTGGTAAAGTTACTCACACAGCGGTTTCTCCCGGAAGGTGACACAGAAGCTGGAATAGAGGCAGGCCCTCGAGGAGCACGTACCGGTTCCAGGGAACAGCTTTGAGGAGATAAAGTTGGTAACTCACTGATGATGTAGGCAGCGGTTTCTTCCAAGCAGAAGCGATAAGTTCAGGCAGCGAGTCAGGGAACATGGGCCCTCGAGGAGCGAGTACCGGTTCCTGATAACGACCTGAAAGAGGAGAGAGAGGCCTCCGAGGAGCGGGTACCCCATTAGGATAAAGTCCAAAAGTTGGAGAGGCAGAGTAGCTATGTACAGAGAGCGAATCCCATCCGTAAGGAGATCCCGATTCCTTGCTAACTCGATTAGCTAGCAAAAAGTGTAGGCTTTTGTATCCGGGATGCGTGATGTCATCACAGGGGGATGCCCATGAGGTTCGCGCCAAAGAGAGAATAAGAAGCAGGGCTGCGCGGCGCGCGCGCCCTATGGTACCTGGACAACATGGTGGGATGCAGCGCCCAAGCCGGACTGGGGACGCCGGAGAGGACGGCAGCAGACGCCGCGGCAGCCAGACATCCATCAACCGCGGGAGGAGTCGCAAAAAAGGTAAGGTGGGCGGAGTGGAGATGTCGGGCTGCGACAGTCGTAACACCCCCTTGGGATCCTGCCACCGACTTGTGACCTGGCTTGGCCACTGTTGGAAACAGGGTACTCGACTTGATGGACCTTTGGTCTGACCCAGTATGGCAAGTCTTATGTTCTTATGTAATCTACCTCTGAAGAAAATTAATCGGACATGGAATAGAATCAATTTTAACTCATATTCTGAGGAACTGTAAAGCATCATTGAGTGGAATCTATAGCAAATGGGTTTGCCACATGTATGCTATCTCTCTCTTTCACCCACACATACCCTCACACACACACACGTTCTTATTCTGAAATTGTGTGCAGTGACAAACAATAGGGATGCACATTTGTTGTTGAAGTTTTAACAAAAGTTCCCACTTTGTTTCAATTCATTTTTAAAATGAAACAAAAGAATGAACAGGGAAACAATATGGAAGTGTTGTTTTTGTTTTTTAAATGTGGCTGTTACTCTTGATGTTATTTTTCATTTTATTTGTTAAATTTCATTTGTTTTATCTTTTGTTTTAAGTAAATTTAAAAAAACCCTAAAATAATAAAACAAAAAGCCACTAAAAAAAAAAATGTCTATGTACACCCCTAACGCACAGCATGCCCTCTTCCCCCCTGTGCTGAGCATGGGACATGTCCAGAGTTCTGAGTTCATGGAAATCTGTCTTTGGGGGTCTCCCTTGCATTGCTTCCTGCTATCGATTTCTTCCCAGCCGTACAATATTTCCAGATGCTCCGAGCAGAGGAGAGGGACTGGAAGATCAGTATGAATCGACATTGCATTAGCCAGCTCTGCTCCCTGAGCCAGCCGACCAGCAGACTCCTTGTCACCGATCTGATTGGTAGACTAAACAGCTGGTACCCAGTCTGATCTTGCTCTCGCCCTCTCTCTCTCCCCCCCCCCCCCCCCCTGAGTCAAGTGGTTTAAGAGTAGCTAGTAATGTTATCGATGAGAAATCTATTTAGCTGAGTTCATGCATTTTTCCCCCATCAAACAAAATGTTTGGAACTGTATGGTTAGCATCAAAACCCAGCAGCAAAGTCATAACTGACAGCTCTCGGGCATTCATCAAGCACACGGCAATTGGAAATGCGCCTTGTGAAATGACTCTTACAGATGCGGCGTGTTCCTGTTTTTCTGTCCAAACATCGGGGAAAAACAGACGTGAACGAAAAACAGCCCCGGCAACAACAGCGGGTCAAGCTGCCGTGGAGAACCCGCCAAGACAGACTCCTGGCACTGCAGGGCCCCGAGGACGTGCTGACATCACGGCCGAGACCACTCCATGCCCACAGAATGTGATTACAATGTTAACTTATTTGAAAGCAAAAGTATCTACTTTTTGGCCCTTGAGCATATTAAATGCCGTTGCGTATACCAGAGCGGATAATTACAATTTTAAAGCAAAGTGAAGCAGTGTGATTGGTCCAAAAGGCTGCGCAATAGAATTCCCTGATCTTATCGCTGCTCCGTGCTCTGCATGTCTGTCATTCCATCATTACAAATGGTCTCTGACGCCATCCCCACACTGTGAATACAAAACAAATTTACAGCACTTATCTCCTTGATTCCATTTTTAGAATGCCACCGGTCTGGGCCTGCCTGCAGTGGGAGGTTTCTCTGGTTTTTAACCCCAGCTCTGAAAATGGTTGCATGCTCTTCTCCCACTTTTCCTGCCTTTTTTTTTGCTAGTGCTGTAGAGACTATTTTTTTTTTGCCTGCTGCTATTTGCAAGCTACAAATTAAACGCAAAATGGGAGGGCGATTTTTAAACTGCACGCTTGGCTTTCTTTGAAGCAGGTGCAAAGTAAGCCTGGGGATTTCAAAATGAAATCCTTTTGCATATTTCCCCCTCTCCTGATTAACTCTGCTCCTTTTCTGGCCAGGTAAGAGTAAACAGTGAACTGTGAACAGTAGGAGTGCACGCAGAAATTTTTTTTTTTATTTCTTTTTTTTTTCTTTTTTTGATCCTTTTGTTTTGTTTATTTGAAACAACAAAAACAAGATTTAAAAAAATTTTTAAAACATAAATGAAATTAATGTTCGGTCTGGACATGCTGTAATGGAAGTTATGCTGGCCTTGAGTAAATAAATAGTTTCAGATGTGTGGGATCAGAGAGAAAATAAAAAGCATGCAAGTTTGGCATGAATAGTATTAATGGAATTCTCATGCTCTCCAATACTTTATTTTCACACCATAATATTTTCTAATTCTGCTAATTATCTCTTCAATATCTGCTTTAATGACAAGTGCTATTTGCCATCCAGTTCTGTGTTTTCACAAGCCCATGATCTCCGCCATGTGCCTTGCCTATCCTAGCCCCCCATGGATGATTTAGGCTTGGGTTTCTTGAGCCATAGGGTTGCCATCAGCTGGGGGTTTCCAACTTGTCTTCTTGGCCTCTAAATTTGCAGTATCT
Source organism: Rhinatrema bivittatum (assembly GCF_901001135.1). NCBI lineage: Eukaryota > Metazoa > Chordata > Amphibia > Gymnophiona > Rhinatrematidae > Rhinatrema > Rhinatrema bivittatum. Next base: position 39,218,046 of record NC_042632.1, on the reverse strand, counting down.
AACTTTGCAGTGCAGTTGCCGTGTTAGTCCACTGGAATGTTTGACTTGCCAGTCTATGAGGTGATCTCCGTCGCCCGCTTTCACTCGGTGGTCTTTGTTCATATTGCGGTACTGCTAGTCATGTTATCCCGTTTGTCCCTCTACAGCATCCTGCAGTAGACCAGTATAGCTTGCTAAAGTACGTTAAAGGGAAGGACTCTGGTTTCTTGTCACTTTTCTTCCCCCAGAATATGACTCGGGGGGGGGGACGCTAGGAAGCAGCTGGATGCTTTCAGTTGGAATGGGCTTACTTATCTCTGGCCCTGTCAGGGAAAACTGTCAATCACAAATCAGGGATAATCAACACACATCATGCTGGGAGGGTTTGTTTGCTCTCTGAAGAAGGGAGTGATAGGGTGCGGGTGAAAGGAAAGCACAATCTGTCTGGTCATTTCATGCCTTCAGGTTTAACACTCAAGAAGACTACTGTACTTATCATAAAGGGAGGTGTTACCAAGTGTATGTAGATTGTAGAGTTGGGTCTTAAAAACGGGTGGATAGGTGGGTGGAAAGGAATACCAGTGTGCAGAGATTAGGAGTCATGCAGCCACACTGCCATGGCTTCTGTTCCTGTCAGACTGTATGTGCTAAGCAGGGCCACATACTTGATCAGTTCTTGGCAATAAAACTTGCTGGAAACAGTACTGGTGGCTCGGTCAGGCGATGTTTTGCCCTAAACAAAGCGTTACGGAGCAGTGTGTTGCTAGTTCAGTTTTACAGATGCAGTGTTATCCTAAATTCCATCTGTCCTGCAAATGAAAAACATTCAAAGAGAGCTTGCTTAAAGCATGAGTCGCGTGCCTTGCTTCCTGTGGGCCTTCTTCAAGCTGATTTTCAAAGAGAAACTATCCACACAGTTCTCCTTTAAAAATGAGCTTTGGTAAAGTCTGGGGGGGGGGGGTGGGGCATGTGCACACAGGGATTTTCAACTGAAAAGTCCCTAAATTCGGTTGCCTATATTTTGGTGCATAAAATGTAGGCATTTAAGCGGAGCACCCAAGCATGAAAAGTGACTCCAAAGTGTGCAGCGGGAGAAAGATGAGTAACCTACCCTTGCTGATTTGCAAGTGGACTGGCCTAATATAGCCTTCTCAATGGACAGATTCTTCCTCGGCTAAATGGTTTCCCCTCTACAATTTATGTCTTTGCAGCAGGGATTCTTTAAGAGCAGAAAAAGAAACATAGAGCAGCTCTTGTCCTTATCCTTTTGTTCTTCTGAACTTCCAGAATGGGTTCCCCCCTCCCCCCCCCCCCCCAACACACACACCTCTCTCCCAGGTTCTCCAGTCTTCTCTTGGAGACCTGTCACCGCCCAACACTCAATGAAAATCGGACTCCCAAGACAACGTGCCAGTCCTACTGATTCTCATCTCGTTCTGCAGTCTCTCCAACCTCACAATGGGGAAACCAGCAGAGATCAAGTAGATCAAAGGGGGTTACCTCCAAACCCTGCGGTAACAGGATTTCTGGCGATATCAGAGACGGGAGTGGAGTGGGAGTGTGGTATCCGGACTGCACTGTAATGCAAGTGTTGGGTGAAAGCAGATATCGGGAAGCTGAGCTCAGACCACTGCAGTAACCAGCTTTCTTTTAATTTGTTTACTGAATTAGTTTTTCTTTTCCCAGGCATTTGCCTGACTGTAGGGTTGGCCAAGTGACTTCATTCCATGAAGGGTGGGCTGCACTAGCCCTGCTCTTGCACCATTACAGGAATGGTTTTTTTGTAGTCCTGCTTTTATTAGGGAAAAATAACTAATGGGGAAAAGCCAAGAATGACTTAGACTTGCTCCTCATTAACTAAAGTCGTCTGGCAACTTTGCTTTGCTATTTCCCAGGATAGGTTAAATGTTTTTCTGGCATAGACACAAAGGGTCTAATTTATCAAGGGTTTCCCAATAAACCTAGAATGATAATACTTGTTAAATTAGACCAAAATGTTGTGGCTTTCATAGGGCTTCCAGTAGAGCTCAACCAAATCTAATTACGACCTGTAATTTTAGTAGTCATTTTAATTCCATACACTGAATCGGGTGCTTTTTTTTTTTGTTAGAGGGAGACTGATGGTGGTAACTATCCTCAAGATTAGTGAAGCACAGGTTCTCATCCTTGTGTCCCCTTCTGAAGGGGGGTCTGGTGCCCCTGGCATGGGCGCTGAGATGGTGGTCATTTGGATCTTACATTGCCAGCATCCCCTTTTAGTCTGGACTGCAGACACAAAGCCCAAGTGCACTTTTCTTCTTCAGTGTCCCCCTAACCACTGACTTAAGTGACCTCTGGGGCAATATCCCATAATCGTTTATGGTCTAACACAGTTACTTTGATGGTCTGTGGTTAGACATTAATTTTTAAAAAAAAATGTCTCCTGCATGCAGCTTGCAAGAGGGATATTCTAACAGCAAATGTTTGGTCACTTTTTTGATGTAAATATTATAATAACACAATGCAGCACAATGACTCTGATCCAGGAAAGCATAAATTCTTCGCAGCTGGTCAATGACTCCTTGTCCCTTGTATTCAGGGATTAACTGAAACCATGTCACATCGAGTTAAGGTTCTGCCCTTATCCATTAACGGTGGACTCGCCTGATAACCCCCAGTTATTGCAATAAGCAGCCATATGGCATCTCTCCTTCCCTCTGCCGATGGAGAAAGCTCCCTAGCTACTTCATGTGTGCGAGATATTACACTCTGCAACAGCTAGATGGGTTTCTGAATAAATCAGCATGCCTCTCAGATTTATACCAAGGCTCAGAGGTTAGGTAACTACAGTAAACAGAATAAACAAAGCCCCTGATAGAATTTATGGACTGACAGGAAGACCTTTAACCACGGAAGACAAGCAGTTTATTGCCTTTTTTGGCAATTAGTTGTTAGACACCAAAAAATTATACCAAAGCAAAGGTAAAGCTTTTTCCATTGTATTCTTTAAGGAATAAACCCTACTCAAATATTAACATCATAAGTCTATACATCTGTTGAGGGGTTCTGGTAATATGTATATACAATTTAGGTGATGTACAAGCATATTAATAAAACATTCAGCATATAATAGCACAAAAACAAAACAACCACATAATAACCAACCAAACAACAATAAATACATAGAAACAAATAAACAAAAACAATAACCTGCAGGCTTATTTGCTATCAAGCAAATTTACAGCTCCAGAAAAGTCTGTTTTTCTTATAACAAAGGTATAGGCTTCTCATAAATGAAAATGATCAGAAACTTGGTTAAAAACCTAAATTAAATTTGAAGTTTCAGAAAGTTTTCTAAAAGCCAAATTATCTCTGCACAAACATATCAAACGGCGGAGACTTCCAGAGTTAGTGGCCAAACCAAAAGAAAGCCTGCTTGTAAGTTTCCACATTAGTGGATAGTTGAAGGCAGCAGAATAAGCAAGAGAGCTTCCTGAGAAGAATGTGAAACCCATGATGGCTGATACCAGGCTAAGCCTATCGTTAAGCTATTTGGGACCCAATTCATAAAGAGCTTTAAAAATAAAAAATTAAAGAACCTTGAACTGGATGTGCGCATTCACAGCGAGCCAATGTGTTTTATACAAGGGGGCGGTTTATACAATGTGGTAATGTGAGCATCCGTGTTCCGAACCCTACTGTAATTCACATATGGAAAGGCGTGGACTGAATCCAAATAAATACATTGATATGTACCAAAGTCTGGTACCCTTGCCAATACTCTTCCAGGTACCCGTCCTCTTTCATCCTTATAATATATTAGTGTAAGGCCTTGTCAGAAATGATGGGCGGGGGTCAAGACGGGCGTAGACCCCATTCCTCTCCCCTCCCCACATTACTGACGATGTCCCTTTTCTCAGCTGTGGATACAAAGTGCATGGGCTTTTCGCAGCGCTGTTGCACTAACTCATTCTTTTACCTGCACAGAGGTAGGACAATGTTTTGAAACATCTTTTAAGTGGATACACATGTGCCCGCCTGCAGGAACTTGCCATCTTTACGTGTCCTACGAGAAATGCATCTTAATCATATTTGCTGTTTAATTAAGGTTGTTAAGGGACCGTTATTGCTGGGACACTGAGAGTGGACCCTAGGGAAATCAATTATTAAACCTACCGAAAATGCAGCAGAGATTATATTTTTTTGGAGCATGACACACAGAGTGACCAGGACACAAAGAGAAAATCCTCTCCATATAATTACCTAGTGTTTGTGTGCTGGTCACTGTCGGAATTGCTCAGACTTCCCAGGGCTTTGCAAGGCATCTGGTGATTGAGTTGGTGTCCTTAGGCTTCCCACCAAAACTGTCATGTGGGAATGGGAATTAAGAGAGATATTGAAGGGAAATAATTTTGGCATTTTGCATGTTCCCCGTGGGTCTGGACTTGGGATAGCACGTGTAACTTGGCCTACTGTCAAAAGCGCACATGCCTTATGGATCCATGTGTGTGTTCTTCATGTCAGGCACTGATAAAGAATTTTATAGAGGGTGCACGGACATTGAAGGTCTGAGACTGTGGGGTACATGATGTTTTCCCCTGTCATTTTTGACAGGCACATACACTAGTTATATATGCGCACACTAGTAGCAAAAGCCCATCCAAGGGCAGGGATATACTATGACGTGTAGGAAGTGCATGCTGAGCTTGAGTGTATTATGTGGTAGTAGAGACTGGACAACAATTCAGAGAGAGAGAGAGAGAGGGGCAGAGCTGGAGAGTACAATGAGAAAAAGGGGTGGAGCTCAATTTCCATATGTAGAGGTAGAGACTGGATTCAACAATTCAGAGAGAGGGGGCGGAGCTGGAAAGTACAGGGAGAAAGAAGGGAGGGCGCAATTTCTATACAGAGAGAGAGAGAAGGGGGGTAGAGCTGGAGAGTTTAAGGAAGGAAGGGTGGAGCTTAATTTGCATACTGGTGATCCAGGTATGAAGCAACTTTCCTCTTTATATAATTATATATATAAAGATTTGTGGGATTATTGAGGTTTCTAATCACCTTTTTTTTAATGATATGTTGAAATTTAGTTTAGTTAAATTTATTCTGGTATGGTATGGTTAAATTTGGTATGGTATGGTATGGTTTGGTATATTCTGGTATGGTATGGTTAAATTTATTCTGTTCAAACAATTTATTCTGTTCAAACAATTTATTCTGGTATGGTATGGTTACATTTATTCTGTTCAAACAAGCTTATCCAGAATAGATCACCCTCCATCGTATCTTCCATACACCACCTCATGGTTACCACACTTTCCTTATATTAAGGAACTAACTAATTACGTTAGATAACTATACTAGTTTTGTTTAATCTACTTGTTAACTTATGCTTGTTCTGTTTGTATTCTTATTTTCCATGCTACCCTTGGTTAACCCTCTCCTAGTTCCATTTCCCTGTTGACATGTACTTTCCAGCCTTTTGTTCGAATGTAAACCGGTATGATGTCCCCACTAATACCGGTATATAAAAAGTTTCTAAATAAATAAAATAAATAAATATTCTCTCATTATATCACTTTTTACCCTGATCAAGGTGGTATGCAGTTAAAACTAAAAATGCATCATTAGTTTTAAAATAATAAAAATAAATAGATCTATCAAGCTATTTTATATCATGCGTGCATATAGGCGCATGTGTTATAAAATGGTAGCGTCCCTGGGCGTGGACCGACGAACGCGTGCATGTGTGCGCCCGTGCGACTCTTTGAAAGTTACCGCCCCATTTAGCCAGCCAACTCTTATGTTCAGAGATAGCCAGATAACCTAGCCGGTTAAAGATTGGCCCAGTCCTAAAGTTAGCCGGCTAAATTCAGTAGTGCGGCCACATTATTGAACATAACCTCCAAAGTTAGCCAGATAAGTTAATCCAGCTAACTTTAATATCCGGACTGTGTCTGAATATGGACATGAGAGTGCTCTCTGATGTGCACATCATTCTCCCAGTCTCAGGGGAAATGAGTGAAAAACTGTTTTGGGACTTTTTTTTTTTTTTTTTTTAAATCTTTCTCGTGATTACGCAAACAGGGAGCGCTTTCAGCGGCGTGGGGGGTTTGGGAGCGCATTCCAGCGTGGAATTGTAGACCGGGCTGAGGGGATTCTTACAATACATACTGAAGTCCATTTCAAAAACAGTTTCCGCGACTAAAGCACGGCGGAAACGGGCTTTTCTAAAGTTGCCCCGCCCGACGTGCAAGTAAAAAGACGCACGTGCAGGCCGGCATGCGTATGTTTTACCCACATACTAGGCAGGAGTTCCCGGGGCTTTCACATCACCTGCATATTTAAAAAATGTGCCAGCACACTTTACCAGGAGTTAAATGTGTGCGGGTATTTTTTTTCATTTTGAAAATCAGTGTAGAGTCTGCAGGTGACAGCTACCCCCACCAGCTTTGCACCTTTTGAACCCACCCCCACCGAGTCCATGCTGGGCTTCAGTCGGGTTTTTCTACTTGCTGAAACCATGAGGTCAAGGAAGGGGGAGGGGGGGGAGAGCAGCATGGAAGATGCCTTTGTGTGTGGTGGGGGCGGCAGTGATTAGGTAGGAGTGTGTGCAGGGTGTATGTGGGTGTGCATGCATGTATAAGGGAGTAGTGTTTAGGAGCTTTTGTTTGTTGGGGGTATTTGTATGGGGGAATATTGGGGAGCTGCAGGGATGTGGAGAGCACAGCAGTATGTGTGTGTGAGTGTGTGTGTGTGTGTGTGGAGGTGTGTGGGTATATGTATGTGGCTGTGTGAGGTGACGGGTGGGTAGTGGGCATGAGGGTGTGGGATTTTTGAATGTGATTTTGTGGAGGGGAGTGTGTGGTAGAGGCGTGTGAGTGGACATGTGTGGATAGTGGGAATGAAGGGTGTTGGGTGTGTTTGCGTGAGGGTTTGTGGAGGGAAGTGAGTAGATGTGGGTGGATGTGTGAGTTGATGTGTGGGTAGTGGGAATGAGGGTGTGGGTGTGTTTGTGGATAAGACTCTGTGTGTGTGTGTGTGTGTTTGTGTGTGTAGGGGGTGCCTTTGTCAGCCGTTTCAGTTTTTTCTCCCTGTCTGCAGCCTCTGTCTACCTCCCGTGGTAAAGTAATGGGGATATTTTGGGAGGGCTCATTCTCTGAAAATACTGCACAGCGGCTACGGCGTGGTTTAACACGTAAAATGGACGCTCAATCTATGAGCGTCCGTTTACTCCTGCTACCGCCATAGACACGCTCAAGATACATGGCCTGGACCGTGTATCTTGTGGGTGTCTATTGGGCGTCCAGAATTTTTTTTTTTGGTTGGGGGGGGGGGCAATTTTTTTTTTTTAAACTAAATCTGCTTTATTTGGTTTTTCCTACTTAGCATCGCTACGATACTATTAGGAGGAATCACAGAAAACAGGATTTTTCTTTTTTTTTCAATGCGCGTGACACACCTTTACGCCAGCCCTGGGCTGGCGTAAAATTTGCCGCGTTGCAATGGGCGCATTGGCCGCATTGGAAATTTTTTGCATCGCGGGGATTAGCCTAATTTTCGGATGCGCTAATCACCGTATTACATCGGGGGTTATGGACGCGCGTCCAGTCACGTGTTAAACCACGCCGTAGCCGCTGTGCAAGGTATTGCATCGGCCCCCAAATGCTATTTTAAGTGCCTGCTGTTTCTGTAACCGCAAACATTTCTACCAGGAGGGAGGTGATGGTGGTGGTTGTGGGAAGGTGAAGAGGGGGTACAACACAAATGTACTGGTCCCCGGGCGCCGGAGACCCTTGCTATGTCACTAAAAACATATGCATATTTGCACGGAATAGTCATTGTTAATAGCCTGGAAACCAGAGCTGTCTGTAGCCCTCGCCAAGAGCTCCAGATCTAGATAATGCGTCTGCGTTAAAGAGACCCGCCTACCCTGTCTTACTAAATCTTATTATCTGTCATGTAATCTTGACATCTCTTAGGGTACAGGAGGTTACCTCATGGGGTTAGGTTGAAAAAGCTGTAAACCAGTTTTGTGAAACTCTTAATGTAGGAGTACTTTTGATATCTCTCTAGCATTATAGTCTTCTGTCACTTTCCTCACGTACAGTATCTTTAATAATAATCTTCATTCTGACTTACAGAAGGACCCCTGCCCTCCCCTGCACTGGTCCCTCCTAAATTTGGGCACTGGTTTTATGTCGCACCAGTATAAGAAATGATAATTTACATTCTCATCGGTTTAGATGCCACGACGTGCACGGGATGCTTGTTTTGGATATTATCGGGTTTCTCTCGGGGACAGTTTGCTTTGTTACACCCCCTTGATAGGAATGAACCTCATTATCGGGCAGTGTGAGAGCCTGCTCTGCTGCCACCGACCATGGCACGGCAAGATTTATGACTTATCAGACCCGCCATGTTAAACATAACAGGTCTATCGCCTCGGTTTGTGGTGAGAATGATTTTTCTCATTCTTGTTGCAGGCATATGGAACTGATAGCTAAATATTTAAAATATTTCAGCAGCAGTTGCGATGCAGGTTGCATAATTCTGGTTCGTTCAACAGCTTTAAGTCTTCGTTACAACGTTTTTTGTTTTTTTTTTTTTAAAATGGCACCAGTTTCCTTCCCAGTGCATGACACCTAGGCAGCCCTGTCTCGCTGTCTTAAGTCTCTGCAGATTGCCTTGCACTCTCTTAAGCTATCAGATATTGAGATAATCAGTACAGGGCCCACACGTCATCGCCCCTGTCCTTACAGCTCTACCTGACAGGAGTCAAATGCTTCCCGCCTCCTCAACCCCGGACTCAGCGCCATCACCCACAGGAGCTGATGCAGAACTGCAGTCTCCTCCCCATTCCTTCCACTCCAGAGTTAGACTGAAGGACACCCCCCCCCAGCCAAAGGTCCAGAATAAGGAGGGGGTTACGTTACCTATTCTGCATTCCTTTATTGCCACAGCACACACATGCACATTAATTAATTCCAGCTAGAGATGTGTGTAGGAGGAGTAGGTAACAAATGAGAAGAGTGAACCATTTAAACTACATTATAACATGAATTTGAGAAATTCCTCCAGACAGACACGTTTATGTAAACCAATACAACCCAAGATAAACTCATTTGCATATCTATGGTGGTTCCCACTAATGGCAAGACTCCTTTGACAGTGCTCGAGGCCCACCCCAGTGTAACTGTGATGCACTTAAATACAGGGCTCAGTCTACCTATATCAGTCCTACCCAGCCAAGTGGATTTTTTTTTTTTTTAAATTGCCAGAAAGGTTGCCCGTCCTTTCAAAGCTGCATAGAAAAAAAAAGACATTCTGGCGGGATGGAGGTGGGGGATGCGGAGGGAGGGGATTGGGTGTTTGGAAACTACTTGGCAGGATCCGTTTTCAAAAGCTTTTTCCTACCTGCAGAAAAAGCCCCGTTGAAAATTACCCACCCCCCCCCCCCCACTGCAATGAAAAGTACCCGCACCATTCACAACATGGATACTTTTACCCATGTCCAAAAACAGGCGCGGAAGGAGGTGAAGAGAGGTTGCGAGGAGGGAGAGTCCGCACGGACCTTCTGCCTCCGAGCAGGTGCCAGTGTGAGTGGGTGCTTTGGACCTGCCGTCCCCCCCATCACTAGTAATACAAAAATCAAGATGCTGCTGTGTGTATGTAAGGGTCAACAATGTATTGTACTCGAAGCGACCTCATATAATGTGCCCAGAAAGCCTCAGGCTCAAAAAGCTCTAAGGAGCGTTAGGCCTTTCTACTCATTGGTCACTGAGAATATTTTAACAAATGCTCCCAATGGAAGCTAAGCAGCGTTGAAAGATACTTCAGTTAATGAAGTTATTGTAAGAAATACTCATCTTGTGTTGCAATGCCCTCCAGTCCAAGTGTTGCTGATAGTGGCAAGAGCTACAGTCCACATGAAGGTGGAGAGCCAAGCTGAGTGAGATTAATCTGACGATGTCCGACACTGCGGTGTTTCGGAGAAACCTCCTTCTTCAGGGAGTCGGATGATTTCTCTTGCCGGCACTGTTTAGCTTCCATTGGGAGCATTTGTTAAAATATTCTCAGTGACCAATGAGTAGAGAGGCCTAACGTTCCCTAGAGCTTTTTGAGCCTGTAGCTTTCTGGGCAGGTTATATGAGGTCGCTTTGAGTACAAAACATTGTTGACCCTTACATACACACAGCAGCATCTTGATTTTTGTATTACTGGTGATTTCCTGGCTGCTTTGGATTCTTTCATTAATCGTCCCCCCCGTCACTGGCAGGATTTTTAAAGGGAAGCCTACGGGCCTGCAAGCACTGCAGCCAATGCAAAAAATTGACCCTCCTTAGTTTTGAAAACTGTACGCTGGTAGTAGGCATACCACCAACGCCCGCGCTTTGCAAACTGTTCTAACACCGTGCAAGTGTACGCGTGTACTTTTAGTCCATATTCAGAAGCAATGTACGCGGGCTGAAATGTACACGCATGCGTTGCCTGTTAGGCGCCTTATTGAAAACGTACCCTAACTGAAATGTTTTGTTTTGTTTTATTGAGACTTATTGTTTGCTGACCCGAAAGAGACTCAAGTGTAAATACACAGAAAATACATTACAGCAAACAATGTATAACAGAATAATGGATCATAAAGCAAACATACACTAAAACAATAATCTAAAACTTAACAGATAAAATAGTAGTTAATAATATTTTCTTTTAAACCCACTGGTATACAATACATAACATATTTACAGTATTCTATGTAGTGCAAGGTACACTTCATAAAATTCAATTTCTGGCAAAAGCAGACAAAGCCACAGTAACAAAATAACTCTTAGCTCCTATCCCTAAATTCTCCGTAACCAAAACTCCCTTGGCAATTGATTCTACAAATAGTGGGCAGTGTAGAAAAAAGCCTTCCTCTTGGTGGCTTCCAGTTTTTTTTTTAATTTTCTCTTTATTGAATGTTTCAAATGTTACAAGATTAGTAAACATTCAAAGAAAATTAGTGACATAGGGGCAGATTTTCAAAGGGTTATGCGCGTAACCCCTGAAAAGCTGCCCCTGCGCGCGCCGAGCTTATCTTGCATAGGCTCGGCGGCGCGCGCAAGCCCCGGGACGTGTGTATGTCCCGGTGCTTTCCAAAATGGGCGGTCAGGGGGTGAGACGGTGGTCTAGGGGCGGGGCTTGGCGTGGTGACTGGCCGGGGGCGTTCTGAGTCCTCCGGCACAGCGACCGTGCTGGAGGTTCTTGTGCCGGCAGCCGGCCGGCTCGCACAAGTTACGCCTGCCTCAGGCAGGCATAACTTGCCAAAACAAGGTAGGGGGGATTTAGGTAGGGCTGGGGGGGGGGGGGGCTAGATAGAAGGGAGGAGAAGGTGGGGGGATCACAAAAAACCTTCCCTCCAAGGCCGCTCCGAAATCAGAGCGGCCTTGGAGGGATCGGGGAAAGCCATCGGGGCTCCCTTTGGGCTCGGCGTGCACAAGTGTGCACCCCCTTGCGCGCCAACCCTGGATTTTATAACATGCGCGCAGTTGCGCGCGCATGGTATAAAATCAGGCGTAGATTTGTTCGCGCCGGGTTACGCGAACAAATCTACGCCTGCGCGTATTTTTTAAGATCTGGTCCATACAGTTCAATGATATCAACTACTTAACATAATAAGAAATAAAGTACTACCGGTACTGTCTCACTGTTATTTAGCCCTCTATATGCCGGGGAGATCCTCATAGGAGACATCTTATATTAGGAAATTAATATTATTATTTACCACCTCAAGCAATAAGAAAGAATTAGGTTGGAGACAAATAATATTACATTATATTGAACAATTTTACCCTTACGTGGGGTTTACACAGGTGCTACTTCTGAGACATCCTCTGGCAAGGCATTTATTCTGTCATTCAGAAATGTTTTTAACTGCAATGATTGGAGGAAAGTATAAGATATATCTCGAAATTATATGAGACATTTACGGGGAAACTTTAAAAAAAAATGTGGCTCCCATTTGGATCACCCCCTCTTTTAATTCAAGAAACTGTTTTCTCCTGGTCTGTGTCTCCTTTGCATAATCTGGGAAAATTTTGAATCCACAAAATAATTCCGATTTATTTCTAAAATATTGCCTAAGGACCCGTCCCTATCGGAATCTAGCAAAAAAGATTCCAGTAATTATTAATGTTGCTGGCTGGGCTTCTTCCTCCATTGATGACTCCAAGATCGCTGATATGTTCAAAGGAGATAATTGTTGCATTTCATTGCCTTCTATTTGAATCTTTTTCCTTGTAGGGAGATAGTAAGTTTTTGATAATGGGGAAGAGCTGTTTGAGGTATTTTCAAAGTCTCTAAGGCAAACTTTGTCCACATTTCTGTTGTTGTTACCGATATTTTTTTGGGGGAAATTGATGAGTCTCAAATTTTTACTTCTTTGTTGATTTTCCATAATTTCTAATTTCCTCAATATATACAAGTTATCTTTAATCATGCCTTGATTTAACTTTTTCATTTCCCCCATTTCAGATTTTAATTGTTACTTTCCTTTTGTTATCTGTAATTTTTTTCTTTTATTTTTTGCAACTGTAATTCAGTCTGTCCAATTTTTCTCACAATGGGTTGAAATTGTGCAATCATATTATTGTTCATTGCTTCAATTGCCATCCATATTGATTCAAGAGAGAAAGTTTCTGGCCTCACCAGTGTTGTTAATTCGGAGCATAAATCCTGCAGATCTTCCTCTCTCAATTCAGCCACTTGCCATGAAGTAATCTCATCGAGCGCCTGCTTTTCTCCCCCATCGGGAGTTTTACCCTCGGACCCAGCAGTTTCTGGAAGCGTCGTTGTCCTGGAGCTGTCCCCAGCTCTGGCTCTTGGCGTTTCCTCCTTCTTAGTATACCCAGGAAGAGAATCCGGGTGTTTGAGGGTAGTTGTCCGACTCGCCGCGGGGTTTCTGGGGGCTGTTCTATCATCCAGGGAGAGAGATAGTAGTGAGTCAAGGAGGATGCCGGCTGTATCCGTGTCTCCACAGCATTCCCCCAGCGACTCCTTACCCGGTAAGTCTGCTCCTCTGAGGAGGTGAGCGTCCAACGGTCCCCGTATCGCTCCAGCTGGAGACTCTAAATTCAGCTGTTCTCTGGCCCTTCTTTTGCGTCCAGAGTGGGGCATGGGGAAATATCTCAGGCAAAAAAAATAATTGAAACGGTAGAGCAAGACAATTCACGCCCTCACTCTAATGCGCCATCTTGGATCTCGTGGCTTCCAGTTTTGACTCGGCGATAGGAAGTAAACCCCGTTGAGCAAATTGGAATATATCGCTTGAGTTAGATATCCAGAAACAAAGGGGCCAAATTATTCGAAGCCTTGAAGAGAAAGGAAATTAATTGAAATATTGAACTGTACAGGTAACCAATGCAAAAGTCTCAAAACTTGGGAAATTTTATCTACCATTTTGATACCAGAAAGAAGCCATGCTGCACCGTTCTGGAGCATCTGAAATCTGTGGTGCTTCATTAAGGGAAATCCAACGTATAGGGAGTTGCAGAGGTCTAGGCGAGTGACCACCAGAGTTTGTAGCAAAGTAGCTACATCCGAATCACCTAAAATGGTTAACAGACAAAAAGACTATTCTTTTTTTGAAGCAGAATTTTCAGGGTCTTCTTGGAATGTTCAAAGATACCAGCTTAGTCTGTCAAGGAGTCAAGTTAATGGGTCAGTCCTGAGCTTTCTAACTCCCAGTGGAAAGCAGTTTCCTACCTGGTGTTCTTTTCCTATACGAGTCCCATAGTGGGAAAGGAAATAAAACGAGCAGGACTGCCAACATTTTTATCAGCCAACTCCCCAGTATCCCTCAATTTTTGTTTCATACGTGTGGAGGTAACAGCTTTTAACCCATTATGTCCCAGTGTCCTATTTAGAGGATAGCTTCTTACAAAATTTGGGACATAATGGGTTAAAGGGAAACTTTGCTGCTGCTATCAGTCATAAATCTAAATAAATCAAGATGCCGCTGGAATGGCCTTGCATCATGCGATTAAATGTAACCCAACACAAATAGCTGGATAGGGGGAGGGGCTCATTTGCCATTCCCCGGCACCACTCGTGCCGGTGCTGGCGCTCAGCTGCCCTGAGCTGCAGCCAGCACAAGTCTTTTCATGCTGATTGAATTTATTATTTGCTGCTAAATTGATGAAGCAACAGAGTAATGCAAGTGCTGTTCAAAATGAGCAGGTCCGTGCTGGCATCTGAAAGCGGTGGGAAATGGGAGAGGCAGACGAGAAGTCAACAAAGTGGTCCCAATGTGAACGGTTTAATACAGCAAGCCTGAAAGTCTGATGAGGAAAAAAAAAGTTTTTTCACAGTTGAGCAATGCAATGAAATGCAAGAGAGACTTCTTGATAGCGTTAAACATTTTATAAATAGTAGTGTGCAAGGTTAGCACATTCTTCTTCCTGTTTATTCATTAATTCATTGCTTACCCTACCTTCTTGTCCGCAGTTTAATGCAGACAGTTGATGACTTGCAGTAAAGCCTGTGCTAACTTTGTAAACTAAGAAGTTAATGCCAAGACTAGTCTTTGAGCAATAGGCCCTGGAGGGTTTTAACAAAAGACGTGCACCTTTTATTCCAAAGAGTTTAAAATATAAGATATAAAAAAACAATATATGAAGACCAGGAAAGCAATGAGACAATGTAGGGAAAAAACCCCAACGAGAAAGCAAGAGAGGTAGGCTAGAGGATAACTTTCAAACAACTCCACCCGGCTCCATATACGCACGACTATGGCTGCGCGGCGATCTGTGATAGTATTTTATAATCAGAATCGTGTATTTTATAAAATACGTGGAATTCTACCCCACAACATGCGCGCGCACGCGTTCAATGTGTCGAATACGCATGCCTTTCCTAACAACTTAAAAAAAAAAAACCACGCGCACGTATTTTATGTGCGAAAATAAAGCAGGACATGCGTAAAACCCAATTTATGTGCAGAAGTTGGTATATTTTAAAACATACCTGTGCAATTGAAAGTACCAGTTTTCCAATTACACCATCAGTTCGCCCAGTCCTTCTCCGGGTCATCGAGACCCTCCTGGTTCTTCAGCCTGAACTCCCCCAAGTTCACCCAGACCTCCCACCCAGCCCATAAACACGCCTGGTATCAATTACATAAGATAATTAGCAGGTATAAAATTATGCGAGTTAGTGCCAAATGTATGTGCATAAGTGTCTTTTAAAATAGCAACTTGTGTGCGTAACCGTTGGCCCTGCCCTGAAACCTCCCTAGACTACCCACACGTGTATATGTGCTTGCGAAACATAAAGTATGCTCGTTTGTTTGCTGTTTTTAAAATACAGGCTACTTATACATTTTTTTGCTAATTTTTATGTGCATAACTCTGAAAATTCACTCCATGTATATTTCAATAATCCAGCTCTAAATGCAGACCAGGGTATCTGAATTTCAGCAGCTAATATTAGAACAATAAGATGTGTAAGATCATTGGTGCAAAAATCTTCATGGGTTCTTTTATTAATGTACAAACCTATGTCTTTCTAGCTTTTATTCTTAATTGACTGAGATATGGCCAGCACTGGTGAAGGCTTAAGTCTACATTTTTAGAATGTATTTATTTATTTACATTTATAGATTATTTGTCATAAAAAAAAATACATTCAAAGCGGAAGTATAAAAATAATACAAACATACATTTAAAGCATTAACAAGTAGATTTTAAAAGCCCCCTGCTCGTAAAATCCGGGAGATACGCGCGTGACCGGGCCTTATGCATGCCGAGTGCATTTTTAAAAAGGCCCAGCCATGCACGTAATCTCCCGATAAGCACAGAGGTGCCAGGCCTGAAGAAAGGGGCGGGGCAGAGGGCGGCCGGGACAACCGGCAGCTGGCCAGCGCGCAGATCTTACTCCTGCTCAGAAGAGCAGGTAAGTTCTTCAACAAAAAAAAAATGCTAGTTAGGGTAGGTTTAGGGGTCGGGGAAGAGAGAGGAAGGTTAGGGAAACACATTTTATAACATATGTGCGCCGACGTGCGCATGTTATAAAAATAGCCACATCCATGCGCGTGCGCTGGGAACCGCACACACTTGGACGTGCGGGCCTTTTAAAATCTAGCTTTAAATAAATACTGCATTCTGATTATAAAGTGTCCTATTATAAACCCACCCAAAGAACGGTGTAAATAACTACTCAAACAAAACCACTCAAACAAAAAACCCCCCAATATTCATTTCAACTCATAACATCAATTTCGCAAACAAAACACTTGTGCTTGACATGGAAAGCAGAAACAGGCATGTACAGATGGGCCAACGGGCCAGGCATATGTCTAAACAATTTTCGGAAATAGATAATTGAGAGATTAGATTTTTCTATCAGTTATGATCATTTGAACAATATCTGAATCTGGTCTATCCTATCACCAATCTTCATGTAAACCAGCTACATTACAAGGCATCCTAACTGTTCTCTCCACTGTAAATTTGCACATAATTTTTTTAACCCAGTTAACCCCACACTATTATCCACTTTGAAGTGACTGATCAGCCATGAAAGTCAGAATAGAAATATTAAAAGACACAAGTTAAGCATCTAAGTCCAGTTAGAAGTCCAAAAAAATGATCACTTGCGAGGTGTAACGTTCGTGATAGCAGGCACAGATCTAATCTGCAGCATTTTGGGCTTCTCAGTTGCGGTAAATGTTAACTAGGCTCATTTGGGGGACGAGTTAGACATTCAGAAAGAGTTTTAATCATTTAGGGGTGAACTTTAAAAGCCTGGTGCACGCCAAAGCTGGGAGATAAGCGCAGAAGTCGGGCCGGGGTGCACCACGCGGATTTTAGAAGGCGCCCGCGTGCACGCATATTTCCTGGTGCATACACAAAATTGTTTATGAAAAGGGGCAGGGTGGGTCTAGGTGGAGCATGGGGGATCCAGGATTTACGAATTAAACCAACACATAAATATTTACACACACAACGCGCGCTGGGGTCCCCTACCATGTAACATTATTTCTGCTATAGTTGGCATATAAGTCCTAAAACAAAAAAAAAAAACTAGCTAGTCAGTGGGGTTTTAAGGATAGGGGCTAACGAGGTAAAAGAGAGGCTAATTAACTAGGGGGGTAGGTAGTCCTATCCTTTACCTGGGCGAACTGGGAATGAACTTGGGAAACTGGTAATTGTGTCGTCGCGCCTATCTACTAAAATCCCCCCACTTACATGGTAGAGGCGGCATTTGTGTGCATATGCGCACATCCATATAAAACTGTGCGCACATGTATGTGCATACAGCCAACTTTATACCATGTGTGCTTATACGTGCATATGTTATAATATGGCTCCGTCCTTTGGCACGATCCGGCGTATGCGTGTACATGTGTGCCCACAGGGGGTTTTCAAAGTTGCCATCCCTATATTGATAGAAATTCTGTTCAGTATTTTGTGGTCATGAAATCAGAACCCAAATTTAAGAACTGGACAAAAGCTGACAATAAATAAACCCAACATTCAGAAGTTGATGTGCTGGGCACTTTTGGAATAGAAGCATTTTTTAAACATACCCAGTAGTTTCCTATTGCTTCTTTGGCTTCCAGTTCTATTGGCCGTTGCCTTTGTTGGGGGTATGACACCATTAGGAATGTGCATTTGTTTTTCAACAAAACGAAAAATGCATGTTGCATTTCATTTAAAAGCAAAACGACAAAACCTTCAAAATTCATTTTGCCTCATTTTTAATTTGGAAAGTCAACAAAATAAAACTGAGAGGAATGCCAAAACAGCAAAATCAACCCCCCCACAGACCTTCCTCATGTCCCCTCCCCCCCCCCCCCCCCCACACTTGAAGTCTCTAACCCACTTCCTGCAGTCTGCGAAA
This sequence comes from Rhinatrema bivittatum, assembly GCF_901001135.1. Classification (NCBI taxonomy): domain Eukaryota; kingdom Metazoa; phylum Chordata; class Amphibia; order Gymnophiona; family Rhinatrematidae; genus Rhinatrema; species Rhinatrema bivittatum. The sequence continues at coordinate 39,200,211 of NC_042632.1, read as the reverse complement.
CAGAAAGGGGCAGAGGGGATCCTCAGTCGCTCCTGCCTCATGGAGTCCCAGTTCCCCTGAGGCTGCTGCCATTATGATGCACGGCCTCAGAGCCAGCGAGCACCAGTTTTTAACTAGGACCTGGCAAAAGACATGAGCAACTAGGGTTTGCTACCTCAGAAAGGGGGTAAGAGACGTCGGGAGAGGGTGGGTTGGGGGGACTAATGGGGAAGACCCAAGGGGGGGAGAGGGGTAATTTTGCCAATTTGGTGCCAGGGGTGGGAAGTGCGGAGGGTGGTTGTTCCTTTTTGGTTTTCTCTTTCAGGTTTTTTTTATTAATTTAATTGTTATTTCAGTTTAGCAAATGACTTGAACCAAAGTAAACATTAAATTAACTGAAACGCAAATTTTAAAAAAACTTGAAATAATTAAAAAAAAAAAAAAGAATTTAAACAAAGAAAAAAAAAATTCCCTGCACCTTACTTGGGAGATTTTGTTTTTTTTACATTGCCTCCCAGCCTGCTTGGATCCAGTAATCACAGCAGCAGCCCTTGACCAGGGACCCCCCCAAACTGCTGCTCCCTCCAGGAGGCGAGAAAACTGGACCCTGAATCTGACCCGGAAATGTCACTCTTGAGTGAGAGCTGGGAGTGCTTTATCCGCAGGGTCTGCGAGCACCGCCTCTGCAGTATCCCCAGCCTTGGCCAGCTTAGGGGGTCAGAGCCGTGGCCTGGGAATCGAACCCCCAGATCTTCCTTACAGCTTAAAAGTAAAGGAAGGTGGCCAAATTCAATTCACAAGGTGCGAACAGTACGAGAACGATGAGCGTTTTCATCCCATGGGACCCCATGAATATCTGTTGCTGATATCACTCGTCATAGCTCGAGACATGGACGCTAGGTATATGTTTATCTAATCGGGTTACTATTGTTTCTGTGACTGACGGAACAAGTGTGGCTGTCATGGTTTATTGGAACTCGATTACTGTGGCAGTCAAAAAAACTTTCATTTAAGCTTAATTGTGTGAAACAAAACTGGACAAAGTTCAGAACCGAGAAATGGCTTTGGAAATTGGATAACACAAAGCATTGGAAATGACACTGTGTTTTTAAAAAAAAACAAAACACCTTTTTAAATGTAAGTATGTCGTGTTTGACCCTGAGGGTGGGATTTTCACTTTTGTGCATATTTTTTTTTTTATTTTAAAAAGTATAACAGTCACTTTCAAACTGGCATGCAGGCGCCCACTTGCGTACGTACGTCGGCCTGTGCCCAGGGACGAGGCTGTTTTGAAACTCGTGCGCGTACGTGCATGCATGTTATAAAATAGCCGGGCCGCGGGCACATGTGCACCAAATTTTAAGTCGGCATGCGCAGGGGTGCGCGGATCCCGCTTCTGCCACGTAAGTCGTGAGGTTTAAAAAGAGGCAACACGCCTTGGCTATTCCCAGTTTACCAGCTCGTCCACCATCCAGTTATCAGCTACATAAGAACATAAGAACATGCCATGCTGGGTCAGACCAAGGGTCCATCAAGCCCAGCATCCTATTTCCAACAGAGGCCAAACCAGGCCACAAGAACCTGGCAATTACCCAAACACTAGGCCGGGCTTTTAAAATCTACCTTAAAATGAAAAACCATTACTTCCCAACACTCGGCGATTCTCTGGCCGTGGAAAGGGAATCCACACGGGGCACATTTCAGCAACAATTACTTGTGTCAGGTTCACATTGAACACAAAATCCTGACAATTTTCTTACATTCTCAAAAAAAACCCGAAATGCTGCACTTAAACAAAATTACTTCCAACGGGTTTTCAAAGATTTATTTATTTGTTACTATTATTTTTTTAATTTCTTGACCGCCTTCCCTGCCTCAAAGGGCTGTCCAAACAAGGTTGAGTTTTCCAGTGTCAAACAGTCAGCTCTTAAATCTGCACTCCTACAAATAGGTCTAAATATTCAAAATAGCACTGAAGAGGGGGCTGAAGGTTGATCTTCACACTTATAATCTCTTTCCTCTTATTGACAGAAATCTCAATGCCTCAATCACAGCCATTCCCAAAAATCATCCATTTCTCCAAATACAAAAACCAGAACAAGCAGAACAGTGATCTCAAAGAGAAACATGGCTTCTAATGTTCAATAATCCCTTATTTTCAAATCCCACGTCAACATTCATTCAATAAATGGATTGCCATGGGAGGCTGTAAAAGCAAGGATGTACCTCTAGAGAAAAAAAAAATGAACGATCACTAAGATAATGCCAAATTCTGTAAGGTAACTTCTGAAAATATGCAAATTGGGGCCAGTTTCTAAAAGCTGGTGCGCGCCAATCCTGGGAGATACGCGCGTATTTTCAGAGCGGCCCAGCCTTGCGTGTGTCTCCCGGTATGCGAGGAAGTGCCGGGGTTTTGAAAAGGGGCAGGCTAAGGGCGGGGCAGGGCTGGCCCTGGTGAAGCGCGAGTAACTTACTTCAGCTCCTGAGAAGGAAGTCAGTTAAAAAAAGCAAAAAACAATTACATTAGGTGGGGATTAGGGGTCGGGGCTGAGAGGGGAAAAGGGAGGAAGGGTAGGTAGGGGGCTAGGGAACTGGGGTAGGCCCTGTCCTGTCGTTGTGCATTTCTACAAAAATTCCCTCGTGTGCGCGAGTCAGCACCCGCCCGCACATGCTCGCCGATATAAAATCAGGCGCGCATGTGCGCGCAGGCATTGAATTTTATAACATGCGTGCAGTGACGCGCGCATGTTATAAAATCATCACGTCCGTGTGCGCCTGCTGGGAACCGCGTGAACATGAATGCCAACGCGCGGCTTTGAAAAATTTACCTGATCGTGAAAAACAGTGGGATGGGGGATGAGGTTTTTTGTTTTTGGTTTTTTTTTAAACTGTGTACAGAAACCCGCTCCCCAATTCTGTCTCATTATTCCACCTTCTTAAAGAAGCACTATTTTTTGTCTTGAAGTTTTAATTTCCCGTTAGTTCAACCCCTTTGCATCTGTCACCATGTGTCCAATATATCCGCACAGATTTCTCTGCAGTTTCTGGAAATGAAAAAAAAATATACTGAAAAAAAAAAAATCTAGCAACAAAATATTTTTGCAGAACGCATGTGGAACTTGTTTCCTGTTCTTAAATTTAGCACTTTTGAGCAAAATTTCCACTGTATGCTTTGTAGAGGTTTTGCATGCATAACTTTTTCTGTGGAATTTGGTATCGTTCAGAAGATGCGTGTAATGGAATTCTTTGGGGGAAAAGATGCACGGTTTCAAAAGCTGCAGGCAAAATGTGTGGGCTTTGTTGGACTTTTGTTTGCCCAATCTGTTCTTTAATTGGCCCAAATCCCACTAAAACACCCAACTACTGCTTACCTTGAAAATCTTTACCTCTTTGTGGTTTCGCTGTCTCGTGAGAACGGTTGCAGAATGGGAGCAGCAGTATGTGGTGGGCGACCAAAATATGAACATTCTGAAGAAAAGTACCGCCCTAGCGGTGTTAGGCTACTGGAATGTCTAGAAATAAGGCTCAACCAACAAGTTCTGGTGACTCCTTTTTTGCTAAACTAACTCAATATAAGTTTTGGCAAGAAGAAGAAGAGGACGACGGTGTCGATGAATTCTTACAAGGAAGAAACTGGGGCAACGTAAATATATATATTTGTTTTTACCAAGTAAGCGAGAGGCTTTCTCTGGGAGAGGGAGAATTAGCAGCTGGGATGGAGCAGAGATGAACGAAGATGTTAATCAGCAATCGTTTGAGAAACGGTGCGGGGCCGTTACATCTTCCCATATACTGTCTATGTATCCCTTCTTTGTGTCTCGTTTCTCTGCTCTTTCCAGCATTCCTTTGGGGCTTTGGACTGGCTAGACTCTCATGCTCCCAGGAAGCTGGTTAGGCCCTGGTTGGAGCCAGGCCTCTTCCCATCCATCATCCTTATCTGCGGGGCTTTGGCAGCAGAGCAGTCCCTGGCAGCAGGGCCTGCGAGGACAGAAGGACTGGAGAGGATTGAAGCTGCTGCTCATGTGGAGACAGGGAGGGGTCAGCAAGGTGATAAGCAAAAGTTACAAACAAAAACAATTGGCCTAATTCTATACTTCAAAGCTCTTGGGCTTAAATTTATGTTGTAAAGGAATGCACATTGTTCAGTGAAAGGGGGACATTCATTTTCTAAAAGAGCGTTTCAGGACTGGATTGCCCCTAAATTCAAGAAAATATGACATTTTGACTGAAATAACGCTGATCAAAAGTTGGTCATTGCATACCTAAATGTTTTTACATTTGAAATAATTAGAGGCTGAAGGTCTATAGAGACTCAGCCTGTATACGGCTGTAGCACACATGATCGGTAGTGGCATTGTATATACAATACTGAGATACCAGCCATAAAAGAAGTCAGTTTAAAAGAATAGCATTGTTTTCCACAAACTAAGAGATACTCGGCCTACAAAGATGAATCAATATCGCGACAGAAATATTGGGATAATCACAAAGTCAGTCCTACTGGGTGGTAATGCTTTAGTTTTGAATGAATCTGGCCATTGCAGGCTTGGCTTTTTGTATTATTGGATTGGCTGTTTGAGGATGCAACCTCAACAGGAAGCTGAAAAGACCTCAGGATCAAATTTATGTGAGTTTTATTCTAAGAGAGCAACAATAATTTATCTGAATAAAATTACTCAATTGGAATTTACAGCAGATGGACCCGGAACCACTCTACAGCTGCTGATTGCAGATAAGCCCAGTAGCTACTAAGTCAGGAGGCTGGTGGATCCACTATGCCTTACGACTGCTAATAACTAACAAGGAACCCATAACTACTTAGAGGGCAGGGGACAATCCTAATGGGCTTAGTGGCTGACCTTGGCTGTTGAGGTGGTAGGAATGGATTTGGTAGGCCATGGATGGTGGGGGGATATACCCAAACAGATCTAGTAAATCTCTGACTATAGTGAGTGGTCCAAACACCGGTAATCCTATCAATAGAGTGAGTGCGACCACTGGCAGGAGGGAATGGTCCACTGCGCTCCTCGCTCATCCTCCTGTGGGTATCTAATGCTTTCTCTTTATTAAGTCCTAAAAATAGGTAACTTGACAGCCAGGAGAACCATATGTTTACTCCATTCCCAATCTGGAATGGACACAGCGGCACCTAAGCTACATTTCAGGCATAGTTGGAATGGCTATAAATAAAGGGGGTTTTTTTTAGTTCCCTTCTGTTCTTTCTTTCTTTCTGAATTACAATGGTAGATCCTCTTCAGGGGCATATAAAGTACAAATGATCACAAAATATTAATTTCCTTTGTTCTTAGGCTCCACATAGTTTCCATTTGACTTTGTTGACCATGTCTCCAGAACCAGACTTTTTTTTTTTTTTAATTTCATTGTACTAATTGCACTGCTGTGTATATTCTATAACAAGAGCTGTTTATTGTACATTTCCATGGCATGCCGAAGGCACAGGTGAAAATGATTTGGACGGAGAAGTATCAGAGGAGTAGCCTGTATAGTGAAAGTATAAAATATATATGTTCAAATGTGTATGGATACCTAATGCCTACGCTTACTCCCATTTAATATATCCTGCTTTAATTACATTTAACGCAAATGACCCTCCCCTGTGGTTTCTATCACATCTTTAGGCTTGTAATTTATCTTGGCACAGTCTAGACCAAGGCTACTTTGAAGCCGTTTCAGCAGGATGAGAACAAACAATTTTCCAAAGTGGTTGGATCAGTAAAATTGCCTGGTCATTCATCTTGTGGGAAGCATTCTGTCAGGGCAGTGTCCATGGTGGGGGCTGACCAGGTCATTCTTTTGTATACTGTACTTGATTGAGAGGGATCGAAAGCTTTAGGAGATGATGTAAGGACTGGTAGTAAGCATCTACATATGACCATCCACATATGGCCATCCACATATGGCCAGCCACTTACAAGAAGCCATTTATGTTGAATTATTACATGGCATCAGCGCAAATTAGGGATTCAGAAATATGATCATAGTTGGTTACAGATAAATGAATGGAAACATCAAAGTCTGATGACTGATCATTGTCATGAAAGTGACTACCCTTGGGAGCAGTTGATATTTTTTTACTTTTCTGTGGCTGTAGATGCTGTCCAGGGTGGTTATTGACCATGGCCATAATTAACACAATGGGCGTAATTTTAAAAGCAGTCATGCGCGTAAATGTAACAAACTATCGTAGCAATTTTCAAAGCCATTTACTTGAGAAAAGTGCACATACGCTACTAAATCCTATGGGCAATTCAATGGCATGTATTGTTGCAATTTTCAAAAGCTTACTTGAATAAAGTGCATTTACACGTATAAAATCCAGTTTTAGGCCTGTAAATGCTTTTTAAAGTTGGGTCTTATCTGTCTGTGATGCTGTCCAAAACCAGAGATTCTTTCTTTTCTGTAATTCCCGGGATGAAATGTATCACGTTCTTCAGAGCTTGAAAACAGAAATGTGCAATTTTTTCTATGGCAACAGAGAATAACTTTGCCAATTTCACCTAATGCATAGCAGTATCTGTTGGTGTTCCTAATGCACTTTGAGTGATGTCCTGCAGAATTATCTTGAATTGCACAATATTTTCAATAGACGTGTCCTAACACACTCTGCAGAATACCTCATAATTCTAGAGTGTGTATCACAGTACTCAGCACAATTCTTTTATACACTCTGCAGTGGTCCATTTTAAATTGTGCCATGTTTTCTGCAGTAAATTCTGGTGCATTTCAATAACTTTTCCAGGTAAATTCCACAGTATTGTACAAAATTCCATGTAAAGCTCTACAACATTCCACAAATTCCGGTGCATTTCAGCAGAACTATCGAGTAAATTCTGTGATATTCTGCAGAATTACTCAGAGGGGAAGTAACTTTTAAACAAGTGTGTGGGCACACGTGTGTGCATTCGTCGGCCCGCATCCAGGGACACACAGCCATTGTATAACGTAAGTGCGTATATGCGCGCATGTTATTAAACTGACGGCGCACTCCTGCGCACAATTTTAAGTGGGCGCACACTTACGCGCACAAGTGCCGCTCCAGCAACATAAGTGGGGGGATTTTAATAAACACAGATGTCATTTCCAGTTTTCCCAGTTCGTTCCCAGTTCGCCCAGGTAAGGAATACGACTTCAAAACCTATTTTGTTTAATAGCCTTCCTTCTCCCCTATTAGTCCCGCCCATTAGAAACTCGCTGATCTGTCTATCTTTATTTTTAAAGTTACGCGGTAGGGGACCACGGCGCGCGCCTGTGTGCGTATTTGCGTTCAAATTTCAAGGTCAAATTCAGGAATGCCCATGCTCCGCCCATGCCATGCCCACACACTGCCTCTTTTTCAGGTGTGCATGTACCTGAGCGCTTTCTAAAATCCGCTCGGGGCGCGCCAGCCCAACATATTTGCGTATCCCTTAATTGATGCGTGTGCCAGGTTTTGAAAATTCATTTCTAAATTCTTTGGCGTTCACAAGGAATTTTGTTGGCTTGTGCACATTTTTCTCTATTGGTGTCTACTGCCGAAATCCCACATACTTTGCAGAACTTGCAGATTTGTCCATAAATTTCTTACAAACTTAAATCCACAAGCTTCGCACTAGCAAATCAATGAAAAGATTAATAATTTGGCTGCCGGAAAACTTGCCAGTTCAGCCATTTATAATTAAGGCATGGTCTCAGAAAGGACATACTCAAGCACTGACGGAAAGCTGGAAATTTCACACAGAGGTAATGGAGCGGATCCCCCAAAACTGACCCTGTCAGAATCCTCTTGCACCACCTGAAATATTCTGAAAATTTAGAGGATAGGACACAAAAAAAAAGTTATTAAGGAATAGGCTAAATATCTTTTCCTTGTGACTGATTTCAAGCTGGCATTTCAGATATTGTCTATGGGCTCCTGATCAGGCTCTGCACTCAGAAAATTACACTCAGGGCCCGATTTTCAAAAGCATTTTCATGCTTAAACTAGGATTTACATGTGTAAATGCATTTTACCTATGTAAGTGGGCTTTTGAAAATTGCTGCAATATATGCCATTGGGTTTATTCACGTATGTGTACTTTTCTCGAGTAAATGGCTTTTGAAAATTGCTACAATAGTATGTTACATTTACACTCATAACTCCTTTGAAAATTACCTCCTTAGAGAATAACTTTCCATCCACTGTGAGCAGTGGCATATACATGTGTATATGACCATGCGTAGTTTTACCGTAGTATTTTATAACCCACGTGTACCACATACGTACGTATTATAAAATATGTCTTTTTACCCAATATGGGGCGGATTTTAAAAGGGTTATGCTCGTAACCCTTTTAAACCCCTCCTGCGCGCGCCAAGTCTATTTTGCATAGGCTCAGCGACACGCGCAAGCCCCGGGACGTGCGTATGTCCCGGGGCTCAAAAAAGGTGCTCCGATTTCAGGGCTCCGATTTCGGAGCGGCCTCGGAGGGAACGGGGAAAGCCATCGGGGCTCCCTTGGGGCTCGGCGCGTGCAAGGTGAACAAGTGTGCACCCCCTCGCATGTGCCGACCCCGGATTTTATAACATGCGCGCGGCTGTGCCCGCATGTTATAAAATCGGGCGTAGATTTGTGCGCGCCGGTTCGAAAATCTGGCCCTCTGTGTGTACGTGTATGTGTATGCAGAAATACATGCAATGCATTGAAAGTGTGCACTTTTTCTACCTATTTTTAAAATAAACATGCATATATTTTACGCATGGAAATAAAATAGAGCCCAATTTATGTGAGGAAGTTAGTCTATTTTAAAACATGTGAGCATAAGTGAAATTACCAGTTTTGGCAATTAGTCCACCAGTTCGCTTGCTCCTTCTCCTTCTCCAGGCCATTGAGAGCCTCCTGGTTCTTCAGCCTGAATTCCCCCCAAGTTCACCCAGACCTCCCACCTGGCTAATAGTACACTATAAACATTTAATATCACTTATATTAGGAAGTTGGAAAATCTTCGTGTGCAAGTTGTCTTTTCAAATAGCAATACACGTGTGCAAATGTTGGCCGCGCCCCCTTTTTACATGCATATATCTACACGGAAAATCAAACTATGCCCGTATGTTTGAGGCTTATAAAATAAGCATGTATGTGAGTAGATGCTACTTACACGCGTATGTGTTCGTTTTTAAGCAAGTCTTTGAAAATTCACCCCTTATGTAGTGTTGATACCGGCACACCTTAGAAAACCTAAAAATTAGAATTAACAGGCATGGTCCACTAGACAAAAAAAATAAATGAAACTAAATAACATGAACATTGCATACCTGGGATGCCTGTTTCACAGTAAGTCACAAAAAGCAAACATTTGTATTAAGGGATATTAATTACTTTTCAGATTGGGACTCCCCACTTTTTGCCTGGTGCTTTTAGGGGGACGTTTCAGGCTGCCTGACACCCTCCTGAGGAGCCAGAAAACCGAGTTAGTGAATGTATCCGTGATTAATAGCCATGATCAATCATAAGGGAAATATGGTAGCCGTGGTTCAGTCATATAACTTTGCCCGGGTTACTCTGACCTTTCAGGGAAGATGCACAATAAAAAAGCTGGCCTTGGACTCTGATGCACTGAAAGGCTTTTCCCATCTTGTATCCATGGGAGAAAATGCTTCGTGCGTTTGGCCTCCCAGAGACGCGCTGCGTGATAACGATATTTCCTTTCAGAAGTCGCACAAATGTTTCCGATGACTGGCAATCCATGCTCTTCGTGTTGGATGGTAGTGCTTTACTCCATACCCTTCTTCTGCTTCCCAAATTCCCTAGGAGCCTCTCAGGGGCACAGCTGCTTTCTGTCAGCTCAGTTCCGAAGGGGGAGGGGGGGGGGGTCGCATGCATAGATGGGAAGACGCTATGTTTATTGCCTGCTACCAACTTTGCACTTTGCTGGGCAGAAAAGAGTCAAAACTGCAATAATTCAAAGTCTAACTCCTTTTAATAGCCAGTAGCCATTGACAGCAATATTTAAAGGCACTGGAGGGCACTTAGTTAGCCAAGCCTTAAAAGTGCTCATTATAAAGAACTCCATTCTATGACCCATTGGGATTTGATTTATTTTATAGCAGAAGTAGTCACAGTAATGTTCCGATTAAAACAAACAAGCAAAAAAAAAAAAAAAAGAATAATAATTGAAGTATCATTTACCAACAAAGAACAAAATAAGATTTTCACAAAACTGGAACATTAAACAAAAATAATAAAAATCAAAACAAAATGGAAGAAAACTCTTTATTGCACTTTTCCTTTTAAAGAGGTAAACACCCGCTTATTTATACACGCAAAAGATAATTTTTCTGTTTTCTTTTCTAACAAATATTTTCATTGATTCACTACATTCTGTTGGGAGGTTGTGTCCCTCCCATTCAAAAAATGGACTTTCTTCATTTCACGTTTTGGCTCATTGACTTATGAGGAGAGGCTGAAGGATCTGAATATGTATACCCTGGAAGAGAGGAGGTGCAGGGAACTTATGATACAGACCTTCAGATATCTGAAAGGTTTTAATGATGCACAATTGACAAACCTTTTCCATTGGAAAGAAATCAGTAGGGGTCAGGTAATGAAACTCCAGGGAGGATGACGCAGAATCAACGCCAGGAAATATTTCTTCATGGAGAGGGTGGTGAATGCCTGGAATGCCCTTCCGGAGGAGGTGGTGAAGACAAAAACAGTGAAAGATTTCAAAGGGGCATGGGATAAACATTGTGGATCCCTAAAGGTTAGAGGATGGAAACGAGGAAAAGAGCGCACGGGGGGTAACTTACTGGTGTGGCGGTTACTACCCTTAACCAATAAGCCACAATGCCATCATTGCTCTCTGCTTCAACGGCAAGGAGAAAGGAATTAATTATAGACAACAAATAACTAGGACATTGAATTTTGCAGTCTGGGGGAAAAATAAACATAGGGGTAATTTGCTGATGCAGCTGTTACCACCCTTAACCAATAAACCTGAAACTCTTGATGCAACTCCAACATTTCTCTTAACTCCAACATTGCTCTCTGTTTCTACGGCAGAAGGTAACAGGGAATTGGACTCTAACAGCAACCAACAAGGGCCCTGACGGCCTGGGAAACTGATGGGGGACTTATAAGGCTCAACAGAAACAACCATAAACTTGCTGGGCAGACTGGATGGACTGTTGGCACTTTCCTGCCATCATTTCTATGTTTCTATTCAGTTTGGTCCCATTAAAGTCTAGGGGGGGAAGCAATGCAATGCATTTGTTATTGCACCTTGGTTATTTTTCCCCCTTTACTGTTGTAAGGTGCCCTGGTAGGGTCCCATATAAAAACAGTAAATAATGAATTCATTGCTTGACAGCTTTCAGAAATTGCTATAATACTCAGGTTACTTCTCACTGAGGTGATCACCTTTTCCTTTCTAATTCTGACAGTAATGTTTCTTAAACAGTGGTTTCCTCCTGCTATTCCCCTTTCTTTCTTACCCTGTTATCACCCTCCAGTTTTCCCACCTTTTCTTCCATTTCATTCCTTCTTTGCTCTATGCCATCTTACATTCATTTGAATTTAAAATATCAGAGGGTTGCAGTTTGCACCTACTCTCAAACTTATAGATTGTATCTGCCTACTTGGATATCACCACTGTTGTGCCCTTTCTGCTAGTGGAAGGGGTAACATGGTAATGATGGCAGAAGAAGACCAAATGGTCCATCCAGTCTGCCCAGCAAGCTTCTTATGGTAGTAACTTCCGCTCCGTGCTGGTTACCCCCAAGCCTTCTGTTAAGGGTAGTAATATTTACATTCAAAACCAAGCAACTGTCAAACCCATAACAAATAACAAAATTACTGTTAGCATCATTTTTACGAGGTGAGCAGCCTTCTGAATATTCAATGCTGCTTGAACATGCTTTGTTTTTGAACTTGGCCGTAGAAGCAGTCCTGTGCTTTTTCCTCTAATGTCTGAGTATTAGTACTCAGCGTGGACAGTCTCTGAATCCAATTCCCCTCTACCCCACCACCATCAAAGCGGAGAGAAATGTTGCCTTCTGTTATGGGCTGGTGACACTCAAGTCAGGCTCCACTTCCAAGAACTTAAGCATTTTTCCTGTGGGCACAAAAAGGGAAAAACTGTTTAGTTCATCAGGTCCTACGTGACAAATTGTCCAGCAACACAGGCAGAGTTCATCAAAAGCTGGAAAAAGCAATTTTCTATAGCAAACTCAGTCACTCTGGGTTTTGACATCATAGAGCACAAACACATATCTGAAGAAGGGATCCAGAAGTCTTGAAAGCCCAACATCAACTTTGAATAATTTTTTCATTTGTCTAGTGAAAGATATTCTAACCTCACTAAGGTGCTATGAAAAACATTAATGGAATTAATAAAGCAGTGTGACTGCCATGTTAGTCCACTTATTAGGGATGTGCATTTCTTTTGATCCAAATAGAAGAATGCAACAAATGAATTCATTTTTGGTTCAGTTTGGGTCAAATGCACTGAATGGTCATGATCTCCTGAAAAATCAAATCCTTTTTGGCCCATTCGGTTTGGTCCCATTAAAGTCTATGGGGAAAGCAAAGTAATGCATTTTTTGTACTTCAAGCCAGACAGAGTAGAGCCAGTTGGTGATGGGACAAAGATGGTGCAGGACAAATCATGTTTCACCACTTTTTCAAATAACCTTTCCCAATTGGCAGCTACATGTAATGGCCATCATTTTTTTTTTTTTTTAGATGAGAACAAAACTAAAAGCATTTTCATCAGTGACCATATAGATCTTAGTCATTATTGCGGGTATCTCAGCAGCTTTTAAAATCCGCTTGGCACACACAAGCCCGACATGTTTGCACATCCCCTAATTAATGCACACGGGCTTTTAAAATCCACCTTGAAGTGTTCAGATATGCAGATGATGAGGGCTGAAGCTCTCATTTTCCAAGCCTTCGTCTGCTCTGAAAATTAGCGGGACTTGCACATTCCTCAGCCTGGTGCCGGAAGGCCACGCCCATTTCTCTCTCCCGGAGAGCAGGTAGAAATGGCCACAGGAACACGTACAAGGCATGTTTTCAATTTCCTCCTTTCTGAACTCCACTCTTGGGAACGCCCCTTTTACAGTGTGGGTCGAAGTGTTTGCGAAAATTGCTTCTGCACTTACTTTCATGTATACAAAATCCATTTACACTTGTGTAACCTGGGTTTTTGCATTGCATAAATACTTTTTTAAAAGTACCCTCCTCGGGGCTTTATTTACCAAGTCATTTTCCCGAAGAACAGAATGGTAGAAAAATCTTAGGAAATCAGGCCCTCAGTGTGGAAGTTGAAAAAGGACATTAATAGAAATAGTCAAGGTCATACAGACAAACAGACAGACAGACACACACCGCATACTCTGTTTCGCAGACACAAACACACATTCCCATTCTAATGTACACACATACTCTATCTTAGTGGCTCTCAACCGTTCCTCAGGACACACCTATCCAGTCAGGGTTTCATCATATCCACAATGAATATGCATGAGATAGATTTCTATGTACTGTCTCCATTGCATGCAGATTTACCTCATGCATATTCATTGTGGATATCCTGAAAACCTGACTGGCAAGGACTGGGTTGAGAACCCCTGCTCCATTTGACACACACACACAAATGATAGCTTCTCTGTCACCAGCACATACATACAAATTCTTGCTATTCTCAATAATATACTGCACACACACACACACACACACTTACATGGGAATTATTAGGAAGGGAAAGGTGAATAAAACGGAAAATATCATAATGCCTCTGTATCGCTCCATGGTGAGACCGCACCTTGAGTACGGTGTACAATTCTGGTCGCCGCATCTCAAAAAAGATATAATTGCGATGGAGAAGGTACAGAGAAGGGCTACCAAAATGATAAAGGGGATGGAACAGCTCCCCTATGAGGAAAGGCTGAAGAGATTAGGGCTGTTCAGCTTGGAGAAGAGACGGGTGAGGGGGGGATATGATAGAGGTCTTTAAGATCATGAAAGGTCTTGAACAGGTAAATGTGAATCGGTTATTTACACTTTTGGATAATAGAAGGACTAGGGGGCATTCCATGAAGTTAGCATGTAGCACACTTAAAACTAATCAGCCAAAAAGTCTTCCAGTTAAATCTGAGTGAATCTGTGCTTTTTCCATTAAGGAAGTGCTGAGAAATAAAACCCAAGCTGCAGTCGACTAGACTGTCCCTAGAAGAAAACGGTCTTTCCCTCCAATGCTGATCCTTGCGCTTGAGGGAAAGAAGTCCCTTTCCTTTCCAGAAGTAAAGTGCAAGACCGTATCCATCCTCGTGGTTCTCCTCGGATTAAAATTACAAAGTTTAGCTGCAAAAAAACAATCACTTGTCAGCCAGAGCCAAAAAAAAAAAAAAAGCAAGAGCACTGCCAGTTCTTTCAGCAGTGCAAATTCTCCTGCCGCCCCTGCCAGTCTAAGTGTGCGGCGCAGCTCATTTCCCGCAGTGCGGCGCAGCCTGACTTGGGTGCACGCCCTTTCGTTCGAAACGGATAAATGTTACATCCATGGGGCGGGGGAGGTTACTGGTTTAGGAGGGTTTGCGCAGCATGGCCGAGACATAAACAGCGCAACGTAGTTCAGCTTCCTCGGTAGCCCCTGGGAGAGGAGGGATGGCGGCGCAGAACAGACGCTTTAAGGGTCTTTTTTTCATACGGATTCTTGCCACTTTTTTTTTTTTGCTTTTGTTTTTTTCGTAGCCGTTTAGGAAACGCAGGGGTCATGTGTCAGCGCGACCACAGTTAACGTTGGGAAAGCAGGGCCGGGGGGGGGGGGGGGGGGATCTGTTTTTCCTCATGGACGGAGCCTCGGAGTGGAAGAGACAGGAGGAAGGCCGGAGGGGGGGGGGGGGGGGGGGCGGGGAATGGGGGGACGCCAAGCCAGACGCTCCAAGGGCCGGCTCCTAGCAGATCCCTCGGCAGGCGAGAGAAGGAGGCCGCCCCCCCCCCCCTGAAAAAAAAACAACAAAAAACCTAGTGATTAGGATAAAGGGAGAAAGAAAGGGCAAAAAAGGATAAGATAATGATCCCACTAACAGAGATTTAGACAATGCAGCTGGGAAGGGGCGCTG
This sequence comes from Rhinatrema bivittatum, assembly GCF_901001135.1. NCBI lineage: Eukaryota > Metazoa > Chordata > Amphibia > Gymnophiona > Rhinatrematidae > Rhinatrema > Rhinatrema bivittatum. Next base: position 39,185,133 of record NC_042632.1, on the reverse strand, counting down.
TGAAGTGGGAGCCCCTTAAGGGATAGATTAAGTGTACAAGACAGGATAAATGATTACAGGAGGATGTTCTCCTCTCTTGTAAGTTTATATTGCACAGTCCCAGCTCCCGACCCTACCTTTTCCTATTTCTCCCACCTTCTTTTTATGCATTTTTCCTCCTTCCTCCCTCCCTTCCTTCCGCTACTCTTTTTTTTCCCTTCCCTTCTTCCTCTTTTCTTTTTCGTTTCTTCCCTCCTTCCCCTGTTTCCGTGGAAACGCAGAAAGGGCCAACTCGCGAAGAAGGCGCGCTCTGCCTGTAAAAAAACCCACGTATCTTACCGGTTTCCCGGCTTTACCCTGGTTTTCCCACCGCTAAGGACCCTCGTTTACTGTCTGTTTTGGGGGTTTTGTTTTTTTTCTTCCGTTCGGTTATCGTTTTCGCTCCCTCCGTCTCCGCTGGGAGCTCGTTCTAGGCATCCGTCACTCTTTGCTTCTTTTTTTTTTTTATGTATTTCTTTATGTTATTACTGAGTTATGTTCCCTTTGCAGCCTTATAGCAAGATCCCTGTCCAGAGCCTCCGCTCTACTAAACTTGCGTGTGTCTTGTGCCTCATTTATTCCCATGACATATTTGGATGCCTTCCTCACAATCCCCATCACCCTCCTCTTCTCCTGTAACATACAATTTAGGTGCTTCTTTTTTGCTTATAAAGCCCTTTCTGAATGAGGTCTGCGTGGCCAGTCTGTGGGAACTTCCATCTTGTGCCCGGCGGCAGGCGCTCCCTCTGATGTCAGCCGGTATCCTACACTGCCGCTCCTGCCTTTGGGCACAAGAGGGATGTGCCAGCCCACCCAGAAACAGACGAGCAGGATTTTCAAATTGCTGGACCAACAAACTAACAAAAAAACCCTACCTTGCATGCAGCCAGGAAGCTGATGGCTCAGCGATTGCCATGCAGAGAATTTAAGCTGAATTCCCAGGCCAGGTCAGGCCTTCTGCGCGTCCACCCCCCCAGGCTGGCTGGAGATGGGGATGCTGCAGAGGGCAGCATTCGCAGCCACACTGCAACGAGCAAGTCTCTGCTGTTTGCTCATTGGCGACACCTATTGGCTGGACTTAGGATGCACGCATCCCAGGTTCTGAAGGGGACCGTGGTCTGAGGCCCATGGCCAATAACTTTCACAGGCTGATGGTGGTAGTTGTATCTGTGTGTGTGTGTGTGTGTGTGTGTGTTTAAAAAATAGAGGGGAAACCCTGGGTAGTTGCGAAAGAAGGCTCATGGCGCTGTGGCCCAGTAGAGGCCAATTCTGATAGAGCTGAAAGCACAGAGCAGCAGGAGGAAACTGCCAGATAAAAAAAAATTTTGAGAAAGAATCTAGCACCAGCTCTTTGGACAGCATGAAAGCAATGCGTCTGAATGTAGCGGAAATAAAAAGGCAAGAGCACTAGCATGAAGGTAAAAGCCCACCATGGTTCTTGCTTGCCTGTGTTCTGGATGCGTACTGGAGGCTGTGGTGGTGGTGGCATCCTCTGCAGAGCTGAGAAGGTTCGCTCCTGCTCCTTTCTGCTGTGCAGGGTGCATGATATACGTGCCATTATTTTTCCTGAGAATTTCCTGTAAATACCAGATTTTTTTCTCGGTCAGATGAGTGGGACCAGTGACCCTCATTGTCCGGAACATGAAGGCTGGAGTTCGGTTGCAAGACATCATGGCAACATAGCATGTCAAGTTTAACATTTTGTATATTACATACATGATTTTATCTCTTTATGAATGCACATTTTGTCACCCGCATTGATTGTGATATTGGATATGCGGAACATATGAAAATGCATAAAAATAACTTGCACATGCATCCTTAAAAGCAGAATATAGATAAAATTGATCCGTCCAGTTTTCCATTTTCTAGCCGTTTACGGAAATCTCCAGCATTTTTATTCTTCGTGATCTTCGATTTGTTGGAATCTCTGACAGCTTCATCCCTCATCTGCTGTCTCAGTCTCTGACAGACCCCCCCCAAATCTCCAGTAACATTTCTGGAGAAATCTCCTGCACATTTCTCAATCACATTCATGCCCGGACCATGCTAATCACTTCTTTGCTTAAGTGCAAGCAAACGGCTCGAAATCTGGAAAACAAAAAAAAAAAAATGTCTGCCCAGCCCAGCAGTGACATACGAACCGTTTTGGAGTCAGGACCGTGCACACATACAACACCAGATTGTTTTCTGTATTTTTCTAATTGGGTCAGCAATGACCTAACCCAAGAAACTTAAACTTAAACCATATGATTCTGCGTTCATAACCTTACCACAGCAAACCAAACTCTAATGAAACCCATACTCCAGCATTTCTAGGGCCCAATTAAAGAAAAATACGTGATAGCAGTTTCGACGAACACAGACAAGGTTCGTAGATGTACGGTTGATGGTTTAGAGGAACATTATGAATTTACGTCATGATCGGCCACCTGAGCCAGGATCTCTCCTATACCTGTGTGACTTGTGGTACCCATAAGAAATGAGTCAGACTGAGGGTCCAATCAAGCCCAGTGTCCTGTTTCCAACAATCAGGACACAGGCACCTAGCAGGATCCCAAACAGTAGATAGAGCCCATGCTGCTGACCCCCAGGGATAAGTACTGGCTTTCCCCAAGCCTGTACGGTTAATAGTAATTTATAGACTTCTCCAAGAACTTGTCCAAACCTTTTTTTAAACCCATCTATGCTAGCTGCATTTACCACATCCTTTGGCAGTGAATTCCAGTGCTTAATTTTGCATTGAGTGAAAAAGACTTTTCTCAGATTAGTTTTAATGTGCTACTTAACAAGTTCATGGACTGTCCCCTAGTCTTTGTATTTTTTTGAAAGAGTAAATAACCAATTCACATTTAACTGTTCCATTCCACTCATTATTTTATAGACCTCTATCATATCCCCCCTCAGCCGTCTAGTCTCCAAGCTGAACAGCCCTAACCTCTTTAGCCTTTCCTCATAGGGGAGCCATTCCATCCCCTGTCTCATTTTGATCGCCTTTCTCTGTATCTTTTCTAGTTCAGCTATATCTTTTTTAAGATGCGGTGACCAGAATTGCACACCGTACTCTGGGTGTGGTCTCATCATGGAGCGATACAGAAGCATTATATAACATTCTCCATTTTATTCTCCATTCTTTTCCTAATAATTCCTAACATTCTATTTGCTTTTTTGATCACCACTGTCCACCAAGCTGATGATTTCAAAATATTGTCCACGATGGTGCCCAGATCCTTTTCCTGGTTGGTAACTCCTAACATCGTGTATCTATAATATGTTACATTTCCTTATAGACATCCCTTTACACTTGTCCACATTAAATTTCACCTGCCATTTGGATGCCCAATCTTCCCAGTCTTCTGATTTTACTACTTGGAATAATTTTGTTGCATCTGCAAATTTGGTCACCTCACTCATTGTTCCTTTTTCCATATCATTTATAAATATATTACAGATCCCTGAGGCACTCCACTGTTTACCTTTCTCCACTGAGAAAACTCAACATTTATTCCTACTCTTTGTTTCCCATCTTTTAACCCATTTGCAATCCACAAAAGTACATTGCCTCCTGTCTCATGACTTTTTATTTATCTCAGGAGTATCTCATGGGGGCCTTTATTAAATGCCTTCTGAAAATCCAAATATACTATTTTCACCGGATCACCATTATCCACATGTTTATTAATGCCTTCAAAAAATGTAGCAGATTAGTGCTAAAATACATTCTTTGTTTAAATCCATGCTGGCTGTGGCCAATTAAACCATGCCTTTCTGTATGTTCTGTGATTTTATTCTTTAGAATTGTTTCTACAATTTGTCCCAGCACTGAAATGAGGCTCACCTGTTTATAGTTTCCCAGATCACCTCTAGAGTCTCTTTTAAAGATCAGCATCATATTGGCCACCCTCCAATCATCAGGTACAATAGATGATTTTAATGATAGATTACAAATTACTAGTAATAGAATTGCTTTTTCATTGTTTAGTTGTTTCAGAACTTTGGGGTGTAAACCATCTGGTCCAGGCAATTTGCTACTCTTTAGTTTGTCAGTCTGCCCAATTACATCATCCAGGTTCACTGTGATTTGTTTCAGTTCTTCGAATCATCACCATCAAATGCCATTTCCAACATGGGTATCTCCTCAACATTCTCTTCAGTAAACACTGAAGCAGAGAATGCATTTATGGGTAGATTTTAAAAGAGCCGCATGTGTGCCCATAAACGCGTGCAAAGATACGCACTATTGTATAAAGTATGCGCATAGGTTATAAAAAAAACTTTCACGTGTGTATGTCTGCAGCTTTATGCACATATTTTGCTCCGGGAGGTGGAAGAGAGAGAGTGAGACTCTTTATAAGGCTCAGTCTATATATGGACCATTGTAAGGGGGCACTTTGATTCGGGGTGAATTTTTAGGAGGTGGGTTGGGATTAGGGGGTGTTGTTACAGACACATTCAGAGGTATTCGTTGTAAAATTAACATCATTAAATAATTTTAGACCTTAT